>NW_017731664.1:471603-511733 GCF_001890085.2 Hipposideros armiger | reverse complement strand
TTCTTCCTCCCCGGGCGTGCCCACCTCCTCCCTTCGCCCCCACTCCCCGCTTTCTCATTCTCCTTTCCCTCTCCTTGCTTTCCACTGGGCTTCCCGTCTTTCCCCCTCGGCGGGCCGCGGAGCTGAGGCGGCGGCTTGGAGGAGGCGCGAGGCCGGCGGGACAGGCGCGAGGGGCAGAGCCGCGAAAACGTGGTGCGCGCTCCGAGGCGGGAGTGCGCGCGTGGCCAGGCCGCCGGGCGGAGAGCGACGCGCACGCGCCCAGCGAGCCCTTGGCGCGCCCCCGGAGGCCGGGTCCGCAGCGTGCTCGCCCCCGCCGCCAGCTCGCCTCACTTATGGGTCGGAAGCGCTGCGTGGGGGAGACTGTTCCAAGATGGCGGCGGGTTGCTGCGGGGTGAAGAAGCAGAAACTGTCCTGTTCGCCCCCCTCTGGCTCGGGTGGCGGTGGTGGCGCCTCCTCCTCCTCCCACTGCAGCGGAGAGAGCCAGTGCCGAGCTGGCGAGCTGGGACTAGGAGGCGCCGGTACGCGGCTCAACGGACTGGGAGGTCTCACCGGAGGAGGTAGCGGCAGCGGCTGTACCCTCTCTCCCCCCCAGGGCTGCGGCGGCGGCGGCGGGGGGATTTCCCTGTCGCCACCTCCGAGCTGCGGAGTGGGGACCCTACTTTCCACCCCGGCCGCCGCCACCTCTTCTTCGCCCTCCTCATCGTCCGCCGCCTCCTCATCGCCCGGCTCCCGGAAGATGGTGGTGTCAGCGGAGATGTGCTGCTTTTGCTTCGATGTGCTCTACTGTCACCTGTACGGATACCAGCAGCCCCGGACCCCTCGGTTCACCAACGAGCCCTAGTGAGTACCGTGCCCTCCGCCGCCCTCTCCCTTGCGCTCAGGATGGAGCTCAGAGTTGAGGCAAAGTACGAGCCCGCCTCCCCGCCAGCGGCTGTCCCTGCCCCTCTCGCTGCTTAGTCCCTGGAGCCACTCGACCTAAGTCAGGGCACCCCGCTCTTTCCCCCCTCAGAGTGAAGCACCTCACACTTGAAGCAGGGTTGCTGCTTCAAGAGGTGGCTCACTGGCCCCCAGAGGTGTTCGCTTTCTCTTTGCGAGAACTTCGAGGAGTTTTGACCCTTTCCTTCCCTCTTTCGCCACCCCTTTCCCTCACCGCCCCAGTTTTGGAGATCCGAATTACTCAAGGTGTTGACCTCTCCTCACTTTGGTTTCCATTACCCCCGGTGAAAGCCCCGCCAGTATTCCCGCCTTGCACACGAAGAGTTACTATTTCCTTGCAAGGGGGGAAATAGCAACTATCCAACTTCTGTTCTGCTAGTGATGGAACTTAGCTCCGGAGCTTATGAGGTTACCTATCTTTTTCTTTTGGGTTTCCTTGTGTCCTGGGAAGGGAGGAGGGTTTTTAAAAATACATTTTCCCTTACTACCTATTTTTATGCGAACAAACCCATTAAAATGTGTTTCTAGTGAATCACAACGCCGGCTCTCTCATTTGAGTGAGACTTTTTTTTTTTTTCTTTCCACCGTCTGGGTAATAGCTCATTCAAAGAGAGCTGTCCCCATAGAGCCACTGTCAGTTTGTACATTAAGCGTGCATTCACTTTTGTGCCGATTTCACTTTTAAGAAATCTATGTTAGGCTTGACGGTTTGAGATATAGTTAATCCCAACACTGTGTAGAAATTTTTATGGTTTCCTTTGGTTTTGTACTTTTAGTTATTTCACCCTTCAAGTGTGTGGTCGAAATTGTTTAAAATAGGACTGTTACAGCTAAAAGCCAGGTTAATTCTGATCCCTGTCCATTTGGATGTGTGGGCGATGGAGCATATGGTTTTGTGTTTTAACGTGTAAACGGACTGTAAATTGACTTTTTTGAGTTAAATGCTAGACAGAATGTAAAGCCCAAGGAATGGCAGAATGACAAAGAACACAATTGTTTTTATTATGAATACTTAGCATCAACAAGATAATAGAGAAAAATTTCAGAAAAATTTATACTGAAAAGCATCAACCCTTTTGCTAGCTAAGAAAATTGCCCCTTGTCCCCATATCATAAATACCTGAATTGATGTTCTTTATAAATTGCTTCTTTTCACTTTGTGAAATTAGGGGATTATACTACTACTGGATAAGTATAAACACTTCTGCCTAGACTGAAAGTATTAAATTAATATGTAAAGTGGAAATTGCAATAAAGAGTCCTGGAAATTGTAATTTTGTATGGTTTGTTTTCTTTAGCTTTGACACTTTAAATGTCTATACTTTTGTATGGCTCTTCTATGGTCTGTGCATTTACTTTCAGACTTGGTTCGTCTTTGGGCATTGGTTCATAAGAAATGCATGAAAGGGCATTTATACTGACACTTTTTCAAATAAATTAAATATCTTTATAAATTTCATAGTTTTAAGTTAGGAGCTTAAATCCTAAACCCACACCTTTACTTAGCCAATTTTTTTTTTGTTAAGAAGTAAAATTCATTTGAAAAGACTGCCATTAAAAAAATCTGTTGAAATATTTACCAATGTGAGTCACTTATTTGTGACTTTTCTGTCTTCTCTTGCATGTCTGATACATTAAAAGCTGATCCTGGGATGATATATAGGTTGGCTCTGCAAAGTCATGGGACTCCAAAATTCACTCATGTCTAGTTACATGAGTTTGGCAAAGGCTGCTTTACTATTCACGCTCCATTGCTCCAAAGCATATGAGAACACACTTTCAGGAGGTGCTATTTTCACACATTTTAAAGTGAGTTTGGGTTAACTGAATTACTATAACAAGAATTTTAAAAGGAAAGTGAGCTTGACCAGTTCATATAGAAAATGCTTTTGAAAATGTCATGTAGTAGTGCTACTTTGAACACTTATTGAGGTATTATTTCTCTTCTAATACCTCATCCACTGGATTTCCTTTTCATGGAATTAAGTAAGACATACTTTGATCACTGTGGATATGTTGAAACGATGGTGGAAGAATAATAATTTATTATCATTTAGCAGGCATTGAATGTGTTGTGTATTCTACAAAAAACTAATTTAGAAAAGACACTGAACATGGCCAAGGGGAGAATGAAAGTTCACTTAAGTGGAAAAAGAACTGCATCTTGTTTTCATTTATCTTAACATCATTTTTGAGGTGTACTGTGGAAAATTCAGGAAAACATTTTAAAGCAGTGTTTGATTATGGGAGTAAAATAACTAATTACTTGACAGTGCCTTGGTAACCACTATGCATTTTTTCTGTTTTACATATTTAATAGTACATATTGTGTACTTATTAGTGTGACTTTGTGCTGGGGGTTAGAAGACACAAATAGACACATTGCTTTTTTCCCCCTCACAGTTATTAGTATCATATCATGAACAGTGGGGTGTCAGGTCTTATCTCTGTCCACCAGAAGATCTGCTTTCGACAGTTTCAGATGCTCATGTGTACAAGCACATCGTTTTTATCCCTTCCCAGGACCTTTCTGTCAAAATGTCTGTAACTGGTGAAATCTGTCTGTTATAGGTTTAGAAGTCCTAGATTCATCAGTTACCCTTCCACTCTGAAACATTATTAGAAACTTCCAGTGATCTCTGTTTCAAGTTTTTTTTTTTTGGGGGGGTGATATCAATATGTGAACAGGCTGTATGGATACAGATTCTTCATGGTTCCTGCTTTCTTGGAACACCTAGCTCCTTGCAAAGGAGCTAGAGCTTGGAAACTTATTTAATGGAAGACAGGTAACATTTGTGTTCAGAGTTAGGAATGTATTACTAAATCCTTGGTCTCAGCAGCACAGGCACACTTGCCCGCAGAAATAAGGTTCAACACATGATAAAAACATGACTTAGGTGCATTTTACTGTTCAGAGTCAGAGCTCTTAGATTTATATGTGGGAACCCAGATAGCTGTGTTATAGGAAACCTTTTGCTACTGTAAAGGGATCCACTGCACCAGGTGTTGAGCTAGTTAGACTGCAGAGCAGTTGTTCTCAACCTTGACTGCACTTGGAATCACTGGGGAATTATTGAAAATATGAATGCCTGGGTCCCAACCCGAGATTGGACTTCAATGGGGACTGGGCATTAGGATTATTAAAAGCTCCCCAGGTGATTTTAATGTGCAGCTGAAATGGAATACTGGTTGTATTCAACTAGGCCTTTCTCTCCTGAAGTCTGTATTAATTTGGTCTGGGGTGGTGCCTGGGAACCCGTATTTTATGAGCACCCTGGGTAATTTTGTTAAACGACCGGTTTGGGAAACACTTGCAGTGTGGTCTGCAGAGGATATCACCTGGGAACTTGTTCGAAATGGAGGCTCTCAGGCCCCACCTCAGACCAGCTGAGTTAGAATCTGCATTTTAACAAGCTCCCCAGGTGATTCTTATGCACACTGAAGCTTGAGGAGGCGTGGTTCTTGAATTTTAAGAGTACTACATCCTAATCTCCTGTAGTGCTTGTTAAATCACAAATTACTGGGCCCCATTCCCAGAGTTTCTGATTCAGTTGGTCTGGGGTGGGCCAGTGAATTTTCATTTGTAACAAGTTCCCTGGTGATGCTGCTGTTAGAGTTTCCAGGACCACACGTTGAGACCCAGAGAGTAGTGAGGACCTGAATAAGTTCTTTAGCCGCTGTCAGGGAATGGCAGTGTTCACAGCCAGTTTTCAGTATAAAACTTGCTGCTTCCATGTCACTTGCTTTTTAGCATGTTCTTTCAAGGCAGACTGAGTGCTGCCTTGATCATAACAAGACTTCGAGGTCTTGGGATGGTTTGGGGTTGGGGGCGAGAGTGACTCTTATGAACCTGTGGTATGATTTTAGGTCTTTTTTTCAGAAATTGATAAATGTAAGGAGCACATTTTAGGAGTTAAAAACAGCACAAATGTGATATCTTAAAGTGAGTTGTATTGATTTTAATAAGTAAAGCCCCCTTCTGTTCCCATAAAAAATGCTTTGATGATTAGCTTTCTAAATTGCATGTTGTGATAAGATTTTAAAAGCTTTACTTACACTTACGATTGCTGGATTGCATTTTAAGAATTTCCCCTATAATGAAGAACCATAAAAGGATCCTGCTAAGGCGGTAGGATTGTTCAGTCTTATATTTTTAATGCTGTGTTGCATGTCATATCCCATGAACCTTTAATTTTAACCGCCTTGCCACCTTTGAAGTTAATGCAATGCTGCATTTTGTATAGACTATAACACATAAAAGATACTTTACTATTAAACATCAATAAGTGTGGTTTTCCATTGCAGTGAATAAAATGTACTTTTAAAAAATCCACTCCTGGACATGCAGATTTTAAGAGACTGATCAAGTGTTTGAACAGTTAACTGTCTCATGTTTTGGCACAGTAGGCAAATTACTGTTTTTCTGCATGCTTGGGAAGAATTGGGTTGTTAGGGAGGTGCGGCAGGCACTTTATTTCTCCAGAACAGTAACGATCCTATCACATGTAAGTTAAAAAAGATAACTTGATGATGCAGCTCAGGTCAAAGTGATATTAAATCAGCATTTTAAACACAAGCTATTATATTTCTATTAGGTCTTTTTTGATGAAGAGTGACCGGGATAGCTGGAAGGTGTATCTGTCTATTACAGATGGTGCTACTAGGCCATTACAGATTTCTTATCCATGCTAGCATAATGGTCATAATGTCTATTTTTTTTCTTAAAGTACTGAAAAATTGTTGAACCTTTTTTAAGGTACTATATGGGTTGTTTTTCAACAATGTTGATTTCCAATGGAAGGAGGTCTGGTGTCCTATCTTATTGATAGAAAAGAAAGCAGGCATGCCCCTCAGTTGTCATGTATGCTGTAAAAACTGTCAGTGACTGGTATGGAAGGATATGGAAATATAAATTACAAAATTATTTTTATATCCGTGCATAAAGGTGTATGTAGGGCAATGTATATATTTAGTTAAAAAGAAAAACTTGATGCTTATTTTACGACCTTCCCCATATGGCCAAAGGGAATGATAATCTATCTCAAAATTTTTGCTTATAAATTGTGTTTGTGCTGTGTTCAGGTCCCAATTAGTGGGGAGCAACTAAGAAGGAATTTCTGCTGGGATCTCTCATTCCAATGGGAAGAAAGAACACTACTGAGAAAGTAAAAAACGCTCTGTTAGCCCATGCATGAGTTGTTTCTCAGAAACACATGCTAACATTCACATTGTTGTCTTTTTAAAACCTGCACACTTTTTGAAATTGTATTTGTGTTAAAACACTATAACTTTATTACTGCAATGGATTATAATTTTGAAGTCAGTTGTGCTTCCCATTTATAGACCATTTTACTTTTTGAAAATGTACATGTGTGAAACACTAAAACTTGTGCAATGAGATTAGTCAGAGTTCCCTATTTCAATAGGCATTATTCTGTTCTCTTAATGTCACACATGCTTGCCTGTTTTAAAGCAGCACAATGACCAAGGCTTTTACATTTAAATTTTCTTAAATAGTCTTTTTTAGAACTTGTGTAATAATGTCTCTTTTTGATACTGTTCTGAATCAATTAAGCTAAGTAAGTGAGGACCAGCAGTAAAAGCCAGGGGCTGCCAAGAATGGCCCTTCAGTGTGTAAGCTGTCTTTCCACATGGTCATTGGGCAGTTGCTCAGAGGACACTGGAGACAGTGTGGGAAGTCAGTGGTTGTGTAGGTGGGAAGAGTAGATTCCCAACAGTAAACTTATTTAGAGTTGAGCTTCTGTAGTTACAGTGTTGCTCAGAGCAAAAATGCGCCACAGGCTTACGTTGTAAAAAGAAAAGAGCCCAAAGGAAGAAGTGTGGTGTAATAGTATAGTTGGTTGGGTGGAGCATATTTTATGTTGGGTCCAACTCTAAGTAGTATCTTTTCTATCAGGTGTGGGTGTATTTTCTACAGCTCTTAATGTATCATACTTTCAAACTTGCTCAACCTTAAAAAATGTTAGTGTTGAAAAGCTAAGTGGAAATTATATGTCACTGGAGGAAAATAAAAACCTGTTGTTTATTTATTTATTTTTAGCATATGTATTATGCCGAGTTCCATGGTTGGAAACCAGAGAGCTAGAAGAACTAGTTCTATCTTCACAGAGTTTACAGCCTTGCTCAAGATGTGATACAAATATCAGAGTCACTTAAAATGCTTACAAAGCAGTATATACAGGATTGTAGATGAGTTAGAGCCCTGAAGAATATTGTACATAAGCATGGTGATGACATGGAATAAAGGAGTGGTCTGGAAGAAGGCTTTGGGGAGAGGATACCTTTTAAACCAAGTTTTTAAATGTAAAGATACAGAGATTATTGTTGAAGAGTCTGTAAACCAGTAGATCTTGAAGTCTTACATGGTTGTTCTCAAACCAGTTGCTGTCACCACCACACCCCTTGCCACAGTACTTGGGGATTCCCAGCAGCTGTCTTTATTCAGCAAATTGCACTCTCAGCATTCTCCATACCACTCCCAATTGCTGTGGTCTCTAAGATCATAAAACTTCAAGGAAATTAAAATAGAAAATAGTCATTTGTCTTGGGAACCCTTTGGGAAGGCTGGATAAGAGATATTGGATCTGATTATAGTTTCTTGTATTACGAAGACACAACATTATTTGCAAAAGAGTCCTCTAGAATGTAAGATGGATTGGAAGGAGGGCAGTAGGAAAACTGGCATTGGAAAAGTGGGTAAGCCACCCCAAGGGCAGAGTTTGTGAATATAGGAACATTGCAAAATCAAGAAGGGGAAGAAGTTATCAGCATACGTAGGGACTCGCACTCCAGGGCCAGGTTTTATGTAGGAGTGGAAAGATTGCAGCTCACCTGTTTTTTGGATTCCATCATTGACTCTTCTTTTCTTGGCTCTTTGCCTAACTATTCTTGTGCTCAGAAAAAGTTTGTTCAACAGCTCTGTTGGAATGGCTATGAAATTTGATTACAAGTGAAAGAACCTTCCCCTCCTCCTCTTTACCTATTCCCAACTGTATCTAATTTGAGAGAAAGGAGAAGACATATTGCTTTATAGAATTTGGATCAAGTATAAAGATAGCTGAGATAGCTTTTGGACGAGGACCTGAAATTAGGTGATTGCATGTGAGTAAAGAAGCTTTGCAGGAAAAAAAGCATCTACCAAATTCCTATTGCTGAGGGAAGTGAAAGGTAGAGAGGCTTTGAACATAATTCAGAGTTTATAAGCTTGAGGAACCTGGAGGATGGTGGTGCCACTAAAAAACATGGGGCAGTGAGAAGAAACAAATAGTAGGTCAGGTGAAAGCAGGTTTTTTTACTATGTGTATTTCACGTGTTGGAAGTTATCAAATGTCACTTCTTTTTTGATTAGCAGAACCACAGAGCAGCAGCAGCAGAGCAATTGCGATGATTTAGTTGGTCTCTTGGGATCTCCCCAGTATCCTACCCCATTCCTCAATTGTGATTTTGAACTGCTCAGATGGGTAGAGATCAGTGGTAGCTTTCAGCTCTGGATTGCTAGTAAAGATACCTGACAGAATGTTGGGTTTCCCTAATGTAGGTTTATACATTTTCTCAGTCTTCCGGCTTATCAATTTGTAAAGCAGTCATCAATTCTTATATTTTCTTTTGTATATATCATAGCACAGCCTTCAGCAAAATGGAGCCTTGTGGAGAACCATCTCAGGAACTTTTAGTTTCAGTTCTTGGATTAAAGGAAATTTATGAAGTATTGGAAGTACTGTCTGGTACTATTTAGATTGTAGGTCCCGTCCTCAAGCACCAAAAGTAAAGAATCAAACTGGATCTGTTTTGCAGCTTTGCTTGACAATGAAGGGTGGATGTTATCATAGACAGGGTCAGCCATATTGCTTTATGATCTTTTCAATCTTCAGTGGATGGGCAAATGTGAAAAGTTCTTTTGAGTCCAGGCCTATTAATATTAGTTATTTAAATAAGGTCTGTGATATTCTTGATGATTATTGCATTTCCCCTATCTGTTTCATTTTACAGATAATCCACTGTGACCCAAAGCCACATGCAGTGCTGGGAGAGCACATTTGACTGTATTATGCAATATCCTGCCAGAAGATGCTGACCAGCTCTCTAGTAATGGAAAGTAGTGAGATTGACATTGTAGCCTATATAGCTTACCTTGCCATTCCATATACTTTTTGTAAGCATATGACACACAATTTTAATAACATATCTTATACTGAGATCTCGGATTGCTGCAAGGTGGTAACACCAGATTCACTGCTTTGCTTCAGGCATCAGTGGCTCTTTGAGTCATTCTTATAGAGTGGAATCAATGAGAAACTGATTTTGGTGCTGTCAGCCTAGAGCTGCCATAGCACTGTGTCTGCCTCAAAGAAATGCTCATGTGCTAGCCACGTCATTGTGTTTCTTCTCTGTGATTATTATTGCTTATGTAGCCTAACAGCCATGTGATTGACTATAGGTATTTGGGGGTGCAAATAAGTTAGATAGTTGGTAAAACTTGGACCTCGGTACATACCTCATTGTAATAAGACAAATACCCTTTGTATGCTGATTTTGAACAACCGTGAGGTAAGTGTTTAGTTGATGGGCGCTTTTTTATATGGTAAGTAGAAGATGGAGTTGGTGATTTATTCACTAGAGAAGAGTCTCATGAAGTCTTCTGGCCTTTTTTCCATGTTAGAGTATTGCTCTCAATGAGTTTCATGAAGTTCCAGGTAATGAAAACAAACCCTCACTCACTCTACTTCTTTTGCATTATAAACAAAACACTTGCCCCTAGCTTGGCCAGGGACTTGATTTTGTAGAACAGCTCTTTGATGTTAGGAGTAGATGCCTGGCAGTCAGTGGTTACAATTTTTTGTTCAGTTCATGGATCCATGTACCCCACACTCTTATCTGTTAAAAAAATCCTCATAAGAACATTGGGAATGATACTGCTTCTATGTCTCTGACACTGATGAGGCGATATGTACTGTATTTTGTGGTGTATTTTATTCCACAAGCTCCTCTAACCATTGCCCTGTTTGGCAAGTTGTTTTCCAGAAATCTACCCTTTCATACTGAAAGCACTGGCTCTATGGAGAAAGAGTCACACAGGGCAGGAGGCAGGATTAGAGAGCACGTGGGAGTCAGGGAGGGAGAAAAATGCAATTGTAGTCAAGTGAGGGGAAGCCTGGATTCAGTGCAGGAAAAGGAGACAGTGCATGGTCTGGAGCAGGAGTGCTCCAAGAGGCATATTTTACATTATACAGACCTAGATGTCCCTCTTTTAGAACCAGTGGCCATGACACTCTTGTTTAAAAAATACTCCTATCAGAAACAGATGCACAGCATGAAATTTAATAATGTAAGAGGACTCGCATATGGGTCTCCTGAGTATTTCCGAGAGACCATGTTGAAAATCATTCCTACTGTGTCCCCAGAATGACACCTCTAGGAAAGTTTGGGATCTTTGGGACAAGTAGCTTAAGTATACCCGACATGGATAATTGTAGCCACTCTGTGGTCATTTTATCCCTTTTTTCATTTTTTTGACTTGTGTATGGACATAATTATAAATCCTCAGGAATTCAGATGTATCTTATTTTTAGGCCTGCATATGTAGGTATTAATTGCCTCTACTAAGATGTATGAACTTTCTTTTCTATAGCTTTCTCACAGTTATTCTACACAACAAAGATTATGGAACAGATAATATGAAAGAATAGACCCAGCTATAATTTCTGATTGCAGAACATAATCATAGGAGTGCATTCTACCGAGCATACTCATGTCTCTGTACCTTGTCACCAGTGTTCCTCAACAGGAGCTACTATGGTCAATCTAATTTGCAAATTATCTTCTCACAGTTAACTGGAGTATCAGTCATTTTTAGTTAATCAGTTTCTCTTTAATCATATAGATGTATGCTATTTTTAGCAAATTTATTTTTATTGTGGTAAAAAAAATGAGATCTGCCCTCTTAACATTTTTTTACATGTACAGTACTGTTAACTATAAGCACCATGTTTAGCTTATTTTTAAAGGGACATAATGTTAGTGGCTCTCTACCTAAAGCAACTATATTTTCATAGGAATTTAGGGGCTCTTAAAAATTAATCTTACAAACACGTATTAGAGCTGCACAAAGCCTATTTGCAAGAGAGCTTTGAGGTTTATGTATATTTATTTAGGCTTTGAGGTATTTATTTTTCCAAATGCATTGAAAATTACGCATAAACTAGATTAAAAGCATTAGAGTCAGAAATAACCATTTAAAAAAAGTTTCAAACTCATAGAATCTCAGCATTTAACCTGGCTGTTATCGTCTACTTTATTAGTGTACTTAATACCGACTACTTGTATTTGAAAAGAACTTGACTTTCTAGCTTTCCTTGTAAGTTGTCATTCTCATCCTCTGTTCATTAGAGCTTACTAATGAATTTGCTGATAATAATAGAAGGAGACATCTTTGGCAGGTAGGAACTTTGCCCTTGTTCACCTACTTTTAGAGGTGGAAGGACCAAGGCATTAAAGAAGAACATTAATTTTGACAGGTGACCCTGATATTTCTGAGGAAATGTATTTTCTAGAGAGATGGAGAATTGGAAGATACCGTGCCTAATGGGATATTATAAGTAAGGCCATTAGTTCCATATGTGTACATATAAACTACTTTAGTTAAGCACTTCTTGAAATTGCTTCTTATGGTGTACACACGTGTCTCTATGAAAAGCTCACATCTAAATGTGGTAGTGACAGTTGTGAAGTGATAGATAGGATCAAGTCATGGGTCTTAAAAGTTGTTTACTTGCCATGCTCTCTACAAACCCAATATGAAATTCTTTATCATTAGCAAAGGTACAGACATTTAAAAATATTATCACTGGATTGTGATGTATTAATGTGGATTTTGGAGCAGTTTCTAGCTTCTTTCATTTAGAGATGGCTTTGCAGTTCTAAAGAGGAAAGTAGAATTTCCACCATGATATCCCTTTGCTTATTCTCATAGACATTTAAAAGTGAATATTTGTTCAAGCTTCAAGGTTTATTTGCCAGCATTATCTTAAGACTGTGTTTTACATCAAAATCTTATCTCTTATTCTAAGCTAACACTGCTCTTCATATTATGGTAAATTCTGATATTTCGGTTCAACAGATAATGTAGCTTTTATGGGAAACATTGTGCTCAGCTCCCTTTTGGGTGTGGGTGAGGGGTGTATAAAACAGGCATAAGCTATTCTGCTTGCCTGTAAAAAGCTTGCAGTTATATTGAGGAGACAAGATTCATGAAACAAAGAATGAAGTCACATATGATTTAATGGCCGAAGGAGTGATGGAGACAATGAGGTCTGTAGGAGTTTGGATGGACAAAGACTAATGTGGGTTGGAATTATACAGGTGGGCCTCATGTACAAAATAGGATTCGGGCTGGGTCGACCTTTTATAGATGAATAAAGCATTCTAGTAGACAGGGAAGCAACTTAAACACTCAGAGGTCAAAAGGAGTATCACGCGGTAGTCAGTGGGTACCAATCAAAGGTAGATTGAATTGGGGGGGGGGTCCTAGCAAAAAAGAGGACCTGTCAGGAGACTTGCTGTAAATTCAGACATTGGGAAAGGTCTGCCAGTTGACAATTTTAAACTATTGGGTTGTCGGAAAAGTCATGACATATTTTTGCAATAAAAAACAGAAAAAATACATCATGACTTTTCTGACAACCCAATATTAATGGTCTGTGAATTGCCTCTTTCTTGGTAAAGTTTCTCTTTTGTCCAGTTAGTTATGCCTCAGCAGCTCCTTTAATGTCATGAAGCCTGGACAAGAGACTGGGAAATAACACAAGCAGGAGTCTGCCATGTAGACAAAGTGCCTTCGTTCATCAATAGACATTCAGCATAAGTCAGTTAGATTAACATTGGTTACATCACCCTTTGCCTGAGTGCCTTCTATGCTCAGTGCTCTTTTATTCTTGTAAATTTCAATGTATAAAACACGAAGTTGGGAAAATTGAGTAGCTACAAAGATAATGTAATTTTCGAATAAAACTACCCTAATTATTACAGAATTAAATGGCGTTAAACCACTTTTTTCTTCCTAAATTAATGAAAAAAATTTACTTGGGTGCTGCAAATGTAACCCACATAAGGTAGGTACGGGGAATTACAATAATTATAGGAGGATTGTGTACTCATTACTGAATGATGTCATTTATTAAATTCGCTTAAACATAGATTAGTCGAATGGGTGTGTTCCTTACGGTTCTTTACATGGCCTGTTTAAGGTTACTATAACTATAAGATACAAACTTCCAACTTATAAGCAAAATCTTTAAAGGTTTTATAGTATTATTTAGAAACAAAATTCTAAAAGAGTTTCCTGATTCGTAACAGGATAGCATATTTTTATTTTATGTTGAACAACAATTACCCTTTGAAGAAAAAAGAGGAAAGTTCTGTCTTTTGTTGATTTATCTTTGATTATATTAAGACGTAAGTTTAGGACCCAAAAATTCTTTTTTGGTGATCACTGTACATTTTTATTTTATTTTAGTGACTCTCCTTTTATTCTCCAGAATATGTTTCAGAATATAAGGAAATTATTTCCTAACTGTGAGGCCAGTCTCTGACAGGTTCCAGTAAGCGTGAAAGTTGTGCCAGCGTGCTCAGGAAATGAAAACTAACATTAGCACAGTGCGCATCAACAGTGTTCTCTGTGTAGTCAGTTTATGTTTATAAGTAAATGAGCTCTCCCTCATATCATAGCCTTGAATTATGAACACTCCGTCATTTGAATTATATATTACAACAGTGATGTGAAGAAATATCAGATGTTAAAAGCAAGTGGCGATAATGAAATATTTTTGAATCAAAGTTTTTGAAGAAGAAATGCATTTTGACCTATGAAGATCATCAGAGACCCCTACCCCATAATAGGGTAGGAGGCCAAATGGAATCCAGTGGTTCTCAGGACAGACCACACAAAGGTCCCTGATCACTCTCAATATGCTTAAACTCTTTATTAAACCAAGGTGAATGCCCTCATCAGGGGAAGGAGAGGTAATTTGCTTATACATGGTTGAACCCTTTAGAGTCCAATTTCGTTTTTTTTCACAAGCTTCAAACAATAGGCATGTTAAAATAGGCAGTGGCCTCTATATTGTTGAGTACAATCAAGGAAAAACAGTCAGTGTTTTTCTGTTTTGGCTGTGGCAAGAGAACAAGCAAATCCCATTTTAAAGGGAAAAAAATGGGTGTGGGTCCAAAGGGTCCTGGTTCCTGTCTTCATTAGGCTGCTCTTAGAACCTTCTCTGTGTTTATTTCAGTTCAGTCTAGAGAAATTCAGGTCAGTTTTTACAGAAGAGGAGCATTTTAGTCTTGGCGCTTTCTTTCACTTTCATGAAGAGTTACAATCAGCATCCCATAATAACCATACATTAAACCTTTACTAACTTAAATAATTTGCACCAGCCCAGCAGGGCCACTGGTGCTTTCCTGTTCTCAGAATTGTTGTATGTATTTGAATACTTTTGACTACTAACCTTTCCCACCCTAAAATTGAAATGTAAATCTAGGAAGATGCTTCTATTTCCCTTCCTCAACATAATTTCTCTCTGGAGCTTTGTGATTTTTTGAGAGCAGCAGTCTTGAATATCTAAAGCAGCGGTTCTCAACCTGTTTGTCTCGACCCCTTTGGGGGTCGAACGACCCTTTCACAGGGGTCGCCTAAGACCATCGGAAAAGACCATCGGAAAACAAAAAGATATTTACATTACGATTCATAACAGTAGCAAAATTACAGTTCTAGAGTAGCAACGAAAATAATTTTATGGTTGGGGGGTCACCACAACATGAGGAACTGTATTAAGGGGTCGCGGCATTAGGAAGGTTGAGAACCGCTGATCTAAAGGCTTGATAGCAACTGCATTATAGAAGTTTTACCAGTTTAATTTTAGCAGTGTTTACCCACTTTCCATTATCTAGAAAGTTATTTACTGGTCCTGCTAGTTTTCCAATTTGGGCAGGTGGTGTAGTGATGGAGGCAGAGGGGTTGTACATTTGTAACTTCCAGGTTTTTTTCAAACAATGGATTTGAATATCTAAAGGAGTGTATAAACACTGTTTAACTGGACTGATTCTGAATTCAAGGCAGTGCTAGATCTTAAAGATTTCTAGAAGTTTTTCAAGGGAGGGTTTTAAAGCTGAGAATAAGTGAGATACTCAATTGTGCTCTTTCTTGTGCCTTACCTGGAAGTGGGTATCTTTTTCTCTGTAACTGACACCATAAGATCTTTGTGGATTTACTCGATATTGTTTGTTATTTGGGGACTGACCTGGCTATATGTAGCTGGGTAAGAACATGTGTTTATGGTTCTCAAGGAGGTATGGTATAAGCTTTAAGCACCTGCTTATCTTTTACTTTATGATTCTATTCCTGTGGGGGATTCGAGTGCTTATAAGGCCATTTGGTACTATTTTTAAATTTATTTTTCTACTGTTTTGTTTTAAATTATAAGTTCCCATATGTTTCGATAAATGCTTCTTTCTTTCCTAATATTTCTGCAATCAGGAGTTTTCAGTCTATCGCCTAACAATGGGTTTTAAGGGTTTGCCAAACACACTGAGTACCCTACATTTGGTGAACAAAAGGGATACCTTTATTTGTTTTTATGGAAATTCTTGATGTGTCTGTTCTCACATTAATATAATTTAGATGAAGAAAAACAGATTTGAAGAAGCCTGACCCAAGGGACTATAAATTATCCTGAAAGCACAAACAATATTTTAGCATGTAATTTCCCTCATAAAATGTTTTATTGAAGACTTGTTTATGTCATAGATCTGAGTCAAAGCTGAATTCAACACATTATTCTTTAACTTATTCAAAATTAATATCTTCTGGCTAAGAACCAACACTGCTTTATGACCCTTAATCCATTTCCTTATATTAATCACCAGCTGTGGGAATGTATTTGGGGACACCATTTTTTTTCAAAAACAATTACTTCGAGAGTTCTTGCTTAATTTACAATGAAAGAAAACATTCAAGCATAGTCAATGATAGGATAGACTTACTAACTTAGCAACTCGTTCACACATATTAGCCTTTACACAAGATTCAAATTCTTCAAATTAATGTCTCAGCAAAATGAAAACTTATTTAATCAAGGACTTTAATGATTGCTCATAAATTCCTGAAATTGCAGATTTTAAATCCATGAATTCCAAAAATATATACTAGGGAAAACTTACCATGTTATATACTTTTATTGTATGCTTGTGCTGTTTTAAAAAAATACATATGGAATAGAACAGTGAAACTCAGAATGAATAATAGTATACATATCACTGAGACTACTATTGTTGATTTAATGAGTGATTTCCTCTACATTAAGGATTTACTCAATTTAAATTGGTTTTCTCAGAAAAGATCTTAGTGATATTGTATCACTCTTATAGTATTTTAAACATTAACTCAGTGATTCTCAATGTTTTTCTTCCAGCAACATGACTCTATGCCCTGCAGCATGACCCCAAACTCAGGGAATTCTAGGTGCTACTTTAAGAGGGGCAGGACAGTTATATGGAAAGCATTATGTGTTCATTCTCATTCTTCCCCCTCCACACAAATGGATAAGCAGGTTGTTTTCATAGCATACCTGCAACTAAACTCATTCAGGACCCCCAGAACTCTCCAAATGAAAGACCACTTATGTTTGACATCTCCTAATTTAGTATTAGGATAATGTCAGACTTTTTCATAACTTGTAATTTGGTTTGGCAGCATTATAAAGAACAATTGTGTGTGATAAAGTAGTAAATATTCTATTAAAATGTTGGGGGTTTTTTTTGAACATTTTATTGGGGAATTGGGGGAGGGAAACAGTGATGGGAAATTGGGGAAGGGGAACAGACAAGTTGCTGCCATTTTTGTTCTTCAGTCTAGTTGTGAAGGATGTTGCTTCACTGGCCAATGTTGGTGTTATCATTGTGCTCTTCCCGGGTCAGGCAGTTGCTCGCCGGCGGCTCACAAAACCACATGCCAGCTGCCGGCCAGCTCCACTGCAGCCTACGCTGTCCCCAGTGACTCATGGCAGCACAGCTCCAGGTCGAGCTGTTATTCACCATCTTAGCTGTAGAGGGCGCAACGTCACTTGCCCTCATGTGTGATCTGAACCGGGGCCCTGCTTCTCAGAGATAGCGTCCCAAGCCAGCTCTTAACCAGCGCACCACTTGGCCGGCCCTATTAAAATGTTTTTTTTGTTTGTTTTTTAAAGATTTTTATTGGGGAATTGGGGGAAGGGGAACAGAAAAGTTGCTGTCCTTTTGTTCTTCAGTCTAGTTGTGGAGGACGTTGCTTCACTGGCCCAAGTTGGCACCATCATTGCGCTCTTCCCGGGCGAGGCAGATCAGTCGCCGGCTTCTGGACAGCAGCTCACTGCGGCTGCTGGCCGCTCACGCTGGCTGCTGGCTACACACGGTAGCCCATGGCAACCCACTGCAGCAGGGGCTGCAGCCTATGCCGTCATCAGTGACTCACGTCAGCCCAGCTCCAGGTTGAGCTGTTGTTCAGCATCTTAGCTGTGGGGGGCAGTGTCACTGGCCCTCATATGTGGGATCTGAACTGGGGCCCTCTGGCGTCCCAAGCCAGTTCTTAACCATCGTGCCACTCGGCCGGCCCTAAAATGTTTTTTAATGTTTATGATTCTTTATTAAAGTCAAGACTTAGAACTTCTAGTCACCATCTTCCTCATTTCACCTAAGAAATATTTTGAAACCTTTTCGTAGTAACCTTTCCTCTGTTACCAGACAAGATGCTATGCCTTCAGTCCCACCATGACTGGGATAAGTCATAGTCTCTCATGTTTTATTTAAAATTAAAATATGTGAATCTTTAAGGAGCAATATTTTAAAAACATTCGAAATGCAGCCAAATGTTATTAACAATAAATGCTTTATTATTGAATCTGTTACCAGAAAACAGATTTATTTCCTTGTAGTCACCAAAGGTACAATGGAATGTAAATCTAGGCTGATCATATTTTCTCTATAATAATTTCATAAATACTTCAACCTAACAATTTATGTGTAGATATCACTGGGGATCCCACATATTTTGCTGAGCAATTTTAAGAGCTGAAGTTTACAGTCTTTTTAGAAGACACTAGTTCCAGAATGATTTTCAGACTCAAAGTGGGAGTTTCCAGAATATTGGAGTAAGGACATCAGAAAATCTACTCCTCTATAAAAGCAACACAAACAATGGCAAATATTTTCAAAACCAACTTTTTCAAAATTCTGGAAATTAACCAAAGGCTTTCAACAACCCAAAGAACACTTATTCATTAAATACAGCTGATTGTCTGTAAGAACTGTGAGCTTTGTTGTGTTTTAACTTGCCACAATTGTGTCTGCCTTTCCCTAGCTCCACAAGGAAACCAGCAACCTTGCAACCACAGTAGCTATGAAAACCTGCAGCCATTGAAGGGGTCGAGTGTCCCAAATATCCCTATCCTCAGAGAATCCTCACTATTTGACCTGTTTGGCAGTTCTCCGGAAAGGCCCCATTCATAAAGCTTATCTTTAATTGACTTGACTCATTCTTGCTCAGTGGAAAAGCTTTATCTTCTGGACATTTGTTCAGTCGGTTAACATTGCATCTGCCTGAGGTAGTGATACCAGGAGAGATAAAGAAGGGCCTGGCCAAAAAATTTAAAAAGAGGGTATTGGGTTGAAATAGGGGGCTTTAAAAAAGCTCCAAGATAATCCTGAGTATCTAGAAGTCCATACACATGTGCTGAGCTGTATACCTGCCCAGGAAAGACCTGAGGAGGCCCTACTATCTCACCTCTGGCTGACCATGAGAAACTGTGGAAACAGGAAATGAAGGGTAAGGCAGAGTTGTAAACTGATGGAGCATTGAAGTCATGCCCCAACACACACACAAAGGGTCCCTTGGCAAAGTGTGAAAAATCTATTGGTTAAAGACATTTGAGAAAATTTATGTCCAATATTTCATTAGCTGACTCCTAAGCTAGCAGAGTATACCTCAAGTGGCCACACATGACAGGGAATACAGACTTTACAGAATTAGTCCAGGAAAGTCACTGAACAAACAAACAGCAACAACAACAAACCTTGGGGAAGGATCTGATATCCAAATCTGTTATGTTATACTATTTAAAATGTCTAGTTTTCAACATCAACAAAAAATACAGTCAAAATGTAAGTATTATGCACATACAGGGAAATGAGTAGTCTGTAGAAATTGTCCCCGAGAAAGCCCAGACGATGTGCTTGCCAGACAAAACTTTAAATGAGCTATTGTAAATACAGTAAAACCGTGGATTGCAAGTGACTTGGTTTGCGAGTGTTCTGCAAGATGAGCAAACATTTCTAATACATTTTAATTTGGTAAACAAACAATGTCTTGCAATACGAGTAGTTTGTTTCCAAACAAATTATGTTCGCAAACAAAGGCATTACTGTAATTCAAAGCAAATCATGTCTAAAGAATTAAAGGAAAGTATGTGAATGTCTCACCAAATAAAGAATATCAGTATAGAGATAGAAATGATTTTATTTTATTTATTTATTTTAAAAAAATATTTTATTGGGGAATTGGGGGAGGGGAACAGCGTTGGGGAATCGGGGAAGGGGAACAGACAAGTTGCTGTCCTTTCATTCTTCAGTCTAGTTGTGGAGGACGTTGCTTCATTGGCCCATGTTGATATTATCATTGTGCTCTTTTCGGGTGGGGCAGTTGCTCGCCAGCCATTGGACGGCCTCTCATGGCGGCTCATGCCGGCTGCCGGCCAGCCCCACTGCAGCCTAGCCATCACTGGCAACTCATGGCAGCCCAGCTCCAGGTCGAGCTGTTGTTCACCATCTTAGCTGTAGAGGGCATAGCGTCATTGGCCTTCATGTGGGATCCGAACCGGGGCCCTGCTGCTCACAGCGGGCGTCCCAAGCCAACTCCTAACCAATGCGCCACTCGGCCGGCCCAATAAATGATTTTAAAAAACAAATTGAAAATCGGAGTTGAAAATTTCAGTAACTGATATTGGTATTAATCTATTAGAACTATTTTTTTTAGGTTATGATGCTAGTTATAATTCCCAGGGCAACCATTAAGAAAATGACTCAGAGTGAAGAATTGGTAGTTAGCTTTAGAAATCTCAGTGCTTTGGCATGGAGCTTAGTTTCTGGGACTGGCACTATATATTATTTTCAAAGTTAAGTTTTATTTTACAGTTTTATATGCTGTAAACAGGCACAAGTATATTGCATACATAGAATATTTTGAGCTCTTTCTAGTTAAATCTTAATAAAATAACTAAAAAAAGCCCTCTATAACCATCATTTCTCAGAACATTCTCATGAATTAAGAGTTCTTATTCTAGTTTATGAAAAGAGAATTTAAACTTTGCCTGTTTCTCCTTAGTATGATTTCTAACATTGTAAGATTTGCAACACTCAGGCTTTTTTTTTTTTCCCCTCCACGCAGGAGTCAAACTGGCAACCTTGCTGTTAAGAGCGCACACTCTATTCACCGAGCCATCCGGGTGGCAGCTTAGCTCAAGGTGCAGAGTTCAGTCCCAGCCATGGGCAGGCCAAGCCCACCCTCTCGAACTGGAAGTCTTGTTAGGAGCACGTGCTCTCACCAGCTGAGCCATCCTTGGCAGCTCAGTGTCAGCGCAGCTTGGGCGAAGCTCACACCTATGTGGGAATCGAACCAGCAATGCTGTTGCTCAGAGCTCATGCTCTTAAGCAAACCCTTAACCAACTGAACCACTCGGCTGGCCCCACTCAGGCTTTTTATAACATATCTGTCCTCTCTCCTAAAAGAGCTTAATGACACATATTTACTTTTTGATATTAAAATTAATACATTTAAGAATTTTATGACACCATTCAAAGAACTGAAGGCAGTTAAAAATCTTTCTCTGAGCTTGTTTGCATCGCTTCCAGAACTAATTCCAAGAGACCTTCAGTCTGATGTGCAGTATCTGTAACGGAATGTGTACAACTATGGCACAGAGAGTTGTTTTTAGCTCAAGTGGAGTCTCAAGAGACTGCGGAAAAACATTTGTTTTTGAAATAAGTATGGCACATCAGTATAAGTTGAATCATATTTATAGATATTTCTGAATTTTAGAAGTTATCTGTGAATGCACAGATTAAATGCATCCTTGAAAAAGTTAATTAAAAATATTTCTTAAAAATTTAATTAAAAAATTAGAAAAATTTTAAAAATTACTGTGTCTAAGGCACTGGGGGAGATTCAAAGATAAACAAGATGTGGTTCCTGCTCTCATTGAGGCTTAGTATTAAGGACAAGTGTGAAGGGTTGTAATATGAAATAAGATTGCCTTTTATATTAATGCTTACTTTAAAATAATAAAGAAGAATTGTAATAAGAGTTTTAGTATGCTTAACCTTTTGGAAATTATGTAACCTTACCTAATGAAGTACAGAATACACTAACAAAGTTCTAGATAATACATTCCATTATAACTTACATTATAATATTGGTGATTTGTTCCTATGGGGAGAAAATCAGCTCTGGTATTCACTTGCTTTCAGTTCTGTTTATTTGAGGAAGAAGTAATATGGCAGACAAAATGATTAAAAGCTCTGAACAGTTCTGAATGCATCTCGAACCGGCTGCAGGTAGCACGAAATGGACTGTACTGCTTCTGGGGGTTGGATATCAGGATCAGGGATGTCTAGTAGACAAAGCAGGATTCCTTTTAAGTCGGAAGCTATTGAACTGGTGCTCTCAGAAGGGACTACCCTCTTCTCTCTCCCCCTAGGTATTTTACTCTCCTGATTTAGCATTTGTTTACCAAGTTTAAATAAGTGTAGCTTAGCAAGTTTATGGTACTGTTTCACCTTACAAGCAAGCTGTACATGGTTGAGGAAGAAAGGATGCACTTTCAGTATATATATAAAGAATGTGCTGGGCCGGCTGGGCCGGCCGAGTGGCGCGTTGGTTAAGAGCTGGCTTGGGATGCCAGAGGGCCCCGGTTCAGATCCCACATATGAGGGACAGTGGCACTGCCCTCCACAGCTAAGATGCTGAACAACAGCTCAACCTGGAACTGGGCTGCCGTGAGTCGAGTCGCCGGCTACGGCGTAGGCTGCAGCCCCTGTGGCAGTGGGTTGCCATGGGCTACCGTGTGTAGCCAGCAGCCAGCTTGAGTGGCCAGCAGCTGCCGTGAGCGGCCGTTCAGAAGCCAGCGACTGATCTGCCTCGCCTAGGAAGAGCGCAATGATGGTGCCAACTTGGGCCAGTGAACCAACATCCTCCACAACTAGACTGAAGAACAAAACAACAGCAACTTGTCTGTTCCCCTTCCCCCGATTCCTCAGTGCTCCTCCCCTCCCCCAATTCCCCAATAAAATCTTAAAAAAAAAACCAGAATGTGCTGGGTTCACCTCCATCGAGTCACAGCAAAGGATGAGGCTTGTTAATTATGATAGTATCATTTTTGGGGGGAATATACTTGTAAAAGTCTTTTATTTGCCCTCACAATAAACCCACTTTACTATTTTAAGCAAACTATTTCAGTTAAATATTTTAAAAGTTATTTAAGTTTTAATTTATGAAATGTTAATTAAATGAACTATCTTCAAAGATGATTGACCAAGATATTAGTTATTGTGGGAATAATGAGATAGAAAAGGCTTTCCTGACCTTAAGAAATTTACATTTTAGTAAGAGAGCTAAGTTATGCACTGAGATAACTAACACGAATAAGTAAGTGCCGTGTAGAGGGCAAATAAAACCTATACAAGTTAGGGGGTGATGAGCATGGATGGGAGAGTTTAGCTAAGATGACTGAAGAGTCATCTGGTTCATAGACATACCGATATTAGAATAAAAAGGAAATTTATAAACCACCCATATTTCCATGAAAAACCTTGCCTTCACTAGATTAAGCCTGCAGCTTTTTGAGCATTGGTGTCTAGGGATAGACGGTTGCTGACCTGGGAATGACATGCTAGTGAGAAGTTAATTTTTAAAACATCGTTCCAGGGGTAGAATCAATGGTAAATAAAGAATCATCCTATCTCTGAGGTTTTAAGAGTAGTTTAAAAGGAAGGGCCAGGATAATAAGTCAAATAAATTCAAGAAAATCTCTGTCCCTAAATATGCCAGACCTTGTGCCCGGTACAGCTGGTGGTGTGGTCCCTTGCCCTTGGGTAGCTCACTCACAGTCTAGCAAGAGAGCCCAGAATGCAGGGTCAATGGAAGAACCTATCCCTAAATTCCATCCCATGATCCCTGGACCTTCTAAACTGGGTGGAGGGGATATTTTAAAACTTTGGATGTTTTACACCAGATGGAAGGGGTATTTTAAAACTTTCTTGCAGGAAAACTGTGCCCCTGGGATGAACTGTTTTTGAAGAAGTAGTATGTGCACATGATGTAGATTGCCTTGCCACCCCTGTCTCCCAGCTACTCAGTTCCCCTCCCCAGAGGCATCACATACTCTGCTATACTAGCATTTATGTGCGTATACATACCCTTTTTGTTTTTTTTGGAATTGGGGGAGAACAGAGTTGGCGAATTAGGGAGGGGGACCAGCCAAGTTGTTGTTCTTCAATCTTCGTTGTGGAGGGCGCCAGTCGCCATCTGGCTGCCTATCGGCAGCTCGTGGCCTCAGCTCAAAGTGCTGTGTTACAATCTTAGGTGGGTGGGCATAGCCACCATCCCATGTGGGAGTCGAACCAGCAGCCTTGTTAAGAGCGCACGTTCTATCCACTGAGCCATCCGGGTGGCAGTTCAGCTCAAGGTGCCTGAGTTCAGTCTTAGTTGCGGGCGGGCATAGCCCACCATCGAACTGCAGTCTTCTTGTTAGGAGCACGTGCTCTCACCAGCTGAGCCACCCTGCTCAGCTCAGGCGCAGCATCACTGGCCCATGTGGGAATCAAACCTGCGGCCCTGTTGCTCTGAGCTCGCGCTCTTAAGCTAACTCATAACCAACTGAGCCACTGGCCGGCCCCCACACCCTTTTGTTTTGCACAAAGAATAGCGTACTATACATTCCTTTCTGTACCTTTTACATAGCTAAGAGTAAATTTTTGAGATACTTCTACATCAGCATGCCTAGAAATGCCCAGTTCTTCTACTTTTTCTTTTAACTTTTTATTTTGAAGTAATTACAGAGTCACGAGATATTACAAAACTAGTACAGAGAGATCCATATACCGATCCCCCAGCTTCCCTCACTGGTGATATCCTACATAATTATAGTATAGTATATTATCCATACCAAGAAACTGATTGCCACAATATAATTAACTAGACTACAGTGCCTATTTCTTTTTAATGCCTGCTAGATATTCCATTGTATGGATATACCATAGTTTATTTAACTAGTCCTTTATCGATGCATGTTTTGATTGTAGCATTGAGCGTTACATAGGGAAATAAAGCAGATAATATCTATCCCAGGGCCACTGCTAGCACGTATGTAGCCTTTGTGGGAATTAGAAAAAAGTGCCTTCTCTGAGTGGATGCCGCACCCTAGGTAGATAGGCACATGGTTCGGGAAGCAGAATGCAGCCTGGATAACTGCATTTAGCACCTCTGCATGTATATCTTTTTGCACACAGGTGGGAGTGCATATGTAGGATAATGGAGTGTAATTTAAAATCTACAGCATGATAATCAGTGTTCCAATTTGAAACATTGAAGCAGTCTCCTTTCAGACTTGTCATGCCCTCCCATCCCTGACCCCCCTCATCACCCGACCCCAGTACCTCAGTCATTGAACGTTTTCTATTTGCATATATGCCTGTCTCCCACATTGGATGGTAAGCTCCACTGATAGCAAAGACCTTGTGTCTTCCTTCCCTCCCCCTCCTCGCTCTACTACTACCTACCTAGATAGAATATTGTTTTATATAAAAGTAAATTTGAGTAAATTTTTGTTTAGAATGTTTCTTAAGGCAAGGAAGTTAAGAGCAGTAAATTTTTTAATCTGCCTCTCTACTTCAAAAGGTGTCATGAAATTTTTAAAGCAAAATTATTTTGAATTAAAATACCCACACATATCACATTTGTAGGAGAGGAGAGAGTCACCTGGCCATCCCTTTTGCGGTATTATAGTTCCAATTAGGATCAGCAAAAGGTACTGTGTCAAGCCCTGGGGCATTGCCTTGTGGGTTTCTTGCAAATGCCTCATCTGCGTCTCTGCCGGCTGCTTCTAAGATTTGATCCCTTTCAATAGCAGTACAACAGGTGGCTAAAATAAACTGAACATCCCTCCATGAGAGGTCATAGGCCAAAGTTAAAGTTTAAAACCCATCTGCAAAGTTAACAGGGTTTTCAGAATATTTCCCTAGTTTTTCCTTACATCGCCGAATGTCTGTTATTGAGAAGGGGACTTGAACCCTTACAGTACCTTCTGTTCCAGCCACTTCCCTAAGGGGAAAGAGAGCAGAGGTAAATGGTGAGATTGCAGGGTAAAGCCTCCCATTCCTGGTGTGAGGAGGGCTAAGGATGGCTTCCGGGTCCCGGGAGGGGGCACTAGGAGAAGAAGATGAGTGTGGTGGAGGATGTGATTCCTCCTGAGGGATTGGAGGAGCCTGTGGTCCTTGAGGGATAGGGGGAGGCATGAGTAGGGGGTCATCAATAAGGTCTAAGTTTCGTTTCTGGTCTTGATAGAGGGCCATAAATGCCTGGACATGTGGGACTTCTGACCATTTACCTTCCCTTTTGCATAATAAATCTAATTGTAAGATAGTATTATAGTTCGAGCTTCCATTAATTGGCCAACTTTCTTGGTCCCCTAGTTTGTATTGGGGCCAAGCCTCATTGCAAAAAAAAGACGAGGCGTTCCTTCTTTAAATTATCAGGATCAAACTTGTCCCAGTGGTTAAGGATGTAACTGAGTGGAGAGTCCGACGGGATTGAAGGTCTCATGAAGTCAACCAACGAATAATGGGGTACTGTGATTTCGAAAACATTAAGCATTATACTACTGAAAGAAGGAAAATGGAGTAGCTAAACTTGTGAAATTGTAAGCAAGTTATTGGGTTTTGGTTCCGTTGAATATTAAAAACTGGGAATAAGAATAATCATAAGGGCATTTCAAGAACTTATAATGTGTACAAAAGAAATATATACTGTTACAGATGAAAATAAATCATTTAAAGCTCTATTCACAAAGAACCTAAAGTATTTTATAGGTATTATACACTTACGTTCAGTAAGTACAGTTCTGAGAAGTTGCATAAATCTTGTGCCCGAACAATACCTAATTTCATCAGGTCTTAACTGTATATGCCATTGATTTAGGATGAAAATTATCCATTTTTACTAGTGGCCTTTTCAATTACTGTTAAGCACTAGAAATGTTTTATGAAATTTTAATTACATTAAATATTTCATTAAAACTTACATCATTGGAACCATATGTGGTACATTTCAGTGCCGCTATAAACACACAAAGAAGAATGAAAATATATTGTTTCTTTTACTGCATCTTCTATTGCATAGACTTTATATTAACAATGTGACTAAATAGAATTAGCGGACTAACCATACAACCTAATTGGCATAAATCTTACACAAGCGAGAAGTTAAAATAGATAACAGTAGTTGCAGAATTGTTTGATTCTGAAGATTAAGCGCATGGGTATAGTCAATGAATGGACTTCCCATCCATGTGGGGAAGTTGTGCCAAATAAAACTGTGGGGGGAAATCTCCTCAGATCTAATGTTCACTGTGAATTATCAAGTGAAAGTTGCTTTGCCAGCAGCACATAAATATTTTCTCATTATAAGGAGTGACTGTTACTGGAAGAGAACTGAAGAAAACATTTGTTTTCCTTGATTATTTGCTGCAAATAATTTTTGTAAACAAATTAACAAACTACTGTGGGTTCATTATAAGACAGCACTGTTACATAGAGGCTCTGTTATCCTGATGTGAACTATTGTATAATGGGCTTTTACCTGTATTCCAGGAAATAATAAAGCAAGTTGGATTGATGCCAGTAGGTTCTATTTTTCAGCTTTAGTGCTAAAATCAGATTGTGTGGAACTCTGAATCATGGTTCTATAAATTGTTGGCTATACTAAGTAAATTACAGTATATCTTTGAGTTCAATTATAAAAATGCTGTAACATGCAGGATCCTTTTCTCGAGCGGTTTTATGATTTAATTTCCTCCTGAACTTGGCTGGATAGGTTTTCATTCAGCTAGTATTGAAGGGCACTGTCAACTACTGCTTGAATGCCATCTATGTATTTGACAGTTTAATGCGGACTAATATGAGTTTAAAGAATAACTTGGTTTGGCAAGCTTTCTTAAGAGGGATGAATAGGATGGACACATTTATCTTGTAAGTGTGTATATTTATGCACACCGTACATTTTACATTAATCTTGGTCTGTGAAGTTCCAGTATACATAGACTAATTTACCAACTTGCTTGTCCACTGGGGCATACATAAGTAAACCATCTTTTCTACTTAACTAATAAGCAGGTGTCTTTCTATGGCTACGAGGTACGTTTCAACTTTTAATATAAATTGACATAATTAAATTTTACACGTATACCTAATCACCTCTCATCTCTGCTTCTGTTAGGGAATCTAATGCAAATAGTGCAAAATAGTACTTTCTTTGCCTTCTTTTCTTGACTTTTTCGCTCATTCTGTGAGCTGTCTGTATGTGCCTTCCCTACTTTTCTCCAGTGCCTTCACTAGAGTGGCCGTACCCCAAGCCAGTGATGGGGGAAACAGCCACACATGGGTAATGGGGAATTGGGTATTCATGATTATACATGAGAATGGGGGAGGCATATTAGTCATGTTGAAGTTAATGGACTTACTTGTTGGCAAAAGATTCATAGAAGATTCTGAATGATGTTTCAAATCATAAGGATTTAGACGTTGATTTGGGGGGTGGGGATCCAAAGTAGTGAGGATCATAAACAGAGTTGATTGAGTAGTTTTGTTCAATGAACTATTAGGAAATGAGAATCTCTGAGAAATCTTGAATTAGGAGAGGGAAGTGTGGAAAGAAAGGCTTGAAAGTAAAGCATATCTGTTCATTCATTTTGACTTGATTGTCTGACCTATTGGGAAATACTGGTGTAGGAGTTATATGGTTGAATCGGAGTGAGAGATTGGTCACATTTAAAGCAGAGTCATTGTTTAAGAGAATATTGGAATCATTTAGCCCAGAGAGGACTAAGGATTAGCTGTGAAGTTAGGTTTGAGAGGAAAGAAGAGGTACAAACGACAGCACAGGAAAGAAATGGTATAGTTTGGCATCTTAGGGAATAATGTGTGTGTCGAGCTAGAGGTTCATGTGAGGCTGATGCTGTTCATCCAGAAAGAAGGGCTGTGCCATAACCCAGTGCACTGGGAGAGCTCTGTCAGCCGTACACTGACAAAGACCTGTAGAGTACCTTCTGGATTTTTTCCTCCACTTCGGAGTGCACCATCTGACTCCTGAAATTCTGGTAGAGCTTCTGGGGAGAAATGAAGAGCAATTGTGTTTTCTGAGAACTTATGTGGCGTGCATCCTGCTAGATGTTGTACACATCTGCTCCTCTTCCCTGTTTCTCCACCAAATCAAATTTATTGTAAGGGCTTATATGTTGGTGGATGGGTGAGTGGACATTGTGCTGAGAGAGAACTGTCCACCCTGTAAAGGCTTTGCCACCTGAAAACATCCAAAAGCAATGGTGCCCCTTTGCCTCATTGACCAGGAGCTTTCTAGCCTTCTCCCTTCGTTTTACTGTCTTCGGTTTATACTATCCGGTGGCTCCAAGCCACAGACTCGAGCTAAAGTACTTTTCCCCAGTCATGGTCCTCTCTTTTCTTGCTTCCCTTAACTCCTACGGTAAGTAGCCTTCCTCTATGCCACGTCACGTCTCATTCATAGCTATTTTCTTATCATTTGCTGCTTTATTTTAAATTATTTTGATGTGTTTCTCTCTTTCACTTACTAGACTAGAAGCTCCAGATGAGCAGGGATGGTCTTTTTCATTTCGGATCCCTAGTGTATAGCACACAGTAGAAAAGGTGTTTCATAATGGTTTGCTGTACTAAATGGACATCATCCACTGCAGTTTGGCTTCTCGTCTTGTTTATCATTGTGGGATGGCCCTGTGCAGCTTCTAACCCATTCTTTCTATTGAGAAAGAATGAGGGAAGGAACACCTCTTGGCTTTCTGTGTAGTCTCTCTTAATCCAGACAACGGTGTGCCCTCCAGATACCAGGCTGAATCTTTTCAAGGGCTTAGTATCCCCAGCTCTAACCCATACTGCACAGTGCCTTGTAGACTAGTAACTTGGAAGATTGAAATGTAAGACGTAATTGAGGTGAGGGATTCTGAACAGCAGCATACACATGAATTTCCTCCCCAGAATGAGGACAGCCAGGAAACTAGGGAGCACTTGGTTACCTAAGGAGTGTGAACTGCTTCGGATTCAAATCAGATCAAGTCATGCTAATCGCTGTCACTTTGACAGGTCCAGTGGTTGTGTGTGTTCTCTCCAACTACAACAACAAGATGGCCTCTCTCTCCCAGGGTTGGAGAGGAAACCAGAATGATTTGAAAGTTCCTACTTTGCTAGGTCTGGAGGCATAACCATTTCCCTGAAGTGGAAGGTCCTCTGATTCAACAACACCTCGGTCTCCGTCACATTAGATGACTGCGCCAGTTATTGTGGCTGCATTTTGATTTCTATTTGGGAAATGCATCCCTGGAAGGAAAATTGACATAACAGTAAGAGCTGCTTTATCTTTCATCTGCATCTTTTGACATCTTACTCTTGAATTCTAGTAGTTGGAATTCCTTTCTCTTTCTTAAACCTGCTGCCTTCACCAAGAAGGTAAATTGTTCAAACTCATCTAGCTGTGACTGACTTCATAGCAGCAGGTCTCATAACTGACAGAATCAGTGGCAGAAAGGCCATTAACTCTTTTAAATCAGCCCCATTTTTATAATCAGTCGTTATAAAATTCTGCTTAGCTATCCATTGGTCTCAAGAAACTACTAAGTCATGAACATGATTTAGTACTGAAGCACCTATCTCCCCCCTTACCATCAAAGGCAATTAAATAGTTCAAAAGAACCCTTGAACTGGTATTAAAATGCAGTAGTAGCTAATCTAGGATACTCAGGATAAGCCTGATGATCTTTCACAAAGGTCTTCAGATTTTGGCCAATGAGTTTATAAAACCAGAAGGATGTAGTGGAATGGGAAGAAAGAGAAGACAACCCTAAGTAACTTTGTTTTCATACATGCTCTAAAGTTGTAGGAGTCATGTGCCCATACGGCCTTCATCATACAGGGTGAGTCATAACCCGAGACTGTATGAGGGTATTGTGAAACTCTGTGCAGTTCTTCAGCCATGCTGGTGTTGGTTTCTTTTAAAAATAGACCATTTCCAGACAGTAACCATAGATTCAGGATTTCCCAGGACAGCCCTGATTTCAGTTTGTCCCATTATGTCCATAAGTATACTCATATTCATCAGACTCTGTGCCAATTTTTGGTTTGGAAAATGGAGACACCAGACACATAAGGACTCCCTTCTTGCCAACTGAGAAGAGTCCATCACAGCATAGCCTTGCCCTTTCAGTCTTGCCATTCTCACTGCCAGCAATCCTCAACCACTGCCAGCAATCCTCAACCACTACTAGCAATCTCGAATTCTATTCCTGTTTTGTTTCCTCCCTTAATTTTAACCCTTCATGAGCTAGCTTATCTCTTTTCTTTGATGTCTCTTTGCTCTGGAGTCTAGCAAATGGTGTATCCATACACTCTCAGAAAGCTACTTGTATCCTAGCATTTGGGTGATCGATACCCTTTGAAAAATAACACACTTTCTTCCCAGGGCATTCTTGGAGGTTGAAAACTGTTCCTGTGAGATACTCATCTTCACAGGCCAGCAAAACAAATTCAGTAAGAAGAAGCACCATCATTACCATTTATTGTTTACTGTGTGCTAGAATTTGAGTAATATATATATATATATATATATATATATATATATATTTTTTAAAATCTCATTTAATCCTTACAACCTGTGAGGTTGCTATTATTCCCTTCTCACAGATAGGAAACATGTTTGGAGAGGTTAAGTAGGTTGTTCAAGATCCCTACTTAATAGCCTCCATTTGGAAATGCTTGCTACATTCCAGATATTAGTTGTGTGCATACCAGACTCAGAATTGTGGATGACCTGACCAAGCATTCCAACCCCATCTTAGACAAGAACCTTTATACTCCCTTCCACCTGGAAATGTATATTTCTGTACTCTTGCTAGGTGAATTTTTATGCATCCTTGTTATATACCAGTGATCCTCAAACTTGAGCATTCATGAAAATCTCCTGGGGAGCTTGATAAAACACAGATTGCTGGCCCCACTCTCAGGGTTTCTGATTTAGTAGGTATGGAGTAGGGCCTGAGAATTTGCATTTCTAAGTTCCCAGGTGACCCCGATGTTGCAGGTCCAGGGATCACACTCTGAGAACCACTGTTATAGACTAATTGTTTTTATTCAGCAAATTATTATTCAGTACGTAACTGTTCTAGGCACTATGCTAGGCATTGAGGATAGAATAGTGAAAAGTACAGACAGGGTTATTGTTGTCATAAAGCTTATAGTCTAGTGGGGGAAACAGTACTGAACTAATTGTATTTGGGATAAATCAGCAGAGGTCAACATAGAGAATAACAGAGTTGCAATCCTCTACTTTAGATAGATCAAGAGAAAGTCTCTTTGAGAAGCTGATATTTATTTAGTCTAAGAGTTAAAGGATGTGAATAACTTAATTAAGACTTTGAGCATTGGCTTTTCTCAGCACCAATCTCTGTTGTCGTCACTGGTGATGACTGCCTTGGGAGAGCTCCATGCATTTCAGACTGAACTCTGGGCAGTTCATTCCTTGGCACTTTCTGTGGCCTTGGCCAAACTTGATTGCATACTTCCTCTATGACTATTTCCCTCCTGTCCACTTCAGCCTACCCCCCACCCAATATAGATACAAGGGTCAGAGGAATTTGAAGGGTAGGCTAATTTTGTCTTCTGGTTCCAGCCAGGTCACATTCCTTGGTATCTGATGGCTTCGGAAGAATATATACCAAGGATTGGGCCTGTGAGCCTACCATTCATGGCCACTGCCTTCACCTTATAACTATTTATCCGTGACATTTAAGATTCTGTCTTCTTGCCAGTTGGCAGATCTGCCTAGAAAGGGGTGGCCATAAAGAAATCCACAGGACTCCCTAGCTACACTGACCATTGGGTTTCTTTGAAGAAGATTCCTCGATTGTCACAGTTTTAGAGGACAGTTTCTGCTTTCCAAAATGCTATCAGAGCAACACAAAGTCAAACTTTGCTTCTAGTTGTGTTGCCCAGACCTGGAAAAAATTCTAGACATTTGATGGTGACTTTGCTCCCAGCTCTCCTTATCTCTTGCCCTCAGATCTTGAGCTCTGTAGTTTGATGACTTACTTCTTTTTCTTTCCTCTGGATCTGCCTTGCCGTGATTTAACTAGCATTTGCGTGGAACCCTCCTGCCCGTGGAACCATTTCCTTGATGTCCAGCTTTGTTCTGTTTTGACTAAACATTTCTTCTGGTGTTCTCTTCCTATAGAGGTTAAAGGGACTCTTTCCAGGTATTTCTCTGAGTATTTCCAGGAAGAGCATTTCTTTTGGCCGATGGATACTTTGTTAAGATAACAGACTTCTTTAGACACCTCTCTATAAATCCCCAAACCAGAGGATGTTTATCAGATGGGGAATACTGGAAAATGACTTTTCTGGTTGCCAAGGATATCCTGAATTTACTTAAGAAATTTTAAAATAGTTATCCAGTGCATGCTTCATGGGCTATGATGTCTCTTCTAACTACCTGCCCCTAGGGGCCAGATTTCAGTACTTTCCCCAGGTTGAGAATCCCCATTTCCCTGTGGATTCGAAATTTTCTCACTGTTAATCTGGTTTCTGATGGAATAGAATGGATCAGCATTTTTTGTTAACCTTAAAAAAATGACTGAAATAATAAAAAAAGGAAATGGTGTGCAAGCTCACTCCTATCTGGAGATGATAAACCTTTTCTGTGGCTTTGGAATCAGATAGCCCCAGTTGATAATGTCTGGTTGGCCCCGTACTAGTGGTGTCGTGGGCTTAAGTAAACCAACGTCTCGGCCTCAGTTTTCTCATCTGTAAAAACCTTTTTAAATAGAGTTGCTGTGAAGAGTAAAATGCATGTGAAAGCATCTAATTGTACTTGTCTCATAGTGTGTTTTCACTGAATGTTAACTCTCACTTTCCTCTGTTCTTAAAGTCCTGAACCACTTGATTGAGCAAGGTATAATCTCTCATGGTGCACCAATCACACCAGAGTCTTACGTTTTCCCAGACATGGCATCCATTCAAGAACCACTTGTGAAATTATAATACTGTCATAACAAATTATAATACTCAGAGTATCCCTACTTCCCCCAGGTATCATAGGAAGAAAAATAACAGGGGCTACTTAGTACAGGTCTCATTGGCCAAAAATGATGATAACATTAATAATTATACTTTTCTTGATATGACATAATAATTGGCAGTTTCCAGGACCTTTTAAATGGCTTGTGTCCTTGGATGCCTATAGCAGCCCATTAAGTAGCCAGTACACTTGTCCCTATCTTGCATATCAATGTCTGCAGATGAAGGGAGTTGGATGACTCCTTCATGGTCTTTTGACAAATGGATGGTGGAGTTGAGCCCTGGGCCTGTATCTTTCAATGCCCCATCCCTATTTGTATCCCCTTACCACCATATTCCGTTACTTTTATCCTACTATACTGCATTGATTTGAACTCTGAGGTTCTGGTACATGATTTACCCAGTCACTAGAATTCTAAGAATAAAATCTCTCTTAGGTTGCCCCTGATTTTATCCCTGAGACCTTTTTCTCTCCAAGAGGTGTTTCTAAAGTGTGAGAGTTTCAACGTCTACCTAGAAGCCTGAGAAAGCTGTATGCCTTTGATACAAATTCTCTGTGTCACAGTTGGAGATCCACTACATATTTTAAAACAGTACTCCTTGGGCCGAGACCCACAACAACATTCTCTTCTAGTGTGAATCTCATTAGATCTTTTAGATTAAATTATTTCATTTATTCAACAAACATATTTAGCTCTAACTATGTTCCAGAGACTAGGGGTGCCGCCCTGCCAAAGACAGATTTCTTGGAACTTAAACAATCTGGTGGGTAGACAATAAACAAATAGGTAGTGATATATGTTAAGAAAAATAGAGCACTTTAAAATTTTGCTCAAACCATGAGATAACTAAATTGCAATAGTGACCAGTGAACCCTGGTAGACTCTCTAAAAGAATTAGTTATTAGGAAGATGGCCTCCGAAAAGGAACATTGCCTCTGACAGCCCTTCTCAATGCCTACCTTCCTTTCCATTCTTTGGACTAAGACCTTGTGTTCTTGTATGGTTGTGAGCAACCCGGATAGAGTTGGATTGTAAGGACATGGCCAAGCACTTAAACACAGACTGGAGAGGAAGGCTGTTAGGAATAAAACACCTTTAGAGAAACAATCTCACAACTACTGTAAAGTTGTGTTTATCCTTTATTCTTTAAATGCAATGTCTTGCCTTATAGTGTTACATGAAGAACACTGAAGATAGATGGATTTTAAAGCACCGATTCAACTATGCTATGTTTAACAAAACACAATGTAAAAAAGCAGCCTCCTCAGATGCTTCTAGTTTTATGGTGTAAGACCATAGAATAAATTCTTTTTGACATAAGTGTTTTAGAAGTTTTGAAGAACAGGGAGTCTGCAAGTTAGAAAGAAGCCGTTCTTACCAGGAGGCAAATATACTTGAGTTTAATTTTTAAGCTATAACTGCCATTTGACCTGAAATTAAGACAGTCTGTTTCTATTGTGGTGTTTTACTGGTTTAACAATGAGAACATTTAAAGCAGCTGCCACCAATTAAAATGATTTATAAATGCTGGTTGTAAATAAATATTCTTGAAGTTTTAACTCAATAAAGTCAATCTTTTTTTTTTTTTGGTGGCACTGTCTTTCTGGAAAGCAATTTGGTAAAATGCATCAAGAGCTTTAAAAAATGTTTATAGACTTTGATCTGATAATTATGTTTCTAAAAATCTATCCTTAGAAAATAAATCTGAGATCTGGATACTGGATAAACTTGAATGCACAGAGATGTTCCCCACAGTTTTTAAGTGAAGGAAGTGATTTCCCCAAATTACGGTATACCCATATGATGAAATATTATGGAGCAATTAAAATATTTTTGAAAAATCTTAACCATATAGGAAAATGTTTATGCAGCTCAGTTTAAAAATAAACTATGCAAAACCATACAGTATGATCTTAACTGTGTGAAAATATCTCCATAGAAAAAGACTGTCAGGGGCCACCGGCCGAGTGGCTCAATTGGTTAAGAGAACGAGCTCTGAGCAACAGGGTCGCCGGTTCAATTCCCACATGGGCCAGTGAGCTGCGTCCGAACTGAGCTGCTGCTGAGCTGCCAACAGGTGGCAGGGTGGCTCAGCTGGTGAGAGCACGTGCTCCTAACAAGGTTGCCGGTTCGACTCCCACATGGGATGTGGGCTACGCCAACCCGCAATTAAGACTGAACATGGCACCTTGAGCTGAGCTGCCCTGAGCTGCTGACAGGTGGCAGGGTGGCTCAGCTGGTGAGAGCACGTACTCCTAACAAGGTTGCCGGTTCGACTCCCACATGGGATGTGGGCTAAGCTGATCCGCAACTAAATTTGAACTCGGCACCTTGAGCTGAGCTGCCCTGAGCTGCTGGCGGGCGGCCGGATGTCGACTGGACTTGGAGCTGAGCTAGCTGCGCCCTCCACAGCTAAGATTGAAGGACAACAGCTTGGCTGTTCCCCTTCTCCAATTCCCCAACACTGTTCCCCTCCCCCTAATTCCCTAATAAAATCGTTTTCTTTTCTTTTTTTTTTAAAGAAAAAGACTGTCAGGAAATATTGTAAACTTTCCTTTTCTTTGGATCGTGAGATTATGTGTGATTTTTATTTTCTTCTTTCTACTTTTTTGTATTTTGCAAAAAATGTTTTACAGTGAACATGTTTTTACATTTATAGTGAATAAAAATGTTATATGTGTTTTGATCCTTTCTTTCAATGGGATGCTTATTATTAATACCCAGTCCATTTATATTACTATAACATAATTTTTTCCAGATTTTCATCTTTAGAACATTTCTTCTTTCTAGTGAAGTTTTGTGTTTTTAATCTTCTATTTACTTTAATTTTTATGATATACACAGTGTCAACAATTTTATTTATGCTAGCTCTAATTTCCAGGTGTACTTCTTTAAAGCCAGTAATTCAGTTCCACATTGGAATACTATTTTTCAGGTGGTTTATATCAAACAACACACACATTCATAGTATGTGATAAAGAGAGTTGGCCCTGGAGTCATAATGCCTGGGTCCAAATCCTGGCCCCACCACTTAGTAGCTATGTGACCACTGACATGTTAATTGCCTTTTCTGATTCTCAGTTTCCCTATCTGTAAAATGGGGGATAAAAATAGTATCTACTTCATAGGGTTTCAGCAAAGATTTAAAAGAATTATTTCACGTAAACAGTTGTAAAAGGTGTGGCACATAGTAAATATACTCAGTAAAAGTTAGCTATTTTAGTAGTGTATACACACACACACATATTGTCATGATCATTTGCAAAATGCCCCTTTTTGTGTGTCTTTTATTCTTTTATACAGTTGTAATTTTAAAATGATAATTTTTGTCTTATTCTCAGGTCATTAAGAGTTAGTTTTCCTAGGGCCGGGCTAGTGGCTCACTTGGTTAAGAGCTCGCTCAAGAGTTTGAGCTCTGAGCAACAGCGGTTCGAGTCCAGCCCGAGCTGAGCAGCCGCTGAGCTGCCAACAGGTAGCAGGATGGCTCAGCTTAAAAACAAAACAAAACAAAAGAGTTAGTTTTCCTTTTGTGCCTTGAAATTATTTTTCAAAGTTCCCGTATTTTCAGCAGTAGAAACCTTAATGATTTGTTTTCCAATCGTAGCTTCTTTTTTCCATATTTGGTATTGATGATCACTCATGTGGGCCAAATGGATGAAGGGTGGCTTTGTTCTAGGTATAAAAGAATGTCCATTTACATAGCTGATGTATTCATTACCAGTTATTCTCATCTATTATTTACCATATTTATTAAAGTACCACTTGAGTAGAGAAGGAGGGATATGGGCAGGTAAGTTTGAATGTATCCCAAAGTAATAAAACTATTTGTTTCATTAAACTCTATATCAGACTTCTCTAATTCAAACTGGTCTTCTCAGACAGATTTGGGGTTAAAAGAGAGTTAGCATTTAGTAAATCATGCTTTGGGGCAGACACATGTGTTATGTAATATTGTAATCCATATGAGAACTAGTTAATGATAAGTAAAACAATCATTTGGTAATTTTGCTGTCTTACAGTATAAAATAAGAAATGTGTTCCTGTAGAAACTATTTGGGTTTAATTGATTAACTGTTCTGTATTGCTAATTACAATAATTTTGTCATTGCTCAGTTTCATTTTGTTGACGAAGGGGTGCTTTTATGGTATGTTTCTATTGGCAGAATGAGGAGACAGTGGGCAAGTTTGAAAGTATGAAGCTGGTCACTGAGAGACATAAAGGTTTTTCATCAATCTAGCAATATTCAGTTGAGACAAGTAGAGTCCCAAGATTTGCATCTTTGAGTGGACAGTTGGTTAGTCTTCAATGCCAAGAAGGGGTGGGAGAGGTAGGCCTGGTGGGAAATTATGTTTCCCCTGGTCTTTGGTTCTACAGCTGTGTAGGAACCCTGGTACTGACTATGGAGTTCCATATGTGCATTTCAGATCTGGAAGTGGAGAGACAGCTCTTATTAAAAATATTTTTTATCTGTGAGATTTATCTAAAAAGCAAAGGTTTGGGATATTCTTGCTGATTTTTTAAAAAGTTAATTTCAGGTGTACAAAGCAATGTAATAGACATTTACACCACTCACAAAGTGATAGCCCTCCCCCAATCTACTACCCCTCTGATATAATATATAACTGTTACAATCCCATTGATTATATTCCCTATGCTGCATTTTACATCCTGTGACTATATAAACCGAGGGTGCCAAAAAAAACCCGTATACACATTGTAAGAAAGGAAGACTGTATTAAAATTGTAATACTCAATATACCGATAACAAAAGATGAATACTAGTCACATTTGACTTCTGCAATTACAAGAGGTACTCAAAGTGGTTACCATTAGCATCCAGACACTTCTGATTACGGCGAACGACAGTTAACCAATTTGACTACTTGTATACATTTTTTGGCACCCCCGGTATATATATTTAATTATAGGTGACATTCTGTATTATTTTATATTAGTTTCAGGTGTATAGCACAGTGGTCAGGCATCTACACACTGTAAGGTGATCTCTGTGATAAGTCCAGTGACCATCTGACACCCTACATAATCTTTACAACATTATTGATTATATTCCCCATACCGTATTTCATATCCCTGTGACTATATTTTGACTACCAATTTGCACTTTCTAATCCCTTCACCTTCTCCTCCATCTCCTAAACCCCTCCCATCTAGCAACCATCAGTTTTTTCTCTGTATCTCTGAGTCCAACAATTGGATAAAGATACTGGTACATTTATACAATGGAGTATTACTCGACCATAAAAAGAATGAAATCGTACCATTTGAAACAACATGGATGGACCTAGAGAATATTATGCTAAGTGAAATACGTCAGACTGATAATGACAAATACCATATGATCTCATTTATATGTGGAATCTAGAGAACAGAATAAATGAACAAACTAAACAGAAGTAGACTCAGATATATTCTTGCTGATTGTAAAGAGGACTAGGTAGACTCTAGGGGGAAAATTAGCTTTCAAGGATGAGCATGTTCAATAGCTCAGGTGGCAAGTCTTGCTTTCTTGTTGTATTGATGTGGTAAAACTGAGTTGGTCAGTCATTTCCAGACCCTGTATACCACCTTTGGCTAATTTGTAGTCTGCCGTGTGCCTAGCAGTTCAGCTGGATGCTTTTAGAACCAGAACGTTTAAATATACATAGGAAGTGTAAATGTACCACAGTTCTTAATGCAGTCGTCTACCAATGGGCATTTCAATTGTTTCCAAGTTTTGCCTATTAAATTTGTAAATAGCGTTGCAATGAACATAGGGGTGCATATATTTTTTTGAATTAGTGTCTTGGGTTTTTCTGGATAAATACCTAACAGTGGAATTGCTGGGTCATAAGGTAGTTCCATTTCCAGTCTTTTGAGATATCTCCATACTGATTTCCATAGTGGAAGACAGTTTGGGAAATATAATCAGTAATGTTGTAAATATTTTTTAGGGGGTCAGATGGTCTCATGTCTTGTTAGGGAGACCACTTCATGGACGGTGTAGAGGCCTGACCACTGCACTGTACATCTGAAGCTGCTGTTGAATAATATTATATGTCTACTATAATTTAATACATATATAGTCACGGGATGTGGAGTAGAGTGTGGGAATGGAGTCATTGAAATTGTTATAGATAAGTGTGATATTGGGGGTGGGCGGGGACAGTGGATGGGGGAGGGGACTTGTCACTTTGTGAGGGGTGAAAAGGATAACTATTGTATTGTTTTGTACACGTTAAACTAATAATAATACAAATAAATAAATAAAAATAAATATACACAAGAAGTTGTACTGGTGCTTGGTGGTAGGGCTTCCGTGTTCTTTCTTATCTTCCCAGGGAGTTTGGTCGTTTTGTTTAACTTCTGCTTCATTTGTTTACAAAGTTATAGGCTTTGAAGTAGGCAGAGAAGTGTAAAGCAGGGAGGTAAGCAATTACCCTTCTCATTTCACTACCTTATTACCTCAGTTTCTCAGCCAGTGCCATTCATGGATTTTGCTTTTTTTTTTTAAAGATTATTATTGGGGAATTGGGTTAATGGGAACAGATAAGTTGCTGTAGACAAGTTGCTGTCGTTTTGTTCTTCAGTCTAGTTGTGGAGGATGTTGCTTCACTGGACCAAGTTGGCACCATCATTGCACTCTTCCCAGGTGAGGCAGATCAGTCGCCGGCTTCTGGACGGCCACTCACTGCGGCTGCTGGCCGCTCACGCTGACTGCTGGCTACACA
>NW_017731664.1:467020-471530 GCF_001890085.2 Hipposideros armiger | reverse complement strand
CTGTAGAGGGCAGTGTCACTGGCCCTCATATGTGGGATCCGAACCGGGGCCCTCTGGCATCCCAAGCCAGCTCTTAACCAACACGCCACCCGGCTGGCCTGGATTTTGCTTTTTTTTTTCATGGCTTGCTTATGATGTCCTCATTTTTTATGGAAATGTATGTTGTTCTGTGCCTCCCAGATTAAAAGCTGACCACATTTACTTTTTGAACATTGAAATGTTATGGTGTTGACTGATGAGTTAGTGGGAAATTTTAAAAATAATTTTTGTTATAATCTAATGGAATATATCATAGTATTTTTTTCTACTTGTTCCATCATAAAAGAACTTTGCATATCTAATTTAGTTAATGTGGAGTTCCTGTCCTTAGGTGACTGCCTTCCTATAGATATGACACTGTGATTGCGAGAGTTGTGCTAATAAGTCTATGATAAATAGTGTTATCATACAGTGTTACCTAGTACAGTAGTGAGGTAAGTCACTGTGCATAAGATTGTTTAAATCGTCATAGCTGGAAAAATAGCCCTTTCAAAAAAACAATAACAAAACTCACATCAGACATCATTCATGATTATTAATTAAAAACTTCCTCAAGATTATCGGGCTGTTATAAATAAGGTTGTTTAGATTGCATTTTTTCAAACTCGTATGGAGGGAGAGTAAGAGCAGTGAGCTATATTTTTGACATGGACTTAAATAAAGAAATAACAGTGTGACTGGAAACTGACACCTTTGTCAAGTTCAGCGTCTACCTGAGTGCTTTGATTTTTTATTACTTTGGGTTATAGCGTTCTTGATTTGATATTTTTAAGAGCAATATCTCTAACCTTTCGGTTCTGAGCAGTGTGTTGCCCCTGAAATTGGTTGAGTCACCTCATATTCTCAGGTGTAGAATCTACCTGTTCACTACCTGTCAAAATTGAAGAGATCTGTTCCCTTTGCTTTCTGCTTCCTGGGTCATTTTCCTGCTTTCTATAATCTTCTACTGTTTGTGGTAGTTTTCTTTTCACGTTTAATATGTGAACCTACCAGAGTTTGACTCTTAAAGTAACTCAGTGTTGAAAGGCTTTGAGACTTCCACTTTGGACCATGAGGGAGTGACTGGTATAAAACTTGTTTCCTTCTGCTTCATATACCCTGTAAACAGCTAGGAACTGGACAAAATATATGAAACAACTGTTTTCAGACATTGGCCAACAGGTAGTACAGGACTGTGATAACTGAGAAAAAGGGAACAAATGAAGTGAGCCCTATAGTTACCCTGTCTTTTTGCTTGCAGGCAGTTTCTGTATCATAGCATTGTGAGAGGGAACCCAAGCAGAGCCTGCAGTCTTGTTGAATTGGTGAAACAGAGCTAGGAGCCCAGGGAGCCCTAGGTGGCAGGAATTTGTGGAGCAAAGTACTAGAGGGGGAGATACTCAGAGAAATAGCTCCACAAATCTGCATAAATATCCATTTTCTCTTTGGCTGAATATAAATCTGTGCATGTGTTGAGAGAAACACCATGGGGCTGGGCAGAAAAACAATTGCTCAGGAGCTATAAGTTGAAAACTTACCAGAGCTCATACAAGAATGAGAAACATTTAGTTCCTACAGCAAGAATAGTGAGACTTTGTTGGGCACCCATGACATTCAGTAGAGTTCCCAGAAGGGTCACACCTGAGTAGTAGCATTAATGTAGCCCCAGAGTAAAGGGTACCTGGAATCCAAACTAACAACACTTAAAATCCAAGCCTTGAAAAATAATTATCCACAAATAATTTAGATGAATGACAGAATAAACTTCAACATGCTTTGAAGAATGAGAGTAAATTCAAAATGCTCAAGAATATTATGATGATACTATCTGATACCCAAAAATTACTAAACATTCCAAGAAGCACTAAAATGTGATCCATAACTAGGAAATCAGTCATTATTAACAGAACCAGAAATGACGGTTATAGAATTAGCAGACGAAGACTTAAAAACAGCTATGAAACAAAGAAAAAAACATGAATATAATGAGCAAAGAAATTGAAGATATATAAAGAACCGATTGGAACTTCTGAAGCTCAAAAGTATAGTATGTGAAATGAGAAATTCACTGGTTGCTATTAACAGCAGATTAGACTGCAGAAAAAAGATCAATGAACTTGAAGATATAGCAATAGAAATTATCCAATCTAAAACCTAGAATGGAAAAAAAAACACTGAAGAAAGGAGAGAGCTTCAGTGAACTAGTGAACTGTGGGACAATATCAAGCAGACTAACATACATGTAATTGGAATCTCAGAAGAAAAGGAGAGAGAGGGGAATAGGCAGAAAAAAATAGTTGAGGAAATAATAGCTAAAATTTGCAAATTATGATGAAAACCCATAGAAGCTCAATGAACCCTAAGTGGGATAACCACAATGAAAACCACTCTGTGGGTATTATAATCAAATTGCTGAGGGCTGGCCGAGTGGCTTGTTGGTTAAGAGTTGGCTTGGGAGTGCGAGCTCTGAGCAGCAGGGCTGCCGGTTTGGATCCCACATGGGCCAGTGACGCTGCGCCCTCTACAGCTAAGATGGTGAATGACAGCTCGACCTGGAGCTGGGTTGCTGTGAGTCACCGGCAGCGGCGGTGGCGGCGTAGGCCTCAGTAGGGCTGCAGTGGGCTGCCATCAGCTACCATGAGTGGCAGTCAGCCAGTGTGAGCGGCTGTCCAATGGCTGGCTACTGATCTGCCTCTCCCGGGAAGAGCGCAATGATCACAATACCAACATGGGCCAGTGAAGCAGTGTCCTCCACAACTAGACTGACGAGCAAAAGGACAGCCCCTTGTCTGTTCCCCTTCCCCAATTCCCCAACCCTGTTCCCTCCCAATTCCCCAATAAAAAATCTTTTTATAAAAAGTTGCTGAGAACCGATAGTAGAGGGGGAATTTGAAAAGAAGCTAGAGCGGGGGAAAAAGATACATTCATACAGAAGAACAAAGAAGAGAAATTATATGTGTCTCATTAGAAACAATGCAACAATGCAAGCGAGAGGACAATGGAATGACAGCTTTAAAGTGCTAAAAGAAAACAAAAAAGCGCTGTCAACCTTAAATTCTGTCTCCAATAAAAATATCTTCAAAAAATTAAAGCAAAAATAAATGAAGATGAAATACATTTTTTTTCCCAAACAAATAAAGAATTGTCTGCAGCAGACCTGAACTACAAGAAATTTATTAAAGGAAATTCTTTAGGGTGAAGGAAAATGTTACCACAGGAAACTTTGATTTGTACAAAGTAATGAAGAGTGCCACATAAGTGTGGAATAAATATAAAATATTTTTAATCTCATTTTAAGATTTCTTTAAAAGTTAAGTGATTGTTTAAAGCAAAATTAATAATCTATCATGGCACTTATATGAGGTATGATGACCATATTCCCAAGGGATGAGAAGAGTGAAATGGAAGCATGCTGCTAAGGTCCTTATCTTACATGTATAGTGATGTAATATCACTTGACAGTTGGTTGAAGTAGGTTAAAGATTCATTATATATAACCTGCAACAACCACCAAAAACAGCACAACTAATAAATTCATAATGAGAGTAAAAATACTAAAATGTACTCATTTAATAATAATTTTTTTAAAAAGAGAAAAAGAGGAACAAAGAACACATGGGAAATATAGACAAAATATAAACATGATAGACAAACACAACCATATAAAAGTTACATTAAATATAAATAATCTAAATACTCCAACTGAAAGGCTGCATAAAAATTCAAGATGAACTACATATATACTGACTATAAGAAACCCACTTTAAGAATAAAGACACCGATAGCTTAAAAATAAAAAGATGGAATAAGATATATCATGTAAATACTAATCATAAGAAAGCTGGAGTGACTATGTTAATTAGACAAATTAGACTTCAGGAGAAACAGTTTTACTGGGGATAAGGGAGACATTTTGTAATGGTAAAGTGGTCAATCTATGAGGAAGACAACAGTCCTAAGTGTGCGTTCCAAATAGAGCATCAAAATACATGAAGAAACAAAACAAAACAGATACAAGTGAAAGGATAAAGAGATAAAAACCACAATTTGAGTTGGATATTTCAACACTCTTAACTCAGTAATTGATAGAACAAGTAGACAAAAAAATCTGAGGAGATAGAAAGCCTGACCAACACTAACAATCATCTATACCTAATTGACATTTATAAAGCACTGGACCTAACACTATCAGAATACATTTTCTTTTCAAATTCACATGGTATATTCATTATGATAGACCGTATTCTAGGCCATAAAACAAGCCCCATTATATTCAGAAGAATTGAAATAATACTAAGTATATTCTCTGAGCAAAATGGAATTAAATTAGAAATCAATAACAAAATGATTCTGGAAAATTCTCAAATATTAGGAAATTACATAGTATACCTCTAAATAAATCATGGGTCAAAAAAGAAATTATAGGGCTGGCCGAGTGGCGCGATGGTTAAGAACTGGCTTGGGATGACAGAGGGCCCCGGTTCGGATCCCA
>NW_017731664.1:464688-466435 GCF_001890085.2 Hipposideros armiger | reverse complement strand
CCAGTGAAGCAACGTCCTCCACAACTAGACTGAAGAACAACAACAAAAAAAACCGACAGCAACTTGTCTGTTCCCCTTCCCCCAATTCCCCAGCACTGTTCCCATCCCCCCAATTCCCCAATAAAAATCTAAAAAAAAAAAAGAATATACTTTGAACTGAATGATAAAGAAAACAACATTGAAATTTGTGGGACGCAGCTAACAATGCTTAGAGGGAAATTTATATTGTAGTATAGAATAAGGAATATCTAAAATCAATCTAAGATTCCACCTTAAGAAGCAAGTAATGGAGAGCAAATTAAACCCCCAAGTAAGAGTAATAAAATATTAGAAGAGTAGAAATCAATAAAATAGAAGACTAACAATAGGAACAAAATCAATTAAATCAATATAGAGCTCTTTGAAATGATCAGTAAAATTGAACCTATAGCTAGACTGATACAGATAAAAAAAGAGATAAAGGACACAAAATAACGCAGATTACCAATATCTGGAAAGAAGAAAAGACACTACAGATCCTATAGATATAAAAAGGATAATGAAGGAATATTGTGAATAACTTTATGCCAACAAATTCTACAACTTAGAGGAAATGGAAGAACTCCTTAAAAGACACAAATTACCAAAACTGATTTAAAAAGAAGTAGAAAATTTGAATAATCTTGTATCTATTAAAGAAATTAAATTTGTAATTTAAAATCATCCCATAATTAAAATCTAAGTTCAAATGACTTTAATGGTGAATTCTAGAAAAAAATATAAGGAACCAATAAACAAGACTTGTAGAAAACAGGATAAAATTCTTCCCAACTCGTTCTATGAGGCTGGCATCACCGTGATACCAAAAACTTACAAAGATATTACAAGAAAAGAAAACCAAAGATCAGTATTCCTTATGTATATACACACAAAAATCCATCACCAAACATTAACAAATACAAAAATAAACCTTGACCTTTACCTCACAGTTCACAAAAAGCAACTCATAATGTACGAGTATCTTAAACCTAAATGTAAAAACTAAATTTATAAATTTTCTGAAAGAGAACAGGAGAAAATTTTCATGACACTTGGATAAAAATTTCTTCTATTGGACACAAAAACATGAACCAGAACAGAAAAATTGATAAAATTAAATTTCTTCAAAATTTAAAACATATGCTCTTCAAAAGATACCATTAAGAAAATGAAAAAGCAAACAACAGACTAGGAAAATATTTGTAATACATATATGTAATAAAGAATGGTATTCAAAGTATACTTTTTAAAGCCTAGAACTCAATAGAAAGTCAAACAATCCAATTTAAAAATGAGTTAACGAGTTGAACAAGCACTTCCCAAAAGAAAATATGTGAATATTAACCACTTGAAGAGTTTCTCTATGTCCTTAGTTATCAGAGAGCTGCAAATGAAAACCACAATGAGATATCTATCCCTACACATTAACTTGAGTTTAAAAATAAAAGGCTGGGCCACCGAGTGGCGCGATGGTTAAGAACTCGCTTGGGACGCCAGAGGGTCCGGTTCGGATCCCACATATGAGGGCCAGTGACACTGCCTTCTACAGCTAAGATGCTGAACAACAGCTCAACCTGGAGCTGGGCGGCCATGAGTCGCAGGCGCCGGCGTAGGCTGCAGCCCCTGCTGCAGTGGGTTGCCATGGGCTACTGTGTGTAGCCAGCAGCCAGCGTGAGCTGCCAGCAGCCGCAGTGAGCAGCCGTCCAGAAACAGGCGACTGATCTGCCTC
>NW_017731664.1:464028-464306 GCF_001890085.2 Hipposideros armiger | reverse complement strand
ATGATGGTGCCAACTTGGTCCAGTGAAGCAACAACCTCCACAACTAGACTGAAGAACAAAACAACAGCAACTTGTCTGTACCGCTTCCCCGGATTCCCCAGCACTGTTCCCATTCCCCAATTCCCCAATAAAATATTTTTAAAAAAAGAAATTATAAGGAAAATTAGAAAATACTTTGAACTGGGGCCGGCCGAGTGGCGCGATGGTTAAGAGCTGGCTTGGGACACCAGAGGACCCAGGTTCGGATCCCACATATGAGGGCCAGTGACACTGCCCTC
>NW_017731664.1:441111-462025 GCF_001890085.2 Hipposideros armiger | reverse complement strand
GCCACCTCAGCTGGGAAGAGCACAATGATCACTGTACATGTATGAGCCAATGAAGTGACGTCCTCTACAACTAGACTGGAAAACAGAAGGACAGCAACTTGTCTGTTCCCCTTCCCTGATTCCCCAGCACTGTTCCCCTCACCCAATTCCCTAATAAAATCTTTTTTTTTAAAGGACAATACCAAGTGTTGGTGAAGATGTGGACAACTGGCATACAATGCTGTAGGAATGTAATTGAAACAGTCACTGGAAATTGGTACAGCCAATTGGAAAATAGTTTGGCAGTTTCTTATAAAGTTAAATATGCACCTACTCGTGGCTCAGCAGTCCTCTTTGTAGGTAGTTACCTAAGAGGAATGAAGCCTTGAATGCAAATATTATCATAGCAGCTTTATTTATAATAGCCCCAAACTGGAAGCAATCCAAATATCTATCTGTGGATGCGTAGATAAATAAATTGTGCTATATCCATTCAGTGTAATACTACTCAACAATAAAAAGGACCAAACAACATGGATGTGTATCAAAAGCATTATTCTAAATGAAAGAAGCTAGACACAAATGACTGCATATTGGATGATTCTATTTACATGAAATTCTAGAAAAGGCAAAACGATAGTAAGTGAAAGCAACTTAGTGTTCACCAGAGTCCAGGAATGTGGAGAGGGGATAGATTGCAAAGAGGCATGAGGGAACTCTGTGGGGTGATGGAAGTGTCCCAAACCTTGGTTGTGGATTAGGTTACATGTTTGTGTATGTTTTTCAAAATCCATTGAATTTTACACTTAAAATTAGTGCTTTTGTTGTATTGGGTTGTTGGAAGAGTCATGACGTATTTTTTCTATGTTCTTCATTACAAAAGTGCATCATGACTTTTCCAACAACCCAATATATAAATTGTACTTTAATAATGTCTTGTTTTTTAATTAAAAATTTTTTTCAATTACAGTTGATGTTCAATATTATATTAGTTTCAGGTATACAGCATAGTGGTTAGTCATTTAAATAACTTACACAGAGATCTCCCCAATTAGTCTAGTACCCACCTGGCATCATACATAGCTATTACAATATTATTGACTATATTCCCTATGCTGTACTGTACATCCCCATGACTGTTTTGTAACTGCCAATTTATATTTCTTAATTCCTTCACCTTTTTCCACCCAGCCCCCCAATCCCCCCCCTCCCATCTGGCAACCGTCAGTTTGTTCTCTGTATCTATGAGATTGTTTCTGTTTTGATTGTTCATTTATTTTGTTTTTTAGATTTCACATATTAGTGAAATCATATGGTATTTGACTTTCTCTGTCCGACTTATTTCACTTAGCATAATACCCTCTAGGTTCATCGCGTTGTTGCAAATGATAAGATTTCATTCATTTTCTATGGCCAAGTAATATTCCATTGCATATATGCACCACATCTTTTTATCCAGTCATCTATAGATGGACACCTGGGTTGCTTCCATATCTTGGCTATGGTATATGAAACGTCCTTCTTTGTCTCTTGTTATAGCCTTTATTTTAAAGTCTATTTTGTCTGATATAAGCATTGGTACCCCAGCTTTTTTTTTCATTTCCATTTGCATGGAATATCTTTTTCCATCATTTTACTTTCAGTCTTAGTGTGCCTTTCCATCTGAAGCGGGTCTTTTGTAGGCAGCATATGTATGGGTGTTGTTTTCTTCTCCATTCATCCACCCTAAGTCTTTTGATTGGAGTATTTAATCCATTTACATTTAAAGTGTTAATAGGTATATTGTTATTGCCATTTTTTTCATATTTTTGATCTTATAAAGTTGATTTTTAAAAAGAAGCATTTTGGAAGTGAGGATGTCAATTCCATGTTTAAAATAACCCTCAACCTCTTGGGTATTTCATGTATACGGTCTTGAGAGGTTGAGCTGTTTTCTGAAAGGTAAACGGGTGGGGAGAAACAAAGGCAGCTTAAGCAGCCCTGATACAAAATATGGTCTCGGTTGAGTACTTTGTCTCTTGAGCCTGCCTTTCCTCCCCTTAAAATAAGAAGGGCTTGCTGAATTCCTGCTACAAAGCTGAGCCTCCCCAGCTCCTTTCTCCCAGAGGAGCAAGTAATCTAATACCGGACCTTAAAAATCAAAACAGTTACCTTTCTAAATCCAGGAAACATGTGAAAAACAAATATATCACAGTTTTATTGCAGGTCTTATTTACCAAGCTGGCACATTACATGGGGTCTCCTTGGTATGGGAAAGAAGATAAAAATCTAGAATGAAAAAGCTGGATAACTTTCCAGTTCTTTCTATGTTAGTATTTAAATCAATTAGCATATTTATTTCCTATCTACTAGATTTATGGTAATTGAGTGGGTTTGTAGGGTAAGAGAAGATGGTAAAAGATAGGTCATTAGCTGAGGAGGTAAGATATATGTACAAAAAAAACCAAACCAAAACAAAAAACCCTTAGTTATTCTCATTGTTTTGTTTAAAGTATTATGAATTCCCCTGACCATCTGGCATACAAATTGTCAAATTTATGGTTCCATAAAAGTTTTTAATTACTTAAAAAATAAGAGTTGATTGTATCAATCAATAGTCATTCTAAAACTCCTGGATCTAGTTATCCTAGTCACTTAGTTTTGTTTATATTGAGTTTAGAAATCTTAAGACTTTAGCAGAAGGCCATCTGTTTTCGCCCGGTCTGTTTTATATTAAAATAATTAATTCTTTTCATATTAAAGGCTGAGTCTCAAACCTTAAAGTTCTTTGAACAAATGGTTTTGGAATAGGAGCTCTAAATAGAAATTATTTCATTTTGGAAATCTATAGCGAATTGTCATTTAACATTTATGAGTTACATTTTCAAATAATAAAGATTTGTGGTTTGTTCCTGTTATCAGAGAGAGAAAAAACAACAAACCCCCACACAGCTACTTCATCCTTACAATGCTACCGCATATTAAATTTAATACCTACTGCAGTGTAAACTAAGAAAATATGTGCAAATATGGTATTTTTCCCAATTCAGGTAGTCTTTTTCATCAAATTTAGGGATATAAAAACAAAATAATGAGACAGACTATCTCAATTTATCAAGTCTGAGACGGAATCTTTTTTAAAGTTTACTGAAAATTGTTGATTTGATCTTGCTAAAAGGAAGAAATGGTTCTTTCAGTTCAAAAATTGGCAGATTTCAAGCTATTCCCTTCAAGTATGCTTGTGATTTGGCTGTTGGTGGTGATTACCTTTCATTTACAAGACACACACTTGTCAATCTTCCCAATCAAATATAATACTTTATTTATTTTTAAAGATTTTATTGGGGAATTGGGGATGGGAACAGCGTTGGGGAATTGAGGAAGGGGAACAGACAAGTTGCTGTCCTTTTGTTCTTCAGTCTAGTTGTGGAGGATGTGGCTTCACTGGCCCATGTTGGTATTATCATTGTGCTCTTCCCGGTTGAGGCAGATTGGTCACCGGCCACTGGACGGCCGCTCTTGGCAGCTCACACAGGCTGCGGCCGCTCACGCTGGCTGCCGGCCACTCACAGTAGCTTACGACAGCCCACTGCAGCCTCACTGCAGCCTATGCCATTGCAGGCAACTCTCGGCAGCCCAACTCCAGGTTGAGCTGTTGTTCACCATCTTAGCTGTAGAGGGCGAAGCATCACTGGCCCACATGTGGGATCCAAACTGGGGCCCTGCTGCTCAGAGCTGGTGTCCCAAGCCAACTCTTAACCAACGCGCCACTCAGCTGGCCCACAAACATAAGACTTTAGATGGCCTCTCTTCCTCTGGCATTTGCCAGTTAAATTAGCATTATAAAAGTGGGGGACAAAAGGATGTAATGTTGCTGTGATAACATTTCTGGGAATACCAGGTAGAGAAAAGTACTGAAAGATTGGTAATCCCTGACTCCCGCTTTCAGATACCTGTGGGCTCCTGTAGTAACCCATGCTGTCTGTTTAAGCAGTGTCTCCTTGTTTTCCCGAGCCCCTTGGGATACAAGCTGTTTACAAAGATTGGAGGGAAAAATGTGGTACAAGCTATAACGGCGATTTAGTGTATGTCCCTTATCTGCAGTAAAGGATTGATGTGGGTGAGAAAGTGTAAAATGCATTGGAACCTCCCCCTCACATATACCCTTTTCTATTTCTCTTTTTTCAGGGCTTCCTATCAATTGAATTCCGCATTATCTGGAAGAGTTAAGCTTCTTTTATTTATTAAACAGCCTCATTAAATAATATGAATTACTTAAACAATCAGATGGTAAATGGAAATTTTGATTTGGTGGAAATTTGTAGATATTAGCTAGATCACCTGAATTTGTTGAAGGCTGGCTAGACAATAGGAAAAAATGAAGCAAGAAGATTGAAGGGGAGTCGAAAGCTGTTGGGAGACCATCATAAATAAAATGGTAGTTTCTGTTATGGGCTTTTAATGGGAATAGTATAGAAGTTTATGGATTGGGTGAAGTGTTTCTGGCTAATCCTGACTTTCAGGTTGTCCTTGTATCTTCTCAGCTAATGTTTCTCAGAGAAGGAGGAAATTATACTCACCTGTGTAGTACTGTGTAGTATTCTTGAGATTTTCCAATTTGCTGGTATTTTAGAAACATACAGGTTTGCTACTCAACAAATTTTTCCCTATACTGGGGGAAAACAATTAAATCCGTAGTGAGAAAATCTGGACAACCTGCCAGATGCTAACACTAACCAGTTGGTAACTGTGCACTTAGTCTCCCTGGATCGCTTTTTCTTTTTCACCTGTAAAATCTCTTCAAAGTTCTTTCAACTAAAGACCTTAGATACATTATTATATAAACTTTGAACTGTGCGCTAACGTTTTTGTTAGAGATTTGCTATGGACTGAACGGTGCCCCCACCAAATTCATATGTTGAAATGCTGACCCCCAGCGTGACTGTATTTGGAGATAGGGCCCATAATGGGATAATTAAGGTTAAATGGGGTAATAAAGTGGGGCCCTAATCCCATAGGATTAGTGTCCTTATAAGAAGAGACACTAGAGAGCTCACTTAGCTCTCTTTCTGAATGCTTAGAGGAAAGGCCATGTGAGGACCAAGCAGCCATCTACAAGCCAAGAAGAGAGCTCTCACAAGATACAGAACCATGCTGGAGCCTTGATCGTGGACTTTCCAGCCTGAGAACTGTAAGAAAATACATTTCTGTTGTTTAGGCTACCTAGTGTGTAATATTTTGTTACACACTAGGTGGCTTAATATTTTGGCCGCCTAAGAAGACTAATACAGGATTTAACCATATTGAGTACATTTTTACAAATTGAATCTTTAGTTTATATGATTTGTACATTAGATATATAACTTCTTTGTGTTGGAATAGGAAGTGAAAGGTTTTAACCTGGTGGTGGAAGGAAGACCACGCCCCTTCTGTTTTTCTCTGAGCTCCTAGATCCTGGGGAATTACGGTATTGAGCTGGATGTTAAGAGTAATTCAGTTGGATTTTTGAGCTAAGTAGCAGAGGAACCTGAGCATAGTTGAGAAGCAGTTATTATTTGAAGGCAGAATAACCAAGCTAGAGGGCTTCTCTCTTTAACAGTATCTACCTACAATATTAATAACCTTTTGAATATCCCTGTTATAGTAATTAGTATTATATCGCTGGGGATTGGTATCATATTGTTAGTGTCACCACCTACAAACTTCACTCTAAAGAATCCAATTTTAATGAAGAGCAAATTGCCAGAGTGGGGGCTTGTAAATGTCTAAGGCTTTTTTTTCTTTTAAACCTCTTTTTGCCTTGGTATAGCAGGGGGATAGGACGTATGGTAAAACATTGTCGAGTAAATACACCTGTTGCATAGTTGTACCCCTCTCCCACAAGCATATTTCTAACCTGTTCTGGTCTGCAGCAATAGGATTGTGTCAAAGAGTACCATAGGAAGTGGCAGGCAACTTGGGCTGGGGAGCATCTTGCTCAGATTTATATTGCTTTTCTATACTGTTGCTGGTTCCATGCAAGTGCATTTCCCTGAGAGCTACTACGATTGACCTGACAGTATTGGCTGCCAATTGGCTGGGAGGATTCACCTAGATTAGGTGGTTACTTCCTGTTCCTGTCTACAGACTTGGAAAAACAGAGACAGTTTACTTTTCTCCAAAGGTTTCTCAGAACACGGTATAAAATGTTCAGAAGTAGGAGAATGCCTTAAAAAAAAACTATGCCTGGTTGCCCTCAGAAAAACATTTGCATTAATATTTCATTTTGAGCCACTTTCTAGTTCATAATATTTTTTTCAATGTATGTAGGTGGCCTTAAACCGTATGGTAAAAAGATTGGGTTGTCAGAAATGTCGTGACACATTTTTGCAACAAAAAACATAGAAAAAATATGTCATGACTTTTCCAACAACCCAATATTTCCCCAAAACATTCAATCTCTGTCTTACTATGAACTGTTTTCCTTATATCCTTGTCATTGAGCAGCTCCTCTCAGTAGGCTCAAATCCCTTTTTCTACTTTGATCTGTCTCTGATTATTGTTGATGACTTATGTCCTTTTGGGAATTCATACATGTTTTAATAACACATTTAAGAATGAAATTGCCTATTTCTTCTCTGTGTATGCTGGGAAAAGAAAACTTTTTGTTGCTCTTTTCAGATAATATGTATCGAATTTCCCCATAGTTATTGCCCTGTACAAAGTAGTTATCACACAGAAGATACAATCTCTTGTACCCCTTATGTTTATTCTGTTTCAGTCTACTTTAAAATTCTTAACTTCTCAAGTTTTTTTCCCTATTAAACGTTGCTTTTAGGTATTGTGGGTTTTTAAAATTCCATATACATATTCTTTATAAAATACATTGGATGAGCATTTGCAAAGGAGAAATTAGAGTCCCAGATTTTGAAGGAATACATTTATTCTGTCTTTTAAAGTCTGATTTCTTCCATTTTCAGGCACAGTGGGATTGTCAAGTAGCAACCCCCCCCCTGCCCCCATCTTTGACACAAATACTTCTCCACAATACCAACCCCCAGAGTGCATGCTGGTAAGAAACAGGGAGAGTGCAGATAATCCTGCATCTGCTTTACCTCTTATGAGGGCTCTTGTGAACACATACTCAACAGTGCCTAAAATTCATGGACTGTTACATCTAGTAGAGACCACAGTGCTGTGCACTTTTACACATCCATGCTCTTACTTATTATGGAATGCCTTTTCTCCCAGGCTGCCTGGCAAAATGCAGCTTACCCTCTAGTACCCTACCCCCTGAATACATCATCCCTCCATCAGTGACAGCACAGCATTATGAGAAAAGAATGGTATATCATTTCCCCCACTATGTGTTTGAATGCCCTCCAACAGATTTCATAAGACAGTGTTTAATTTGTGTCCTTTTTCATTTACCCTTCACATTTGAAATTTTTGTTTGAGTAGCAAGGATTATAGTGAGAATGATGTACATATATATTTTCTAGTGAGATCAATAAGAGAATTGCAGGTAAAGTACTTTTAAATAACTTTCATTTATTGTGTTTTTGATAGGAAAGGAATTCACTCACACTTTTAGATTTCTCACTTAAGTCACTGAGGAAGAGAATATACCACTTCTGTGTCATTGAGAAGCCATCATGGTATTTTAAAGATACGTTATGTATGTTAGTTACAGTGTGATTCACTTTGTTCTGAGTCTGCCAAGGGACATATCTTACGTAGAGATATTTTATATAGGCGTTGTTATGGTAAAAGTATTTTCCAAAAACATCCAATCTCTGTCTTAGGGGAGAGGATTGATATCTTACTGTCTATATAATGTCGGCTGACATTGACTCCACCAAGTTAGAAGGTTAAAAATGAAGAGATGACATTAATCTTTAAAGATAATGTGTGAATTTTAGGATACTAGTATTTGTATGGGTAGTAGAAAAAATGAGAAAGTAATTCCGTCTAATTCTTGTCTTTCTGATCTGTGAGTCAAGAGAAATTAGAGAAAATTTCTAACTGGAGCATTAGAATCTTGTTTCAAGTTATGAGCTATTCAGTACACATGATGTAGAAAATAGAAAACCTGGAATTTACATTTTGCTTTTAATTTTAGTACCTTTAGTGTAGGTCCTTCAGCACGCGAATGCTACAACTTGGCCTTATATGTACTTTAGTCATCTTTTTCAATGTCTCTGGGCATTTAGCCTCTGGAAGAAGGTAATTCTTAGTATTGCTCCCCGGTTTGTATACATTATTTATTTGGGAACCTGTCTGCCATTGTGGCTACCTGTCAGAGCTCGGCACAGCTTAAATGTTTCGAGTGAGTGAGTGAAGTGCTTGAACAGAGTATCTTTTTACCCAATCCCAGATGACTGATTAGAGTACTTTAAAGAAAGAAGGTGTTCTCCAACTCAACAGCATAAGAAATATATGATGTATGGTATATGTCCCTAAGATTTAAAATTTTAAAAACCTGGAATGTGTTATATTATACCAACAATAATACTGTGTGTGAATACTCATATTAACACGAGCCATCCCCAACTGCAGGGCGTTTATCTTTTTACAAAATGTCCTAAAATGTGTAAATTAATTTATTTTAAAAACTGACATATAAAGTTACTTCTAATGAAAATAATTGGTTTTACACTTAACCAATAATTGAGACTGCCAGTGGCTTGCTGCAGAATCCAAACATCTACTGTATTAAAACTTAATTTAAAACCACATTATTTCCTTGATGCCATTGTATTATAATTGATACTTGGATAGTTGATGCTTGAGAGGTTGTGTTTATTGGCAATAATTTTATCTAAAAATTACAATAAATTTTTTGGTTTCGGAGCATTACTTTGTTAATGTTTGCTGTTGTCCTTCACTTCTGAACCCTACTCCTTTTTCTAGGCCAAGCTGAAGATGATCAAACTCAGTGAAATTTTCTTCTATCCCACTAGCTTATTTTATGGTATTTTAGAAATAGTTTATAGCACTTATTTCCTTTTTCCTTGTTTTAGCTGTGAACATGCCTGCCTTCTGTACTGGCTACTAGAGAGCAACGTCTGTGTTATAGGCAACTTTGTATTTCTGGTAACACCTTTCATGGTAGTTTGCCCCAGTATATTCAGTAGGTATATATAGAAATTGGTGATTTTCCCCCAGGTTTTATAAACTAGACGTATGAATCAATCAGTAACTTGAGGTTTAAATGAAGAATCAGACAGTCAAACATGATGGTTAAAGCTCTGTGGTCAAGATTGCCCAGGTTTGAGTTCCTACTTCATTATGTATTAACTGTGGGACTGCCTCATCTGTAAAATAGGAATGTTAGTAATAGCACTAGCCTCCTAGAGTTATTGATAAGGATTAACATAGATAACTGGTTTAAGGCATTTATTGTGCTGCCTAACATATAGGGTAGGCTCAATACACTGTAGCTATAATCATTGTGAAATGCGGTCCTATTAGGCTACACCCAGCCCCTTGAGGTCCTGTCATTTCATTTGGTCTTTGTATCTCAGGCACCTAACCTTGCATATAGTAAATACTCAATAAATACTTGCTGGAATTGAATTGATTGATTTACCCTATTTTTATCTTCCATTACAGCCCACTGTTTGTAACATGGAAGATTGGTCGAGATAAAAGATTGCGTGGATGCATAGGTACTTTTTCTGCCATGAATTTGCATTCAGGACTCAGGGAGTACACACTTACCAGGTGAAGACCAATTTTTGTTACCTCTGCTTCTACACTAAAAAACAAAAAAACAAAAACAAAAACAAAAGCAAAAAACTTATGAAACTTGAACCTCATTCTTTAACTCCTTTTTCTTTACTGAATTGTCAATATTCTTGACTCCTTTCATGTCAGATTTTTTCCTTCGTCCATTTATTTGCCTTATCGCTGACAAAATGTTTTTGATATATATATTATCATAATTTAAGATACTGTGATTACATGTATTCTGCCATAGATGTTTTAAAGTGTTTTTTTTTCCTTCAATGGCCACCTTATTTTGTATAAAAAAGCAATGACCAAATGTCCATGGGTTACCAAAATGTATTATTTCTACAATAATAGGCATTGTGTCTATTAGGCTTTTTAAAAATCTGTTGATGTCTATTTTATCTTGCATATTTTGTTACACTTTTATGTACTTTTGAAATTGAAGCAAGAATCTAGGAAGAAAAGTGATGCCACAGCCTGGCAGCATAATTAATTCACATTCATACTTTACCCAGAATTAATTGCAGCTTACTTACTTGGTTTCATCTAACACAGGACAGAGTAATGAATGCCTCATTACGTTTTTTAAGACTTTGTTCTTAATATCTGAACTCACAAAAAGCTAACATACCATCTTATCTTTTCAGTTCAAGTTTAGATTTCTAGCAAATTGTGTCCCAAAATTATTTCAAAAGCAGAAAATTACTTAAATAATAAGCTATTAGTAAAGGAATTTCCTGTTTTGGTTCATATTTCAGGGTGATTATCTGATACAATTTCTATAGTTGTAATATGCACAGTGTCTGTCCAACAAATTGGTCTCTGCTGACTGTTGGTACGACAATATTTGTATCAATTATTGTACAACTATTGGGGCAAGTTGCTTAACCTCACATAAATAAAGTAGTAACTGCAGTACGTATTGTGTTTTATATACTTAATAGGGATGTTAGGGAGATGTTAGGGGAATTAGGTAATCACTGCATTGCTTCACGATTAATATTGTGTAACATGCATGATTTTACTATAGAATTGCATAAATGCAGTTCATAGCACCAGTTAATAAAATGCAGGTAACTGAGTTTAGTATTCTTTTATTTGAAGGTGCAGCTCACAGCCTCAGGGTTTTCTTAGCTTGCAATGAAGCCCAAAAAGAAAATAAAAGTTTTGGAGGGTTGCATTCATTGTTAGATTTTCACAGGAATTAGAACTTTGGTGCTTGGATTTGATAAACTAACATACAGGCAGTAAAGGGGTCCAAACACATATTCTGGAAATAATTACAAATTGCTAAAGATAGTGTAAATGCTAGTCGAGGCATGTTAGACTTTTTTTTCTTCCCTGACATGAAATACCACGGACTTGTTTTGGGACTTTAGCAAATTCTTCCAGTGACTACCTTTGGGACAGGTACATATGAAATTACACTTTTAATAGCTAATCAAGACAATTTATTATACATTTCCTAATGTTGGTTGTTATGAAGAACACTGGTTCCTTGGTATTGCCTGACCAAAGGAGTCTATGGTGAAATAAATTTTGGGAGCACTGGCTAAACAAATTTAAACAGTTTTGCTCACAACAGGAATTTTCAGAAACTTTTATGTTAACAGTGTTGTTAATCTCTAAGAGAGAGGTAGAGAATGCATTTCCCAGACTTCAATTTTTTTGACTACAGAACCTTTTATCCTCCCATCCCAGTGTCTTATGCTGTTAGTATTCCAAGGAATATATTTCCTGAAACATAAATCTGTTTTAAAATTCCCATTTAAAAATTTTCCTTTTTTTTTGTAGTTGGGGAGTGTGGGTTGATACTATAGAAACCCTTTGTACTTTCTAATGCAATTGTGGCAGAAATCCCAGTATCAAATATTACACACTTTAGAAATCTTTAGTAGTAGTAACTGCAGTAGCAATTTGGTTTTGTTTAAAGAAAATATGAGATTTTCTGCCTACATTGATAAGAAGGGATGAACATATCCAACTTTTCTGGACTTGTGGGTCTGTCTCCTAGGATAATTACCAGAAAAATTACAGTATATTTTTCTGACAGTGTGATTCTGAATGAATTGTTCAAATAGTTGAACTTGGAAATTTACCTACGTTTGTATACATGGTTACCCTCATTGTAGTCTGTAGTTCTTCCTATTTACTTTTCATTTTTTTCTCATGTTTTTATACAACTTCCTGAAATTCTATATATCACAGAGAGATGTGTGTGTGTTTGTGTCTGTATGTATACACATATACATACTTGGTCTTATCATTTTTGTTTTGCTTAATTTCTTTTGCTTAATATGATAATAAGAATGACATTATTTGGAAGAGATGAACAAAATACCAAGCCTTACAACATACAGTTGCTCTTTTTTCTGCATTCATTTTAGGATCAAAATTGTGGAGTTATTTTTAAAAGTTGCAATATAATGTCTTTCAGTCTAATAGGGCACTTATCACTTCTACATGTTGTTGCTGCTATTGTTGTTATTAATAGCTACCATTTATTAAGAACCTTACTACATGTCAGACACTGAAGAGGAGCTTTATATACATGGTCCTCACAACATCTCTTAGGTATTAATATCCACATTTTTAAAATGAGGAAACTTGAGTTTATAGAATTTAAGTAATTTAGGCATTCACACATATAGTAAGGGGTAGAACCAGGATTCAAACCAGGCCATCTGACTGTAAAGTCCAAGCTCTTAACTCCTACATTTAAGATAAAACAAAATGAAGTTTTTTGAAAATTTATGTTTTGCAGCTTCATCATGAACTTGAAAGCATTTTACTATAAAATAAATCATGGATCAATAATTCTTTGAAAATTCTAGTTAGAAGTTAAGACTGAAATTTTGGAATGGTATTTTAAATTCCAGAAAATCCATGGATGGGATTATAAAAAGTATATAACTCAGGGTTCTATAGACTAGTCAGAAGAAAGTTGACTTGGATTAATATTGTAGGAAAGGATAATGCTTATTATAAAAATATACTACTGTATGATATGAAACTGTATTTTTTGGCTACATGTAAATAATGGACTAGATGTCAATAAGATTACAGTTTTTCTTAATAATTTGTGATTCTTGGATTCTGGTCTTCCAATCTTAAAAGTTCATAAATCACAAAATTTACAAATGGAACCAAATGAACTTAGGGAGTTGGGGATAAAAATGAAGGAGAACACAAAGCAAAAAATAAGCAATGAAATCAAAGACTCACCAGGTATAGGTGTCTTTAAAAAAAGAAGATCTGGTTTTTCACAATCTTCAGCTGTGACTAAACTATTGTTCAGTTTTTAGAATGTTACTCATCTATACCCTTTTTTATTGTAAGCTATACATAACAAAATTTCCATTTTAACCAATTAAGTGTACAGTTCTATGCCCTTAAGTTCATTCACATTGATGTGCAGTCATCACCACCATTCATCTCTAGTACTTCTTCATCTTCTCCAAATGAAACTCTGTATGCACTAAACACTAAGTCCCCATTTCCCCCTCCTCCAGTAAAAACAACCATCATTGTACTTTCTGTCTCTATCAATATGACTCTTCTAGGTACCTCATGTAAGTAGAATCATACAGTATTTGTCCTTTTTGTGACTGGTTTATTTCATTTAGCATGATATCTTTAAGGTTCATCCATGTTGTAGCACATGTTAGAATTTCCTTCCTTCTTAAGGGTGAATGGTACTCCATTGTATATATAGAAACCACATTTTGTTTATCCATTCATCTGTCTGTGGACACTTGAGTGGCCTCCACCTTTTGGCTATTCCAAATAATGCTGCTGTGAACATGGGTGTACAAATATCTGTTGGAGTATCCTTTTTTCTTTTGAATGCTAACCATTTTATAGAAGACAAGATCTAGTTTGTTTGTGATCCCTTAATCTCTGAAACCTAAATCTAAAAAAAAAATGACACTTTTTAAATGAAATGACTATCGTGGGTTAAGTTTTTATTTATAAACACACTGTTTTAAAACTAAAATACTTGTCATAGTCAAGTTGTATAGTCTCCCAGTTGTAATTTTGATTTTAGACTGAAATAAAACCTTATAAATAGGCTGTGGATTTCCTCCCAAATGTAAAAATGCATAATTTCTGTGTAGGTAGCAGGAAAACTTTGTGAGAATTATAACTTGGAATTATTAAATAGACTATCCTTGTCCTTGGAGACTATGGGTAAAAGCAGGAAAGATTATAGCAAATAAGAAGCAGTATGGAGAGCTCAGAATTATTGATAGAAGTTTATTCATGGTGACAAATTAAAGTCCACAAATAGCTGTCTTTATTAGTGGTCAAAACTTCAAAATAGAAATACTCTTTGTCCCAGCTGAAGAAGAATTTGTAGTATTTACCAAGCTACTTGCATTTATGACTTTTACATGTTACAAAGCAGAGACAAATTTATTTCCTCTTCTTTCATACTTAGATTATATACTTTTATAGATAAGAGAATTACAACTAATATAGATGAACACAAACATCTCGGTCAAATAAAATTCCTTAAAATTTGGACTAATAAACTCTCTAGCAAAGTGTAGGTTTATTACTTTATGAAAATTGAAGTTGGTAGTAATTTTTCTAGATGACATAAGTGATTAATATATATGGTACTATTTTGTAAAAGAGGAATGTTGTCTGTCATCACACTTAAAAGACTCTTTATTCTAGTTATTTTGTTGTGCTTAGACCTCTTCACAATCAAACAATTATGCAGGTGTCTAGAGCTTGATTCTGAACTGTGCTTCTTTGTTGCACTGCATAATTCAGAGAAATTAGCAATGGAAGTTGGTTCTTTTTTAGGGAACAAGGTAACCACATAAAAGGTGATATGTTTTGGAGTTTTGTGTGAGTGAAGTATTGAGTGGTGTGTGTGTGTGTGTGTGTGTGTGTGTGTGTGTGTGTGTGCGCGCGCGCACGCGTGCATGCACGTGAGAGAGAGAAAAGAGAAGAAGGAGAGAGGGAGAGAGATACTGAAATTGAAACTGTTTGCATGTTGCAAGTGTTCACTTACTATTAGGCTTTTTGAGATACTAGAAATAGCTAATAGATCTTTACTACTTTCAAAGGTCCTGGATAGATTGGATACTTTTGGGTGACTGTAGATTTTGTTGTGAACCAAATTTGCTTTTATGTTTTGGTGTTGTAATCTGTCATTTTATTAAAGCAGTATGAGTTTAAAACCATTGTAAGCAGGATAATTTATCTTCTCCCCCTTCAAGGTGGACTATTTTGTGATCATTCTTATTGTTGATTATTTTATGTAACTAAATTTGGCTTATTGTCAATAATTAGTTTAAACACGCTCCCCCCCAATTTAATATTAGTCCTCACGGTAGCATCACTCAGATTTTTCTTATGAAAAGCTGTACATGAGTCACTTCTGACTGTACACAATTGTTATGGAAGCTCCTTCTGGAGATGTTAAGGCCAGACTATTTTTGGCAAGTGTCTGTGGCAAGACTCCTGGCTAAAATATGCTTTTTGGAGAAGTAAATTAGATGTATTAAAAATACTATGCAAAATTAATTAGCTTAATTTACATCCTGCATTTTGTTGCCTTTTTACAAAAGGCAGGATGGCCTGAGGCCTAAAACTTATACCTAATTTCTTAGTTTCAGTGTATAAATTTTCAGAGTTTATAAGCATTTAATTTAAGGAATAGTTTGAAACCTAGATTGTTATATACCCTTAACTCAAAATTATCCATTTCATCGGACAGTTATATACAATCTGTGGAAATCTAGAATCTTCCTTTGAGCCATTAGTGGGGTTTTTTTGTTTGTTTGTTTTTGTTGTTTTTTTACAGTAAGCATTATTTTTATTATTTTTTATCATCATTATTATTAATTTCAGGTATACAAAACAATGCAATAGTTATCCTTTTCACCCCTCACAAAGTAACAACCCCACTCCCTGAGCTGTTAGTTTAATGCACTCCTTCATTATCCTGTGGTTGTGCTAATATGCAGAGAATTGGCCAAAAAATGGCCAGCAGAACGTCGAAAGAGAAACTAAAGAGCAAGAGCAGTCCCAGTATGGATGATGGCTCCGGAGTTACAGAGAATTATCTGGATTCCTATAGTACCTACTGCCACAGGAATTCAGTTTAGTGAGGATATCAGATTCTAGTTCCTGGAATCCCTGTGCTGCTTTGATTAAGAGCCACAGGCACAATGCCTTTGGGTAAAAAAGCAGAAGAGGCCATCTGCAAAAAGGAGAAGGTGTAAGAGAAGCTGATAATGGGCTTTTGCGGTGTCAGAGCTCTTGGTTCTTGCCCATTTCATAAGGAGAGGGTAAACTACAAGAAATTGACTCTCTTCTTCTTACATCTATCTAAACTTGACCCCTTTGCTCTGAGGAGGCTGCAATTTCCCCCTTTAAGCATGTTTAAACAGTTCATCCTGTAAATCACATCTAAATTTTGCCTTAGGAATTTATAATATAGTAAAAGCAAAAGGAAGTTAAAAAATTATTATAGTACTAGGTAGAAAGTGATTTTTGCCAAAGAGGCAGATACTGGATAAAAAAAAATACTCTACAGCTGTAACAAAAGCAGAAATGTATTTAAAGCAAGTTATGAAATTATTTTATTTGTTCCATCCCTAGTTCACTTGTGAGTCAAAGCAAAACACTTTATACCACTTTTTTTGGTTTGTTTTATCCTACTTGGACAAAAAATGTCAAAATTACAGGGAAGTGTATAAATCATTATTACCAAAGTCACTACATACAAGGTATTGAATATTTGGGGAGATTACTAACATATTTTGAAGGGGAAAATGAACTTGCTATGAAAAAAATGGAAAACTCAGAAATAGAGTACACTTAAAAGGTTGTACACTCACTCACTCACTCACTCACTCACTCACTCACTCACTCACTCACTCACACTTCACCAAAGAGTAGCTAGAACCAGTTGGATTATAGCCCTGATGCTTGACAAAGGCAGAAAATTAAAAGTTAATAGTTTAGATTCTGGTTTCTTCTTGTCCCATTGAAATGAATTCATATTTTATTCCAGTACAGTAAGCTGATATCTACCTCCTTTCATGTAGTCTTCATTTTTTCAGATGAAAGACTGAAGTGGTAAAGATAAATTAGAATATAAATATTGTATGCAATCATCATTATATTAGATGTGGTCTAAAATCATACTGTAGGCAATTGACAATAGATTTACTTTTGTCTGAGCATTTACAAAATAGAGTCTATGCATGAGTGTCTAAAGTACTTGAGTCATGAAGACCTGAACAAGCAAGAGAACAGACTTGTGTCTTAGTGTTCTGGAAGAATAAGACGCTTACACCAATGTATAATATATACAAGACAATTATTCCTGTCCAAAATATCATGTAAATAATATGCTCTTACTACTTCTAGGGGACAGTGTTGCTAGTAAGTGGAGTACTTTAATGTTGATATTTTTGTGCAGCAATTTCATATTACATTTTTAGTTATTTTGTGAGCATGAAAAAATACTTTTTAAAAGATTTCCTTAAAAGACAAAGAAACAGCCCCTCTCAGTGATCTTTGCCCTTCCCTCAAACTTTAAACTACCTCAAATGTGAATATTCAAAATAGTAGCCCTTGTGAAAGTTTTCTTTTCATTATTGGTAACAATTTGGTGTTTTTAAAGGCTAAACACTTCTTAGCCCTTTATCTTGCATTATAAATATATTTATCTTAGCAACTTCTACATTTTTTTTTTACATTTTCTCTCACTCTTAAAATAGAGAACAGATATTTAGTATAAAAGGCTTGTTCCACAGAGCTACATTATCTGAGCTGCTTCTTAAGAAAAAAAAATTGAAAACCCATACTATACAACACATAAAAGAGAGAAAGTAACGTTTTGAAAAGTTCTATTGGAATAAGAATTTCATAGTTACTAAAAAATTGTAAAGGTGAAAGTGGTCTCTAATACGTTCTATTGAGAATGAAGCTCTTATTATTATTAATATCAAATGTGCATTTTCAGTAGTTTAAAACTTAAAAATGAAGAAAATACATTAGATTAATAAAATATAGATTTACAATTAGTTTCATATTCAGAAAAAATTTACAATTTTACTTTGGCTCACAAAATTATCCTGTAAATAAACATATCAAAACTATAGGCTTCATGAAGTTAGCTTAGCATGTTATTGTCTAATAACATTTTAATCCTAATTTTAAAAAAATGTATACATTGAAATGCCAACCTTTGTGTCCCTCCTAGTGGTGAAACAGAAGATTAGAAAAAGCCATAAAATAAATTCTTCAGATGCTTTAATTAAAGAGATTACCCAGAATTCCACTTCCTGTTGTTATACCCAGCTCTTTTCAGGACTGCTTTATATGTTCCACAAAGCTGATTTAAATTAGGTTCCTACTGGTGCTACTTCACTGAGTGAGGATGGGAGGAAAGATAATCTCTCTTTCATTGTTCAGGCTGCTTTAAACTAAGCCATTCTAAGAGGACCTTCAGTTGCTCCCTGGTTAAGGGGGATTGATGTGCTTACGTGGGTCAAGGTGCGGTGCTGTGTTGCATATGAAGAGCAATAGGTAAGCGTACACTGCTGGTTAGACTTATGCTGCTCAGGAGGTCATGGGTTCAGTCCCCATCTGGGCCAGTTTGCATTGTTTTGCTCCATATCACAGCCTGCATCCTAGACCCTGGGCAGCCAATTACAAGGGGCTCAGACTGGAACATTTGGGTGCCTCAGTACCACACCCAAAGCTTCAGCATTGACTCAGCATGTGAAACATGCTACATTTGGAGTAGCAAAACCTAGCTATCTCAAGAATAGTTAATACTTCTAATAATAATTGCTTTGAATCCAAAAGAAAAAAACAAGCAAGAATACTTTTTAAATGTTCATTTCTTTTCGAAAGCCCTCTGAAGAAAGCCAGTGTGGCAGTAAAAACAAACAAACAAAAAACCTCTTTGGAGTGGCAGTGGAACTGAGAACAGAGGTTGGGTTTCAACAGGCCTGAACATGCTGTGAACAAAAGGCAGATTTCTGGTTGGATCCCTGGCCTCTAGAGGAGAAATTGTTTATTCCCCTTTCCTGAGTTTCCACCTTCTAATAGAGTAGTGGGTAGGAATGCGAGTCATCTCCGATAATAGTGGATTTCAGCTGAAGCAACTCTTAAGTGCTTCAGTGGTGAAAAGATGACTATGTTAAATTCACAAGTTTCTAAATACATGTTATAAAATGTCATTGCTCTTTAAAAAAAAACAAAAAAAAATAAAAAATTAAATGTCAGTGCTCTTTTGAAAAGTACATTTTTTAAAGGCTGCATTCGAAAGTTGTCATCAGTGGTGTATGAGATGCACCTGTGCCTCATGTGTCAGCTCACTAAGGTGTGTGTCTATTGTCTGAGCCTGTGTGCCCTGCCATCCTGTTGCGTTTTCCTCTTTGTAGCTTTTGTTATTGGTCGGAGCAGCACACTGACCCCGTTAGCCAAGATGGGCACAACCATACCCACTGCCATGACTAAACACTCCTCTGTTATTGTTAATCCTTATACCTGAGATGAGAAGCCCCCCTCCATGTCTACCCATCTTGCCTAGAGTAAAAGCCAAAGTCGTTTCAAAACCTATATTTCATCAAAGTAAGGTTAATATTCTACAATATGCCATCATGCTCTGTCTGCCCCTGCCTCTCCCCCCACCTGCTACTCCTGTCCTTCAGAAGCACAGCCTGTGAGGCCCTGACCTCACACTCCCGCCATACACAATAATGCACCACTTCCCAAACACAGTCTTTCGAGTCTCTTTGGCTTTGAACATGTTTTTCTCTACCAACCACGCCTCTCTCCATTTCCACCTAGTCAACTCCTACTCATCCTTCAAGACTCAGCTTGGCGTTGCTTCCTCTATGACATGCCAGTGACACTCCCCAGCAAAATCGGTCCGTCTCTGTGTTCTCACAGCACTTTGTTCAGGCCTCTGTTGTAACTAACACTTAGCACACTGGATTGTAGTGATTAACTTACATACTTGTTTTTCCCTTTTCAAATTGCCCTCAGCAGTAGTTCACCAAGCCATATCAAAGCAAATAAACAGACACCAGTCTCATCATTTTGTGGCAACTTGACTTGACCCTGACAACCATTTCTACTCTCTTCCCTTCCAGTCTGCTTCTGTTAGCTTAGGTTTGTTACCTTTTCTTGCTGCCAGTGTTCTTGGGCCTATAGAAGTTGCCAATGCTGATTGGTAGTGAGAGGAGTCGTTTAAGGCCAGTTGGAGTTAGAGTGAGTCAAGAGGACAGGGATCCTTATCCAGAACACTTTAGAAAGCAAGTTGACATAAGGTTGATCTCTTGTTATAAGGACTGTACTCATAAGTGATTGAAGAAGCGTAATGTGAATTGATGCTTGTCATAGGACCATAGAGCTGGAAGGGAACCTTAGAAGTCATCCAACCCCTATCAGATACTTTAATCTCTTTTAAAATCTCCCAAGAAATGGGCATCTAACTTCTATCTAACTTCTATCTCTACTGACTTGGAACTGACTACCAGTTAAGTAGCCCTCTTGTTTTCAAACACCTCTAAACCCACTGCCACAATTCTAGTTAACACATAGCATTAGGTGAAGTGCTTGTATTTAGCACTTTATTCTTTATAGAAAGCCACAGTAACCAGCAGTGGTTTAACTTATGCTCTGAGTAATGTCTGAGTCTTTAGAAGTTTAGGACGGGTAAGGTACACAGCTTTACAACTGACTCCCACCTACCCCTCCATAACAATTTTAACTGACCCCTTACTGAAACCGTAGAAGCTGCTGCCACCACATCTTCACTGCCTACATTAGATTTCTGGAATTGGCTAGGCCAGAGAGTCCATAGATTCCAAGCTATAACTGGTACTAGATCTTTTAGTATCCCCCAACAATTTATTACACAAAAATGGAACTAGAGTTGGAACAAAGGTCTTCTGACGTTGCCTGGGACTGGCACTACAATTTCCACAATAGAAGGGGTCCATAAGTGTATGTAAATTTATTCATTTTAGTTTTGTGTTAAGCACACAGTTTCAAGGCACCCTGTAATAAAATAATCATTTCACAATATAAAATCTCACTCTTAAATTATCTGCCTGTGTCAAGATTTGGGCATATTGCCATAAAATGAAGAATATGCATAGAGCTATTCAACCAAAATTACAAGAGGAACACAATATCAGTATTAGAGAAACCCAAAGCAAAACCCAAACTATATATATATATATATATATATATA
>NW_017731664.1:428712-441046 GCF_001890085.2 Hipposideros armiger | reverse complement strand
AATAATTTATTGTTATCTTAGGCTTCCCTCTTCCTCAAACATGCCTCCAATGAACTACTAGTTCTAGTCCCTAATCACAACAAAAATTACTATTCTGTGTGTGTGCTAGACCTATCCAAGTATTTTATATGTGACCTCATTTAATCTTTTCAACAACTATGTGAAGTTGAAGGTTTTGCACTTCTATTACAAATAGGGAAAACCAGAGCTTAAAGAGGTTAAGTACCTTGCTGAATAATAGCTAATACATGACAGCACCAGAACTTGAACCTGATTCTGGCTGATTCCAAAGTCTGTGTTCCCAACCAATGTGTGTACTGCTCTCCTGCAGTAGCACCACTCCCTCTTCTGCCTTGAAAGCTGCTTATAGCTGTATGTCCTACTAACTCAATTGGTATATCTTGGTCGTAACTCACAGGAAAAACAACGAAAAACAAACAAACAAGGAAACAAACAAACAACCATTGAATAACTTTTCATTTGGGTACTCACTTTCTTAACCCAGTATGCCAAAATCTCCCTTAACACCCCCCTCTGTTAATTCCAGTCTTACTCAACTTCTCCTGGGTTCCCTTTCCTTTTAGAACCCTGCAGCACACTGACTCCCTCATGTGCCTTTTTTCCTCACAACTATCCCCTCAGTCTCATCTGATGTCCTGAACTCCAGTGGTCCCATTAGAATCGATCATTTTCTCAGGGACACACACTCCCCAGGCTTTGATTTTTTTTTCCTTTTTCTGTGCAGCATTTGCATTTAACACCATCTAGTTTACATAGAATACTAGCTCAGCCTTCAGGTTTCTAGCTAGGCATAACTTTCTGAAATCTACTACTGCCTTTATCCGCGGTTTCTTTTCTGCGGTTTCCATTACCTGCAGTCAACCACAGTCTGAAAATATTAAATGGAACATTCCAGAAATAAACAATTCATGAGTTTTAAATCGCATGCCGTTCTGAGTAGCCTGATGAAATCTCGTGCAGTCCCGCCCCATCCCACCTGAGACAGGAACCATCCCTTTGTCCAGCATGTCCACACTCTATACTCTCCCCACCCATTAGTAATTTAGTAGCTGTCTAGGTTATCAAATGGCCAGTTGTAGTATTGCAGTGCTTGTGTTCAGGTAACCCTTATTTCACTTAACAATGGCCCCAAAATGCAAGAGTAATGATGATGGCAGTTCCAGATGTGCCAAAGAGATGCCGTAAAGTGCTTCCTTTAAGGGAAAAGGTATGTATCAGAAAAAACAAGTATATATAGGAATCAGTACTATTCCTGGTTTCAGGCATCCACTGGGCATCTTGGAATGTACCTCCCCACAGAGAAGGAGGGACTATCGTGTGACTTTTGGGTGGCTTCAGGAAGGCTTCACTGAAAAGGGACTCTAGACAGAAGCCCTGCTCTTCTCTACAACTGGTCAAAAGGGAGACATCATTTCAGGGGTAAGAAGTTAGTTCAAGCCTTAGAAATTATAATTAAGGAGACATGTTTCAAATTTCCAGGTAATTTAGACCAAATTTATTGCCTTAGTTTATATGTTTTACAATTTGAAGTCCCTTGGGTGCAATTTATCATAAAACAAGAAACATTTATATAAATGGAATGCAAATATATACATGACTGACATTTTTCTCATTGAAATAAAAAAGAAATTTCAGGAAGGAATTGTGTATATTTGGACATGGACAATGTCTTTTACCATACTTAAGTTTCCTATAATCATATGGCTTTCAAAAAATAATAAAATGGTCCAGATTGTGTCTCTTTCTTACTGCATCTGGGATTTGGGGATCTGAGTACGTATTTGAAAAACATGGAAGATTTTTTAATGTATTTTTCATTGTATATCAGTCTTTTATGGCTGTACTACTTTTTTTTAAATTTTGTGGCAAACAGAATGAAAACTTTGGAACCAAAGGCACTGTAAATAGCTTCTGGTTTTGCCCCTGATCCATTTTAAAACTTCTTTATCTGAAACAAATAATATGTCTTTGGAAGTCTGTTACAGGGATACATATTTTAAAATTGGATAGGAAAACACCTTTGAAATTTTTTATTCATATACTGCCTGTGAATGATAAAATTAATAACAATGTTGGTTGGTACATTGTCCATGTCACATGCTCCTTAATAGGATTTCAAAGAATTTTGCCAGTGCAAGAAGTTGTCATTTCACATATTCAAGTCCCACATACCAGAGATTCATCATGACAACCTGGCCAATTAGCAATGCAGTAGAAAAGAAACCAGCAAATGGCTGGAGATGGTAGCGCAGCAATTAGTAACATATTTAATCTTTGGGATGTCAGTGAGGCTAAACAATGCACTTAATGTCATTTGTAGACTTATGTTATAGGCCAAAGAAGTGGGAGGAGAGGGTGATGGTACCTGTGAGAGTAGAAATTCTGCCAAAGAGCAGAATGTCACAGTTGATTGCTGTTGTTCTGTCTCTTGCCTAAGGTATATCCCATGTTAAGTTCACGACTAAGGAAACCTTCCAGAAAGAAAATTGGAAACTTTCAAAGCAAATAAATCAGTAAATGCTCGTGGCTATACAGTTTCACATTACAAATTTCTTCTGTTTCCCAAAGGATTCACCCAGGGATTTCCCCATAACCCCTGAGTTTCTGCTGCTTCCTTTATGTGCTTATCACACATGCCTGTACCTTTTAACAGCACTTGCCTTATCTTGCCTTACAGTGTACTCCATTTCTTACATGACTGTCTTTCCTGCTTAAGTTGGTAGTCTCTTGAGGACCTGGGCTAAATTTTTCACATCTTTGTATCCCTTGAGTACCTGTGGGGGATTAGGCATAGATAAAAATAAATGTTTGAATTCAAGAGTGAGTTTCCCTTAGTATGTTGAAGTATCTGTTTACTAGGTAGGTAAGGCAATTAAAGAAAGTATTAGGAGCCACAGCCTGTGCAAGGGAAGTGAGAAATGAAGATTAAAGCATCTCTGGAAGTGTAAATCATAGGAAAATAAAAGTACTTTGCCAAAGCAATTTACTTTCGTTTTTAGGAACCTGGACATAACCTAAAGTGAGCCATAGCTGTATTTTGTTTTCTATTTATAATTTTAGATAGAGGAATTTTTTACTCATTATTTGCTTTATAACTGTATCAGTTGGGATTTAGTAAAGGATGGGAGCACTTAATTCTTAAGGGAGGCTTTAGATGGACAACATATTTCGATATTCTAGGTGTAGCTGTTAAGTTTTGCTATTATAAAGTGAAACAATTGAAATAAAAGTTTAAAATGTGCTCCCATGGAAAAAGCAATATATATTAATTCTACAAATGAGATGAATAAGAAACAGAATAGCCTGAAGAAAAGAACTGAGGGTGATATTTAATGTCCTATATACTGCCTGTAGCACACAGTTACAGCTTACAGAATTGTTGCGTGAAAGACGTTTTTTTTCACAGTGGCACTAGCATCCATGTATGTATTTTTTTAAATCCTTATAGGAGGGAGATGGCCATTTCTGTGAAGTTTGTTTTACCTGTAGTTCCTAGTCTTCAAACGTTGGGTGAGTGGGTGTTGGTTTATCAGAAATGATCTTTCTGTTATGGCCAAGCCCCAGGGGTCAGGGGGTGGCCACAGTTTCAGGTGAGCAATCCCAGGTCATGTCCTCATACTGTGCCACTTATTAATATCTAGTTAATTGTGCTTGATGCTGTTAACAGATGAAACCACATAGAGATGCCGTGTTGACATAGAAATAAAACTTGAATTAAACAAACAAAACGGAACCTCCCTCCCTTTTCCCAAGAAAGATGCGAGCTAGGGATTGTGACAACATGTTGATCATTATATTTAGCAAGTTGAAAACAGTCCTTTTGAGAGATGTGGCCTCTAGAGGCTCTTGTCTCCCATTAGCAACTGTGGACTATTCTCTCCAGAATAGATCCCACCCTATTCTGAGCCTAACTTTCCTGGTCATTCCCTCTGCAAGAAATACTATGCAGCAATTGTCCGCATGATGCATAAACGGGTTGGGGATTAAATAGAATGCTCAATATAATAAAGCTCAGTTGCAGTGGAAAGAAAAGAAGTCCTTTTGGTACGCATTTGATAGGAATGTGTTAATTTCAACAAAACATCTGGTATAAAAAAGCAGGACATTTGAGGGGGTTATAGAAGGAGAAGGGATTTACTGTGCTTAACAATTGCCAGTAGTCAGACCACTTCCAAGTTGTGATTTTGTCAGACTTGGAAATTAAGTGGGATCAAATCTACTCAGCCCTTCCATGGGAGAAGACCCCAATCCAGCTGCAGCAAGGAGGAGTTACTGGTTGAGAACCAAGGCTCTATCCAGTGTCTCCTAGCTAGTTTTCATTAATGTGCTTAATATTGCCCTTTTTATATTCTGGGTGAAAATTAAAAAAGACTGCCTTTATGGTTTCTTGGTTGAATTTGTACAGCTGAATCTACAGTACAAGGTCTTTCTTCATTGGCATTATTTTACTACAGATTTCAGTGTTCTTGCTGTTCTACTTATTTTCTTAATAAGGTAATTCAAACTTAGAATACTCACTATAGCTTCAAAGCTTGATTGAAAGATGCATTCAGTATTTTCTCTAAATAAGCAGCAATTATAAAAACACAGCTGTCGTTAAAGATAGAATTTATTATAAATCCTGACAGTCTTGCTTCTTAATTATATCAGGCTGAAATAAGGGCTGTTTAGCTCAGTTCCACATTTATTGAGCCCTTAACTCTGAGCAAGTTACTGCACTAGGTACTGTGGAGCTACAAAGATGAACACATAATATCTAGCCTCAGTGAGCTTGTAGTTTTATAAGAGAGATCAACATATACACAAAAGAACTATAAAGAAGAATGGAATAAGTGCTGCATTCGATGTATAAACAGCACTACTGGAAGTGAGAGAAATTAGCTTTGGTTCCATAGACTGGGAAAGGTTTTACAGAAGAAGTGATGTTTCAGCTGAACCTCTGTGGACATTTAAGACTCAGTTTCAACATTCAAAAGTGAGGCCGCGGAGAAGGTATGCATTAGGTAAACTTCCTGAGCCAAATGCAAGGAAACAGAACATTGTATGTTGTTTGGGGGAGAACTGTACGTAACCCTGTGTATGACTTGAGCTCTAGTGAGGACAGTGGGAGCTCAAATGATAGACTGGGACAGGATTTTTTTTTTAAGGCATTGAATTGCTATTGAAAGATTTTAAGCAGAATAAAGAGGTCATGAGGGATGACTCTGGCTGCTTGTATATAGGATGGAATGGAAAGGATAGAGATGAGAAACCAGTTAGGAGGCTGATTTTAAATCTCCCTAGTGAGAGATGCTACAGGCTTGAGTTAGATTAGTAGCAGGAAGGATATAAAGAGCTATATAACAGAGATATGGTAGTAATAGAACAGGATGAGACTGTATGTGGAGAGCAAGGTAAACGGAAGACTTCAAGATGGCTTCAAAGGTCCCTCACATGATGGGGAGATGACACTATTAGAAATGATAAGCAGCACAGGAAGAGGTACACATTTGATACATTGCTTGTAAAAGAGTTATTGTTAATGTCAAAGTAATTTTGACTTCAATCTTCGTGTATCTTTTTTCTGAATTTGAACATTGGAGTTTTTTTTTTAATTAAGAATTGTTTCCTTTCAGGATATGGTAGTGAGAGTGGAGTATACTATCTGATGTATTATTATATTAGTATTATTATTTAATGTACTATTTTATATAAAAAAGAAATTAGAGGAACAAGACTCTTGATATCATTATTTTCTTTTAGCCCATGCCACAAAGCAAAGCTTAGATAATAATTTTTATAGGCTGCCACTTGCTTGAAGAAACATTGATGTTGTAACATTTGTTAATGTACAGCTGAACCCTCAAAATTCCTCTTTCTAACCAAATATACATTGTGGATGAGACATCTATAAAGAAATAAATGTTTATAAACACTGGGCGGTTGTTATGGAATTTAAATATCTGTACTTATTACCTAAGAATCTCTGGGTTTCAAGACTGAATTAAGATAGATTCCAGGCTTCCTTAAAGGTAAACAGCACATCTGTTGATTTATCTAGGACAATGGAAACTGACTGAATTTTGTATTATAAAAGTCAGCATCTTCTCTTCCATCTATTTAGCAATACTTTGGGGTAATATTTTGTCCTTTGGGGAACCTCCCAGATGTTTTGTGAATATGATTCCAATTTACAAGAGTTGTTTTTATATTGTAGCTGAGTGATGTCCTAACTCTGAAACTCTCAGGCTGGTGTAATTCTAGCCAAGGGGTCCCCTGAAGTGTGTGTAGGAGTGCCCCATGACACTTTGGCTTCCTTGACTAGCTTAGACTCTGAAAGCTGCCTGTGGGCTCAGTTTCCTGGAGTCAAGGAATCCAGGCCCTAGTTTCAGTAATTTCCACTAACAAAGAAAATTAACATTTCCAGGTATCAGCTGGGGTCATGGAATTTTGAGCAGTTTTCATATAGTGCAGTGAAAATGAACAGCTAGTACCACAAGGTGAGTTAGGTGGTTCCTTAGGTACAGGTGTGTCATCTCTTCTGAAAGGAAGAGAAGCCCTGAAATTTTGTGAAAATGACAGGGTGGCTGCTGTTGTACACATTGTCAAAAGAATCATTTTGAAATAAAAGACTGTAAACCCTTATTTTAATATGAATGTATTGTAATAGTCTAGCATTAAGTAGTGAAAACACTTTAGACAAGTATTCAATTTGTATTATGACTCCATTTATTTCTTAATATTTATTTAGAAAATTAGTAGTCAACACTTACTTTTCTCCAAGTGTGGATTATGCCTTTTACGATTTTCCATAGAAAAAAAAAACCCAAACCAGAATAACTCTGAACTGCCTCACTTTGCCCAGCAGTTGCTTTGTGTCCTGTGTTTGCTGACTGCCTTAAATATTGGGGTTGTCGGAAAAGTCATGATGCATTTTTGCAACGAAAAACATAGAAAAAATACGTCATGACTTTTCCGACAACCCTATAGTTGCGTCAGCCAGGCATAATTTGCAAAGTAAATTTCTCATTTAAAAAGAGTCACAAGCTTATGGTATCCAGTTGTCAATGATTTTTGGACTGTGGGCCCTCTTGCTTCTCTCAATTAACACTGATGATACAGAGATGATCAACCTAGTAGATAGAGACTTACGTTGTCAAAGAGAGTACAGACTTTCTTGCCCAAAACCATTCTGAAGATTTTTTTTCCCCCTACAAAATTTACTGGCTAGCATTTCACTTTTGTTGGAACATTGAACTTTGATAATTTTATTCTGCATTCTTGTGGGATACCTATCAATTTCAGTGACACATTTTCTCAAGCAAATGCATTTGCTGGTTCTGGTATTTTCAAGGTTTCTATAGAAACTCAAAATCTTGGAGCCATTTTTTTATCTTATTGCTCTCATTTACAATTCTGTATATGAAAAGGAGTCTTATCACCTCAAACCAAGCAAAATTGGTAGAGTACCCATCCATGATGTGCTAGTTCGGTGTGTCTTATGCTTAAGGGAAACATGTATGAACCCAGGAGCCTTCAGTATAATTAGAGTGGACCTTTCCGTGTAACAAGGTAACTGGGCCTCTGAGGCAGTCAGCCATGCTTGCAGAAGGAATGGGTGTGAGGAGTACCAACCTGCACAAATGCTTCCTTTGGACACTGATGCTCCTTTTTCATTTGATAATTTCAGAATGATTGACTGTTTAGTACTTAACATATAGGTTTCCCAAGGATACTGTTGTTTTGCCTTTTATTTTGTTTGTTCTGGTATGTAGGTCTATAACCTCAGGGATATAAGCTTTCTCCCCCTCCTCTTCATATTTTACAACTAGATGTAAGCCAAGGTTTGAAGATCTTGTAACTGCTTTAGCTCAGACAGTAAGTAAGCGATTGAGTTCAGGAGGCTTGGGCTGTGTTTCTGATTCAGTTATTAGTGACCTACTGTTAGACTTGTAGTTGGAGGTCTTGAGTATGAACACAATTGACTGTAGGCGAGTAGCCAGCAACACCAAAGTGGAAGTGAAAGCTCCTGAAGTCAAAATAATTGCAGGAAGTTCATTATGATCAATAAAGAATGAATGAAATATTTATTTTAAAATGATTTTGCTTGTTTTAGTGACACAGTTAGTTCAAAATGGGATAAGGGAGTGTGGTCAAGTACAAGTCTTCCAGAGGCCTGCTTTGTCATATACACAAAGATTTGTAATTGTGATGTGACAGTGTATGTAGATGGTTAATTCTCAAGTCCCGACAATAGTTTCTCTTTCAGCAAATCCCGTACCTCTCTTACAACCTTAATTACAAAGTTGATTTTCGTAGTGGAACAGACCCTTTTTTCCAGTCCGCCTAGGTCTGTTTAAATTAGCCCACATTTTTAATTGTGGAGCCCAAATTAATGACGTTTTATTAGAGTTTGTTTTCCATCTCTGATAATTATTTCCAGTAAAGTTAAGTCCACAGAAAATATTCCCTCAGTTTCCTTAATGTTGTTTACCAAAGTTTAAGAAGTAACTTAGTTACATGGGGGAGGGAGAGGATATGGCAGTAGCAAAGGAAAATGAGGTGCTATAGTCTGGTCTCAGATTTGTGAAGCAGGCTCTGAGCAACATTCTAAACCAGCGTTATTCCTTGTAAAAGACACACCAGACCTGGGACTTTTAAAGTCTAATGTGATTGAGAGAATGTGTGCTGATGCATACTTATACGTAACCTTGTATGTTGTAAGATCTTCTTCATTGACAGACATTCTGACAGCCCCACCAGAAGTATACTAGAGGTCCACTCATCTTTGCAGGGTCAGCCCTTCTCCGACTAGTTCATTCTCCTTGTTTCAGAGGTTTGATTTTCAACAAGTTCTCTTTCCCCCTTGGGTGCTTACTCACCTGAAATCCCACAGAAATTGGAAGAGTGGACAGAGGGGTTTTTTTTATTTGTGAACTGATGTCATATTTCCTTTAGGCCCGTGTTCTTTTAGAGAAGAGAGGCTGTTATCTTGCACTTCTTTTTTCTATGCCTGCCCTTGCTGACTTGTGATTCATCCCGTTCATAAGATGTTCCTTTATAAGAAGGTGTGAAAGGCATAAAAATAGACTAGTAATATGGGTCCCAATTTTTTTTACACTACAACAAAATAGTAGTAATAATCACCCCACAAACATAAGAGGCCATTGCACTCCCTCAGGATGCAAAGCATCTGTGTTTTCTGGGGGTGGGGAGGGGGCTGTGAGATCAAAGCAACTCTATAACTATCATGGAAGTAGATTATTATCTATTTATAGCAGTCGATGAATTTTAGATAGAAAAATGTTGCCAAATTGTGCTGTAATGTGAATGCCCAGTAATCTAAAGACCACAACGATCAGTTACACCTTCAAAATGAACAGCATTTAATATTGGGTTGTCAGAAAAGTCATGACACGTTTTTGCAACAAAAAACAGAAAAAATACGTCATGACGTTTCCGACAACCCAATAGATATTAATCAGGGGAAAACACACTGCACAGTTTTTAAGTTGATGAATAAAAGGATATTTAGAGTATAGGGGAACACTGACTGTTCAATAAAGTATAACCAGTAGGACCATTTAATGTTTATTATATTGCCAATAAATGTTTATTAAATCTGAGACTATCTTCCTATATTCTTTCTTTCACTCATTAAAAATTTACTTACCAGCTACTGAATGCTAGGTATTGGGTCTACATACAGTGGTGAGCAAAAATGAGCACAGTCACCATACTCATGGAGCTTATGGTTGAAGTTTTACATGTAACATGTACACGGGTATAAACAGTCAAAAATGTAGTTTTTAATTTGTGTTTCTCTCGGGTTTTGCTTAGCCCAGCAGGTTTTCTACAAATAGACTAGTATCCATAAAGTTAAGAGTTATAAGGCCTTATGAGTTTAGCTGCCTTCCTATTTTTTTTTAAATCTCTAAAACGTGACTTGTTTATGAGATTTGTCATTATCATTATGGGCTCTTGCGTTGCTCACGTAAACGCCAGCTGTGTTATGGTCATGTAGCGAAACGTCTATGAAGCAAGCTGTTCCACAGGACTGCAGTTGAACATACTACACCACTGTATGTATGCCTGTGCCTGTTACGTAGCAGGCACTCAATAAATAGTTGCTAAATTAATTCACATACATAGACACTCTCTTCCATCAGCAATCATGACGACTGCCACTTATTCACGGCAAGTTTACTGCTATAGGGGATGGAGCTCTTGTCACATGACTGTAATTTAAATTGCATGGCTTTTATCCATTGCATTTTTTCCATCCCCAAATGATGCTGTTTCCTTTTAGTATCTATTGTGGTTTTCTAATATGTACTATAGTACAGATTCAGCAATTGTTATTATTTCAGCAGCACACTGTGAAGTCTTTCCAACGTATTTTATTATGCCATGTGCTTGTCTCATGGAAACAAAATCAAAGTAGGACCTTTTCAGTGGGAGAATTAAGTAATTTTAAGTTTTAAAGGAGAATGAAGTAATTGAGTGGAAAACTATATAAGTGAAATTTTTCTTTGCTTTGAACATTAGGTTTCTCAAGATATAAACCAAACAGAAGATGAGGAGTTAAAGTATCCTTTTCTGTTTGATCAGGCGTACTTTAACATTTGTTGAAAGGGATAAAGTAAGATACGTTCCAAGTTAAGAGATTGGAAGGTAGGGTGAATTCAAGTCCAAGAGCTTTAGCAGTACATCAGAAACCACGTAGTTCTCCCATGCGACACTGTGCTATTTCCTTGAAAATGGGCATTAAGGTTATCCTGCCCTGACCAGCTTATGGTTTGACATGTTTATACTCACACAACCAGAACATACAGTGCCATTTATAATAGGGACAGATTCTCTCATTTTTAGAGCTTGATAAAAGGGAACTAAATACCCTACTAAAAAATTATATAGCTTTTCTGTTGAATAATCCTTCTATGCAGTTCAGCAGGTAGGGAGAAATAATGGGACAGAATGGATAGGCTCAAGGGAAAAAGAGCAAGGGAAAAGTGCATTGAGAAGAGAGCGACACCCACTAGGAGGGTGTAAGAATAAAGTGAGATGAGGGGGCGTGGGTTAGAAGTGGAAAGGACGGCCTTGATGTAGACCGCATTCGCATCCCCACAGAGTTGGTTCTCCCCACCCTTATCTGCTCCATTTCTAGATTCTGTGTGGCCTCAGCATGCCAAGTGCCGGTGGCCTGACAGTGTGGAGTTACGCTGGGAAGCTGACTGCTTATTGTTCTCGCTATTCCCTGGTGCCTTCCACATCATGTTTTTCTTTGTTCCTTCAGCATCTGTTCTGGAGTGCTATTGGATTAGGACAGCCAGTCAGTGAATATATGAAAGAATAATTGAGAGATCAGTGGATGGGGAACAAGGGAATTCAGGAGATGTAGCATCTAGTCCCAGCTCCGCTACTTGGTAGATGTGTGACTTTGAACATGTCAGTTTCTGCTCTCATTCCTCCAAATATCAAATGAAGGGTGTGGACTACATGATCTCTAAGTGCTTGTAGCTGTACCATTTAGTGACTATGACTATAGGGGCCTTATTCTTGGAGGGCACCTATTATGGTTTCTAATATAATGTAGCATTAGCTCTGTCTAATTTGTGGGGCCATTTGGAAGGTCACCTAGTATGAAAGATGTGGAGACCCTTTGGAAACTGAAGAATCATATAAAAATGAAGATGATATGAGTGATTTTAAGGAAACTTTCCCTCCAAAGTTATCATATAGTAATAAAAGTTAAAATAGTTCTATTTAAATGAATGTAAGGCAAGTTACAGAGGCCTTAAAAACAGACATGTACTTATGCTTCATTGTAGGGAAATACGTGATTGGAAAGTATACAAATCAAGAAATTGACTCGATAACCATTGCCTGATTAAGCATTTAGACTGCTAGGGGGTAAGGCACTCGACTATTTTTCCCAACTGGCCTTCTGCTTTTCAAGGTTACCTTAAAAACCCTAGCAAGAAATGGGTAGTGGATCATGTACCTTTCTCTGTTCACGATTGACTCCCTGAAAGCTAAAGTAGAACATTAAAACCAGTACAGAAGGGAATGAATGGGTCATCCTGACACAATGGTGGAACCTGACAACATGCGGCTGTCTTGCACGCTGGCGTCTCACACTCGTCTGGTGGAGGCAGCAGCTTAGTGTTCTCATCTCTCCTCTCACCCTCCCCATTCTTTTCTTTCATCCCCTTGTGACATTTTACTATTCCTGCTTCCTTACCTTAGTAGAATAGAAAGAGTAAAGAAAAGAGGACAACATCCAGAAGGTGAGGGAGAAGAGAAGGAAAATAAAGGTGAAAAAAACATCTCA
>NW_017731664.1:349744-428527 GCF_001890085.2 Hipposideros armiger | reverse complement strand
CTCTCGCTCTCGCTCTCGCTCTCGCTCTCTCTTCTTTCCTTCCTCAGCATGACCGAGTGGATACATTTACTTTGCACCTCATCTTTAAGACTGACTTAACTCTTCCTTTGTTACCTTTAGTTCCCCATCAGTGACATTTGAGAAAATCATAGGCCACACAGTAAGAACCAGCATGCCAGCTCTCAGCAGACCGGTACCATCTAGGACTGGCAATAAGTTTTAGAAAGGACAGTAAACCAGTGGGGTAAGAGCAAATCACCTTAACGTGGCATGTAACTTAGAGTGACAACATATGTTTTGCAGTTTACAGGGTTCAATTTATAGATTTGATTTCCATGGAAAGAGGGAAGGAAAAAAATGCATGACTCTTGTGGTGAGTATGAGAGAGCTTATTCATTCAGGTTGGAAAAGCAAAGTTAAAAATCAGAAACAGACCCGCCAGCCTAGATATGTCCAAAACTAGTACTTTGTTAACGCTATTCTGACTTCCAGGAGATTAAATTTCAAATTGTGGAAAGGCTTCAGAATAAGGGAAGGCTTAGTATCCCACTAATAGGGCTTATTAAATTTAGATAAAACAGATGTTTTTCGATGGGAGCAGCTCTGAATCACCAAGATCAAAATGGAGAAAGAACAAAAACAGGCTAATACTTTCACTAAAAAAGTACCATTTCTCTTAGTTGCAGAAGCTGCTCATACTTATACCTAAAGCATTCAGTTAAATCTCAGGAGAAGAAGCATAACTCGGGAAAAAATGCCTTAAAACTGATTAAATGTGTATACATTATGTTGATTTGCTAACATTCTAGAAATGGTCCTGTGAAAAGAGAATGGGCCCTGGAGACAGGCAGCCCTGACTTCAAATGTCAACTCTCTTACTTGTGTTTATGACCTTTGGCAAGTTGCTTACTCTCACTGAACTCACTGAACCTCAGTCTCCTCATCTACAAAATGGGGTTGTTTTGAGGACTCAACTAGAGAATACATGGATAGCACCTGGCTCATGGTAGGTGCTCAAAAGATGTTGGCTCTTTTGTATTGAAAGCTGTTTGTGCTCATAGCGTCATGTCTATTAGAATCAGTCTCCTAGAACTTGATTAGGAACCTTGGATTAGCAGCTTCCAAAGAGGGGTACACACAGATGACCCATTGTGAGATGAGAAGAAAAGATTAGAAATCCTGTTTCTAATCCTTTCATCTAAAATATAAGAAAATACTTAAACCCCACTAATATTTAATGTATGGACGGACCCCAGTACTCTCATTTGGTCTGTGTCAGAGGTTCACTGTCACATACTCCTGAGGACAGCATGAGATCCCTGAGGGGATGAGAGTTGATAGCGGCACACTCCTTCTTTCATTCATGCCAGCATATTGCAGCGCATTTCAGTGTATGTATGCCTGCTTAAGTAGATTCATGGTTCTTGGTATTATCTTCAACCTGTGGTTTCTTTGCAGGAATCTTCTTAAGCCATTTGACCAGTATGTGTAGGTTAGCTAAAGCCAAGTAAATAAGCCATGCAGGCTGCACAAGTGGCCTGAGAAGATTCCTGCAAAGGAACAATGGATTCATGCTAACAGTAATAATACAAGCACAAGGCAAAGGTGAGAAAATGGTGGAGCTAGCTGACACTTCTACACGTTACCTCAAAACGGGAGGATAATCTAATCAGACCTGGCGAGATAGCAGCCAAAAAATGAGAAAGAAATTAACAAGAACATTATTTGAAATATGTATTTATACCTGCTGTCTTTACCAGCAAAGCTTACTCTAAGTTTATTTTGTGCTTTGGATATATTAGCTAGTGATAGTACTAGATGCATATACTTTATAAATAAATATACATATTGTGGATATGTGCCAAACTTCTTTTTACCACTAAGAATGCTGAGGAAAAACAGTGTGGAGACCACTGGTTCAGATGAGGAAGGCACAGAGCCTCTCATCTCTCATTCTGTGTCTGCTGCTTAGATAGTTTTTTTATTTTGTTTTGCGTTCCTGAAAATGTTGCTGTAGTGTAACCCGGAGGATACAGAATAATGTATCTAAATCCATTGAAAACAAATTGAACTTAGTTTAGGTAACTACATTTCTGGGTAAACATTTCTTGTATGGAAGTAAAATATAAATCCCTTCCATCACCATATTTTTGATCCCTTTTACCTGAAACCTCTGTAACTTTACTAACAATTGTCACCCCCAACAAACTTTAATTAAAAAAAAAAAGACCAATCCCCGCCCTGGAGATTTTTAAAAACCTAGTTCAGGAAAATGAAGAAAGTTACAAAGCAACATATGAATGCATGCCTGCAAGATAACGGAACTTCTTGATGAAGTAGCACCTCACTTGATATAGTAGATTTGTTACTAGAAAAAAAGTGTATATAGTTCATTTCTGTAAACTCACCTACAATTCGGTGACTTGTAAACCGGTGGCAGAGAGTATAAAACAGATCCTTCCAGAAAAGAAGGTAACCTTGTCTGATCATTTCCTCTCAGCAGTTCTATCGTATGCTATTTTAATGAGTTGTTTACATATATCCATATGCTATTTTATAATCTATTCTAACATCCTCCATTACGCCTCACATAATGAAGGGCATATGGCAGGTGCTTAATAAATATTTTGAAAGTTAAAGAATGAAGTGTAGGCTTCTCAAAAAAACAACCTGGAAAGGTAGCCATTATCTACCGGGGCGGCCACATTTAATTCCTAGAGAACTTGTTTAGATCCTCCCATATCAAGGTCGAAGGGTCAGTCTTAGTCCTGGGGTTCCCTTCCTTTCACCACAGCCATAATGTGGGGGCAGCCCTGTGGGCATAAACTTAACAGACACTGATGATCAATCTAAGTTCTTTGATGGCCACTACTTATTAGGTGCCTGGTGTATGCAAGATGCTTATGCATGTGTTATTTCCTTTATTTGCCACAGTAGCTCTGAGGTAGGTGCTAGTATTATTCCCATTTTATAGATGAGGAAATGGAGGCTGGCACAGGTTAAGAGACTGATCCAGATATCACACAGCTAGTGTGCACTGGAGCCAGGATCCAAATGCAGGTATGTTGGACTCCAGAATCTAAGCTGTTGATCATTCTACGTTCTGTAGCACTGTGAAATAGTGCTCATGTACTAATGAATGACTTCAATTTTGCATTTTAAGAGCTATAGTTATTGGCAGTAAGTCATAGGGAATTGTTGTTATACCTTGGAGATATGCTCTTGATGGCCCTGGGGAAATAATGCTGGTCAGGGTTTGTAGAGGTTTCTGAATTCTAAGAGAAAGGCAATAAAATTTACATTCCATTTGAGTTGAGAGGTAGTTGAGTTTTATAGTATCCTAACTCAGGGAACACAAGGATGGAAACCATGAAAGTCTATGTCCGGTTACTTTTGTGTTACATTCTCTTGAAAGTAGAGACATCTCACATTTTCGAATTTCTCAAGATGAAAATTGTTGGTAGTCATTCTGTACTCTTGTTTTCCAGACCCACAGAATTTTTTTTCTTGCCAGGACCATTGAGAGCACTGTTCTAATACTGGATAATAATGGCTGACCCAAAATCATATTGAGTCGTAAAAACGAACCTGTGTCATAAAGAGAAAATTATGTTCATTCTACGCTGGTAGAATATATTTTAAAAGATTTTCATCAGAAAAATAATGAAAACAAAAAAACTCTATAGTAATTCATTTCTCAAAACAGGATAGAGTAAATCCAGAAACTCTGCAAGGAGAGCATTATGTGGACATCATATGGAGAGAAACGAGGAATACCTGCTACATATACTAAACAGTTAGCCATCTGCTTCTTTATGTATCTTGTACTTGCCAGTTTTCTTTCTGCTCCACTGAGTCAAATTCACACCCTTTTCTCCTAATTTAGAGGTGATGAACTGTGGCCAGGAGGCAGGTTCTTGACAATATTGCTCTGGTCATCGCAGCATGCAACCCAGAAGAGTATTTTTTTCTTCCTGGCGGGCAGCTGTGGCTAACTCAGAGTAGAGGCTTTTAAGAATTCGAGATCAGAGCAATTCAAGAACTTGAATGAGTAAGTGATAATACTCTGAAGTCTAAGTGAATCCTGTAGGATAGGAACCAAATAATATATAGGGAAACCTACAGGATCCATCACACTTTATCTCATACCTTTCCCTCTTACCCTCCCTTGCTTTCTCTCTTTGTCCCTTTGTTTGTGTTTCTGTTTATTTATTTACTTTCTTTGCCTCCCACTTCCTTTTCCTGCTTGTTTTTTCTTCCTCTCCATCTTTATTTCTTTGTATATATTCTTTTTCTTTTTCTTTCCCTCCTTTCTACTTTCTCTTCCGTTAATTCTTTCCTCCATTTCCCATTAACACCCATCATATCACATTAAAATATATATTAAAATTAATAACTTAATGTTCATTGAGCCGCAAGTAGGTTGTATTTATTACTCTAAAGGAAAAAAATATCCCTCAATTAAGTAACACTTTACATATGTCTTATGATTGAAGTTTTTTTTTTTGGTCACAGCCTTCACCAAAATAAGGTTCCCTTCCTCCTTCCTTAACCATAATTGTGTCCTCTGTCACTCCTCTCTACCCTTAGGTTTGATGAATAGTCACTTTTTTGCATTGTTTTATGTCTGTTATTTTCTCTAATAACGGGGAAGCTAACATTGTTATTTAATGTGAAAGAAAGGTTATGGATAATTCTATTAGTCTAAGTTTCTGGAGTTCAGATGTGCCACATGTCCATTCTGCTACCAGAAGCCCTGATGAGGAATGGCAACATTTCTAGACGATTGAACCCCTTCGTGAAAAAACTATTTTTAATTTTAGACTGATGTATGCTTGATTTGCTTTTCTTCACCTATCCAAACAGGGATTTTTTCATTTTGGTTTTAATTACTTCCTTGTCCTGAAAAATGATTGCCTGTAATATGAAGCCCTTCTCAGTTTGGTAACTTTCCAATGGTTAACTAATTAAGGTCACTGATGTTTTAGAGAGCGAAGGAATGAATGAATGAGTGAATGGCTAGCTAGCTAGATTCACTTAAATCATTTCTATTGTATGCTGTGTTGTTTATGATGAGCCTTGTAATATCCAAGGCTTTGTCTCTTTTCGGCTGTTTTTTTTTTCCTCGTAATTTCCAGGCACTTTTCTCAAACCCCTTGATTCTTTGATAAGCTAAACTCTGAATTCCTTGTAAAAAATGTTAATTTTCATTAAAGTGCTATTTAACATTAGATATTAACTTTGACAGATGTTTATGCTGCTTCTTAATTAGGGGAAATATATTCTTGTAAAGTGCCAGTTTGAATTGAATATATTTGAATTTGTTATGTGAATTAAACTGTTGTTTAAACCTTGCCTAGCCATCATATGAGTGATAGAGCAGTGGCTGGTTTTGTACATAAGTGGTTTTTTTTCCCCTAGCAACATTCAACCATTGGAAAATGGCTTTCTGTTGTAGCAAAGAGAACTTCATATGAATTTACTACAGGATCTCATTGTTTGTCAGTTCCTCAGACTGCCTAGAACTGCGGTTCTCAACCTGTGGGTTGCGACCCCTTTGGGGGTCGAACGACCCTTTCACAGGGGTCGCCTAAGACCATCGGAAAACAAAAAGATATTTACATTACGATTCATAACAGTAGCAAAATTACAGTTCTAGAGTAGCAACGAAAATAATTTTATGGTTGGGGGTCACCACAACATGAGGAACTGTATTAAGGGGTCACGGCATTAGCAAGGTTGAGAACCGCTGGCCTAGAATTTAAATTGGCAGACACTACTTTGGCATAAAATGCTTTCCATGGCCGACTATATTTTAGCTGAGCCATCCTGCTACCTATTGGCAGCTTAGCGGCAGCTCAGCTCAGGCCGAGCATCGAACTGCTGTTGCTCAGAGCTCGCACTCTTGAGCGAGCTCTTAACCAACTGAGCCACTCGGCCGGCCCCATGGACGACAATATTAATGTTTTAAAATGCTTTTTGCTCCTGCAGATTTCCAGTGGACAGAAAGTCTAGCTCTGTTTACACTTTGGCTACTAATGAATGCTATTAAATTATTATTTATCTTCTTTAGGCAGAGGCACTGCAGATATGAGACCAGAATTGCCAAGTAAGGCAAGCATTTCATTTTCAAGTCAAAAAATAATCCATTCAAAGGTGTCAAGTAAAATGTAAATACTAGAAAGAATTTTGGACTTGAGTCAAGAATCTGGGTTTTATCCCCACCTGTGTCACTAACTAGCTGGGTCGCCTCAAGTAAGTCGCTGTGCAACTCCAGACAGCATACCCTCTCTAGAGGCTCACCTTCCACACTACATGTTCTGTATACTAAAGAGAGTAGGGTTGGGGGAAGCTGAATCCTCTTGTTTATCACCTATCCACACCAGTCCAGCAGTTCCGAGGTCAGTCTCCAGCTGCAGTTTTCATCTTTTTTTATAATCCCTTAAATCCTTGCTAGGCTTTCATTGCTAGCTCTTTTCCCTAGGAATTTGTGTTTAGAGATACTGAAGGCTTCCTACTTTGGGGGAATTTTCAAAGTTACTTGGAGTTGACACAAGAATTAAAAGTCTTGTTTGAGTGAGGGTCTCTGTAAAATCAGACTGTTTCCATCATGAATAATGTACCTTCACTGTTTCAGAGTTCTGGAATGAATATGTTCGAGTCTTGGTATGGTGATGCATGATTGTCAGCTTCTCTTGTTAGCCATATGTCATTCTCCCACTTACTCGTTGTTCTAAACATTTTTTGCTTTTTTATTTAACCCAGAATGATTGAGCCACGGGCTTTGTATCACGAGGAAAGCTTGTTAGCCTGATCCTTAGTACATTTTAGGTACTAGAAAATGTCATTGATTTGAAATAGTTTGAATTGCACTGAGCTACAGATTACCTTTCATTGGTTTGCTAGGAAATAAAGTAAACAAAATGCTAACTTGCCTTGAAGTGTTGGAAAATTAACTGTATGGCAACTTCAATATGTGTATTGTTTTAATGTATAAGCTAGAAACAAAAAAGCTCTTCATTAAAGAGGGCTAGCACTATAATTAAAAAGGCAGACAACAAGTGTTGGCGAGGATATGGGGAAATTAGAACCCTCATACAGTGCTGGTAGGAGTGTTGAGTGGTACAGCAGCTGTGAGAAACAGTGTGTTGGTTCTTAAAAAGTTAAACATAGAATTACCATATTGGCCTTGCAGTTCCGCTCCTAGGTATCTACCCAAGAGAAATGACAACATATGCCCACACAGAACTCAAACTGGAGTGTATATTGCAGCATTATTCATAATAGCCAAAAAGTGGAAACAAGCCAAATGCCCATCAGAAGATAAATGGATAACAAAATGTAATGTGTCCACATAATTGAATATTATTAGGCAACAAAAAGGATGAAGTATTGATACATGTTACAACATGGATGAAACACTCAAAAAGAATTCAGACACAAAAGGCCACATATTGTATGATTCTACTTATGTGAAATGTCCAGAATCGGCAATTCCATAGAGATAGAAAGTAGATTATTGGTTTCCAGGAGCTGGGGGGAGGGGAAAATGTGGAGTGACTGCTAACGGGTATGGGGTTTCTTTTTGATGAAAATGTTTTAAAATTGGGTAATGGTGACAGTTGTACAACTCTGTGAATTGAATTGTGTACATTAAAAGGGTGAATTTTGTGGTATGTGAATTATATCTCAATAAAGCTGTTATATCTAAAAAATGTTAGTGATTATATTACTATAATTACTTGAAACTATCAAAGTGTATTTAAATTACATTTTTGCCAGGGACTGAAAAGATGGGGGTGGGGTGGGGTGGGGTGGAGCATTAGTATATTTAATGGGTATTGTGTTTCGCTTGGGCAAGATGAAAACATTCTAGAGATGGATGGTGGTGATTGTTGCACAATGTGAATGTACTTCATCCCACATAACTGTACACTTAAAATGGTTAAAATGGTAAATTTTATGTCATGTATACTTTACCACAATAAAAAACATATAACCATAAAAACACATTTTATATTATTCTAATGTAGAAGGCTTTTCTTTCTTTTTAACAGGAAAACAAAGTGTGAAGGCTTTTTGGGTTTTATGCATGGATTCTTCTAGTCTGTATTTTAGAACTTCTCTCCAGTATGTGTGTGTGTGTCAGTGGGGGAAAGTGGGAGTTTATGCACACACGTCTTTATCTTGGCATTGAAAACACTTTTTAAAACTTTATTTGCCAATAGGAAAATAAAAGAAGCCAGACCAGAGGAAATTTATGTTGTTAAATTATAAACCAGTGAAATGCTGTTCTCATAGTATGACTTATCACAGATTTTCTTGGTTAATCTTGGCTCCTTGGATGGGAAAAAAAAACAATTTTACTGCATATACAACATCTCTTTATCTTTCTGTGAGCATTTTCCTTTGTATAGCAGGATAGAACGAGTCCCAAAATGCATTGAAAACACTCACAAACACAGGTATATATTTGTACAATACAGTGGGTGAGTTTCAAATGAAAGGATGGAAAAACAAGAAAAAGAAAATCCAGCAATGAGGAAGCCCTGAAAAAGGAATTAAATTATTTTCAAAGACCTCAGAACTTTGTTATGTGTGACCCAAGCAACTTTGTAGGCTCTAAATTTGTAACATCTAAGGATTAATCTATGAAAACAAGTCTAAGCCGAGCTGTTACATAAAAGACATTTGAGGATCAATGATGCAAATGCCAGCAGTGCCATTAATATAGTGTGCAAATCAGAGAGATGTTTGTTTTTCTTGACCAGGAAGTGGTTTCTTTCAAAAGTAAAAGGAACACACAGTGCCTGTGTGTGTCTGTATTTTCTTTCTTCTGTTGCAGGAAGACTTAGGGTCTTCCAACGTTTTTGCCCTTTACAGTGGGTTTTTTCTAGAGTTTGGCACTGTGGTATACTACTTTTGATTACAGGATCCAATCAGAGTTGATGTACTCAGAAATCCATTGATGTGATTAATGGTCTTCTAATCATACTTTTCATTTCCTAGATTAGCCTTATTTCCTGTAGTTTCACAATTTTTGAGTCATATCTTGAATTATCCTTTATAGGGGGCCTGAAATCCTTGTATTTTTAGTCTGTTATTTGCATGATTCTTTTAATTTTCTTTGATTTACTTGAAGAAAATGAAATTTTGATCTTTCTTTTTTATTCTTTGAGTGCTGTTCTATGGTAACTAGCCAACATAGTATGAATATTTTTTACAACATGAAATGCACATATATGTATATTTTTTTCCACCAACACTAGATCCGGAACTCTTCCCACAAGTTTCCACTAGTCTGGTTTTTATTCTCCTCAACAGTAAAATAAAACATTCTCAGATTCTACAAGTAACAGGAAAGTACATCAGGAAATGACTGTACAGGAAATGTAATTGATCATTCACTCTTTACAATTGAATTGGTCACAGGATTGGCTAGTAAATGCGATCCATTGAATGAAAAAAAAAATGAAGACGCCTAAAATCTTTGGGGCTTTTGAATACATTTGAAGTTTATTGGCGCCTTTGGCAGCTTACAGACATTTTTTTCTTACCTTTTTTATATGATTGTGTGCATTTGAAATTCGGTACTTTCACATCTAGTGATTGCTTTAATATTTGCTTTGTTTTCAACAGTGCCCTTAAAGATAGCCGTTTTCCCCCAATGACAAGGGATGAGCTGCCTCGGCTCTTCTGCTCAGTGTCTCTGCTCACTAACTTTGAAGATGTCTGTGATTATTTGGACTGGGAGGTAAGACTATGGAAAATTCTTAAAAGAAAAATGAAGGTAACTCCTGAGTAATATTTTAAAATTAGGCCCAGAAAATAACTCTTTCAGCCCACTGTCTATTATAGTGAAACTAGAGAGTAACACAGATAAATAAACCTCAAAACTGATCAATGAGATATGAGTGAAGGAGTTTTTTTTAAAAAAGGCAAAGTGCCATGTATTGTTTTATTCCCCAAACTGAATTTGCTCTTCATTTTTATCGTGTTACTTCACCAGAGAACCTCATAAAAGTTGTTAATAAGTAGTAAGAAGGACTGATTGGAATTTATTTTTCCTCTGACATCCATCCCAGTGCACTCTTGTGTAACTGCCAACAAAGCAGTTAGTTGGTCAGAGGATATGTCTAAGAAAACAAGGAGCAAACAAGTTAGGATAATACACAAGTTGGAGGAATCCGCTTGTGGATAAAGACCTGGTGTTGGTTAATTAGAGTTAAACCATGCTAATTCCTTCTTGGACACCTTGATGTATACACTTAAACACATTAACAAATAATATTAACGTTATATCTTGGGTGTCCCTGTGGATTGCCATTATCAGGGTAGTCTATATAGATCATATTTGTATTCTTTAACATGTAGGGTTGGATTTTTAAGGAAGTTCAAAGATTCTCACCATGATTTGCTTTGGTGTTTAGGAGGAGATAGTTAAGTGTATGTCTATGAACTTTTACACACCAACATTCATATTACTGAATGCCTACTGTATTTAAGGCACTGTGCCACATACATGTACAAAAGTACTAAAATTTGGTCCCCCAAATAAAGCATCTTGTAGTCTAATAGCATAGAAAAGAAGTATACACAAAGCATGAAGAAATAAGTGAATAAGAATAAGAATAAATAATCTTTTAAGAATGAAGCATTGGGAATTCAGTGATATACATAGCATCTCTTGCACACACTCACACTCATAAATGACATGATTGTATCATTACGAAATAACATGTTTTAATTCTACTGCCTTTTTAGAATGCCTATCCCCCGTGATAACTAAAATATTTGGCTTTGTGGATAGATCACTGTCTTGATAGTTAATTGGATTTGAGTTTTATTTTTAGCTTTGCCCTGATTCCCTGTGAGACTTTGGACAACTTACTCCACTGCCATTCAGTTTTTCCACATACAAAATAAGACATTTATAAAATTCTTAATCTTGATTTGGAAAGAAACCTCTGTGATATAAATTATTGTTGTTATGCCAGAGCTATTTTAAAAATTCTGCAGAGAGTAGGATGAAAGAGTTTCTTCTGGATTTTGTGGTAGGGATTTTTGGAGCACTATCAGAATATGAAAGCATCTTAAGATTTTTTTATATAATGGAAAGATAAAATTAATTGATAGTGTTGATCCTAGCAAACTTGGAATGTGTAAAGCCTTTTGTAACATTAAACTTTCCTAATTGATTGTTTGCTATAAATTCACTCTTCCTATTTGAATTTTTCTTAAAAGAGAAGTCTGCCAATCGTAGAGAAATATTCCCCAATACTTTATTTTTAAATGATCCCAGATCATCCCCTTATTAACAGTTATTACAGTTTGGGTGGTTCTTTCACTGCTTTAAGGCTACTCCTTTTCTAGCTAGAATTTTATTTCTAAATTGCAAGGTGCTATATGTGTAGTGGTGAAGGTGGGAGTGATCACGGAGGAAAGCCTGATATCTAGATGATGACCGAGCTACAAAAACATTTTTACCCTTAATTGCAGCCACCGAGTTGGAAGTATATATAGTTTAGGTGTATGTGCATGGGCGTGCATGTGTGTGCATGTGCATGAATGTATATTGCATAAGTGTGTGTGCATGGGTTTTGGGGGAAGGAAAAATGTGAGAAGCCAACAGTTGTTAAGTAGCTATGGGTAAGCAGAGTCCACCATCATCTTCTGTAGCCCATGTCAAGCACTGTACATAGCTAAAATTAAGCTTGATATTATTGGGCTTTTTTGTTCATGAGATGTACCAGCTTTCTTCTGGGAGGGTGGGAGGTCAAACACTAAAGAATTGATATGGTGTACTCTTTCAGGACGTATTCATCCTCTCTGGTCACCATTTGCCAGTTTGAATTTCTAGAAGAGTCTATATTACTTCTACTGGGTACTGTATATTCAATGCATCCCTTAAAACTAAAATATCGGTGTCTATTTAGTGAAGCTTTCCTGTTAAAGTACCAATAAAACATACACACATATATTTTTGTATTTTTAAAATATAACCATTTGAAAGTGAATTAGGTACTGCTAGATTGGCTATGCTAGAAAAGACTGTCCTTTTCATTTAGTTCTTATAATTTAAAGTATTTTAACATAAGACAAATTTGTTCCCAAAGAATAAGGGTAAAATTTACCATTTGAAGGACAAGGATATGATTTGGGCTTAAAAAAACTAAAACTGTACCACGGTCAGTGATTGAAAATGGAATGGCATTTATTGTGGGACTATGTTATAAGGGTTATCCTTAATAATTCTGAAAAAGCATTGCTACTTTAAACACAGAATGCCAAAGTAGAATTTAAAGACATTTTTAAAAAAGTACATGTCAGTACAATTCCACTCCTAGGTATTGTATAGACCCAAAATAAATGAAAACAGATGTTGGAACAAAAACTTGTACACAAATGTTCATAGCAGCAGTATTCATAATAGCCAAAAGGTAGAAACAACCCTAATGTCTATCAACAGATGAAGGGATAAACAAAATGTGGTATATCCATTTAACTGAATGTTATTCAGCCGAAAAAAAGCATACTGATACATACTACAACCTGAATGAACCTTGAAAACGTTAGCTAAGTGAAGGAAGCCAGACACAAAAGGCCACATAACTGTGCAATTCTATTTATATTAAATATCCAGAATGGGAAAATCCATAGAGATTGACAGCATATTAGTGGTTGCCAGGGATGGAGGGAGGAGGTGAATGGAAAGTGACTGCCTAATGGGTACAGGGTTTCCCATGTGGGGTGATAAAAAAAGTCATGGAACTGGATAGTGGTGATGGTTATACAACATTGTGAATGTACTTGATGCCACTGAATTGTATAGTTTAAAATGGTTAAATGGCAAATTTTATGTTATGTATATTTTACCCCAGTAAAAAGGTATATATTCATATGCATAGACATACTTACACCTATTTTTCATAATAGTATAAGAATTCTGATTTATTGAAAAAGAAACCTTTTAAAATTCAAAAAACATAAACAATAATGTAAGCCATTCGTAATTGCACCGTTAGCATTTTGGAATATCTCTTTCAATTATTTTCCTGTGTCTTTGTATCCATAAATCCACATATTTGTTTATGTTGACTATACAGTCACTATTAAAAAGAGGATTATGGGGAAGTCTTTATTTATGGTTTATCTATATTTATAAGTTAATTATTTATATTGTAAATTTCCTTTATGAGGAGTCTGTCTATATTATGTAAGTATACATTTCACTTTGAGAAATTTCACACTGTCAAGTAAATAGCTACAACTTTTCTTCCAAGAATGAAATATCGTATATTCACCATAAGTATCTAATTGTACCCTAAAATACAAAGTGCTATAATGTGTTTATGCCGGAGGGGGAAACAGGAGATGATTATAGAATTTAATAGCGAATTTTGAAGTCAAAGATCAGTAATGAGTATGTTTTATATAAGCAGAAGGCTCTAACCTGGGGCTTTTCTGGTAGAAGTGCAGTTTGAGAGTTGACCCCCCCACTGGTGAAGCGGTGTCACTGCAGTAGAATTCCTCATTAAAGGATGGAAATGCCCAAATCAAAGCGGAGAGAGGGCAACATCTAAAAGTCCCAAAGCATAGAGTTAGGTAACTTCACTAACGAGACAGACAGCCCTGTGGTCATGAGGTTGAGGGACGTGACCCGCTGTAATGGCCACCTAATTTTCGTGACCCGCTGTAATGGCCACCTAATTTTCAAATGATTAGCAAACAAGTCAGCTGTCACAGGGCTGGTTACCATACTCTCTTCTTCATCCAAGGTGTTTAACTCGGCCTGTTAGGAAACTCTCTTTTGGTAATGCATCTCTAATTTTATAATGGAAAGTAGGAAAGTACGATTTGAGTCAGACTTTGTTTTAGAGGCTAGGATGCTTGTATTTGATAGTATGAGGAATTTCTGATCAGTGGTTTCACAGGTGGATGTAATTAATTTCAAGTCAATGTTGAGTTAACAGAATGATCAGTAATGCTGCCATATGTTCTATTTCCTCAAATTAGTAATTATAATATTTAAAACGAGTATCTGTAGGTAGCTTCTCAAGGAGCCTGGGTAGTCATTAAAAAACAGCAAAACCATTCACAAAAGACTATAAGACAAAGTGGAACAGTGGCCCCACCCTTCTGAGAATGGCTAACCTGAGAATGTCCATGTCATGATCTACTTAACTGCCCTGGAAGGTATGAGAAGGATGAAAAGTGAATGATTTTGGGGGAAAAATCATTAACTGATAAATATCTACCTGTAAGGCTAAAATGGTTATTAAATGAGGAAAATTGCTCCCTGAAAATTGCTTCAGGAGAAATCTGAAGTGATCTGCCTTGTGTTTGAACACAAAAACGTATACCATTGTTCTGTGTTCTTCCTTTGACAGCACTCTTTTAATTCTGAATGACAGGATGATTGACAGACATGGCACTTTAGAAAGAAAGAAAAGCTCATGCAGCGTGTTGGAGTTCTCTAAAATTATGTATATCCTAGCACTTGTATAGTTACACTGGGAGCCATCTCTCCTAATTTTAAAGATCCAAAAGGATATAAAACTAATGACATTACAATAGCTGGAGTTTGATTTGAGGGGTGATAACAGGTGTGTCATCTCGTAGCTGCTCATTTTCAGGATGCTATAAATGAATAAGCTTTTAGTTTGTGGAAGAACTTGTATAGCAAGTATCATACCAGTGATCTTGCGGGAGCTCATGTAGCAATTTGCTGACAGAAGACAAAATATTTTCTAAACTGTAGTCAGGCATCTTTTAGTTGGTGTTTAGAGCCAAGATCGTTTTGAAGGCATGAAGAACAAATGTTTTCTGTATCCGAAAGTAGACCAATAGATCATATATCAAGCAATTAGTGACATTTTTACAAACCATAAGGCATTTTTGATATAGTAGGCTCCCTGGATCACTGATACCTCACCTGTATATACCGCTATCCCTTGGGCAAAACACTGTGGTCTTAAGCCAGATTGTTAATTTTTCGCACCCAACACTTAAATGGAATCAACCCGTGCTGGGTGGGGCTGGTCAGCATGATTCTTGTTTGGTGTCAAAAGTATGTCCCTGAGCTTTCTAGAGGTAGACTCCACACTCCTAGCCTCGCTCTGTCTCTAAAGGACCAAAGCATCAGTCATCGTACGTGAGCATATTGGACTCCTGGTACTCATTGAGCCATACTTCACTTTAAAAGCAGTCTCAAACCAAAGCACACCTCTTGAGCGACCACAGCTTGGCTTCTGACATACTCAGTTGTATTTAATAATAGCACGCTTTTGTGACAGTCTTCATGAGAGTAAACAGATGGGATGAATAAATCCGCTACCACCATCTCTCATGTATTTTAGAAGTCCATGTTCTCCTTTTCATCCTCTCTCCTTCCTTAAAGGTTTACATTTTTCTAGCTCCTCCCAGTGTACCACAGAAAACAGTACCATTGAAAACAGTCTCAATGTACCATTCATACACAGATGGTACGCATGACTCACTAAGTTACAAAGTGAAATGACTTCTAGTTGTATATATTCTGTCCACCCTGCTTGTTTATTTTTCCCCAACTGTGATATACACCATGTATTGCTTCTCTTCTAACTTGATTTCCACCTTAGATCTATATATAGGCTTCATATATCTAGGAGAATGCTTTTCAGTATTTCCTTAGGAACCTTGAGATTTTTATATGAGATGCCACTCTCCTTGTGATAACTCAGCCTTTGTCCTGACGCTGCTCTTAATGTCTTTCAAGTGCTGTGGAACATGGGAAGGAATGCTTCATGCTTCCTGGCCACCTAGAAAGAATGTGCTGTCAATCAACAAGTCTCAATGTATCAGAAGCCTAGTGAGGAAACAAGCTGAACAAAGTAAAGTAACTTCTAGAAGGTGATTTAATGCATAAACATTTCCATTAACTACTGGTACTCTTAGTGAAATGGGCTGTGTCGTCCATTCTTAGGCCTCCTCCAGTTCCTTCCTGCTTTCTCTGTGTGCTGTTTGATATGGGGATGTTTTCCTGCTTCCCCTAAATCCACAAACTCTTCCAGCCCTTTCCTTAGCAGTTCCATTATAGTCTATTCTTTCCTGTACAGCTTGCGTGTGTGTGCGTGTGTGTGTGTGTGTGTGTGTGTTCCCCAGCACTTAATGAAAAAGAGTCCTGTATGTTGGGAAAGGGGACACTTGGGTTCTCTTCCTGACTGCCACTACCTTTCTGGATCTCTGTTTCCTCACCGGGAAGCTGGAAAAGTTGGACTAGATAATACCTAAGGTCTGGATGCTGATAAGAGTGTGATGCTGTGACCCCTTTTTTAAATGTCTTCTGTTTTTATTTTACTTACAGAGAATGAATCACCACTAACCATTCTGAAGTCATAAAAGGTCCTTAATTTTAAATTGGCCATTGCTCACTTAAATGTAGACAACAAATGTAAAAAAAAAATAGTCCAGTTTTTGACATTTTACAATAGATTTCTTTTTCGCTAAATTCCCTTTAGGAGAATTCTTAGAATTTTAGAAAAATGCTCTAAACAATAAAATTTGCCTCTATTTTATTTAACAGTATCATCATTCTGTTTTAAGGCAACATTATATGTGTAAATCTAAATTAAGCAAATATATTAGGGAGTGATTATTCACTTTACAAATAGATATTTTGCTTTGCAGAAGGACACACTACGGGTTTCTTTATTGTCATCCTCATGACTTTAAAATTAATTCATTTACATTTAACTCATGTAACTTTTTAGGAACAAATCTCTTTTGTAGACTGAGTAAAACCATATTGAGTCAGATATTCAATATACAGTTCTAACTTGTATAAGAGTTTTCTTAATTTTTTTTTAGCAGGCAAACAATATTATTTTATATTAGGTATGGTTGCCAAGAGGTACTTCCCTCACCCTCCTGCCCGCCCAGCCTTTGAAAATCATAATTCACATCTCTAGATTTTAAGAAAAAATTATAACTTTAGTTTTTTTTTCTGTAAACTCACTCCCTTCCTCGTTATCGTTTTTGTTTTCTGTTGTTTTTTTAATGGCAGGAAGGCATTTTTTCTAAGTTTTGATGAAAAGCAGGCTTTTTTATTTAAAGGTCTACCTGTGTTACCTGAACTTTCCTTGGAAATCGTCAGATGTTCAGTTTTTAAAGAATGCTCATTATAATTAATCATTACACAGAATTGGTTCCCCCCCTTAATTGCATGCTGAGTTGTCACTTGTTCTCTGCAAAACCATAGAGTTAAGAACAGTTGCTTTCATTGCAAATGATATAAACATGTTTGGCTTCACGGCTTTTCAAAGCACCTCTTCATTAGCCATACTTTATTTAAAATCTTTAATTCTTTAAGAGTTCATGGGATGATGATTAGCTAGTTCAGGTATTTTAGAGCTGTGCAGCTGTTACTATTAAAATAAATGTTATCAAATCATTCAGTGGCCTTTGAGAAGTAAATTGGCAGGCTTGTGTTGCTGACAGACAGATGTCTAACTCTCTTATATGAATCAAATTTGGCATTAACCAGTCCTTTGGTAAGTTCTGCAAAAGCCAAGAATTGGTCCATGAAGACTGAACTAATTTCCAAGGTAAAGGTGACTAATTTGCAGGGATTTTAGAGAAGAACAACACATATGTATTTTGGTCAAGAAAAACTTTGCTGTTGTTTTCTCAAAATGAACAACAGAAAAAAAATCTCAGCTGAGGTAGATGATGAAATGGTTTTAATGGAATATATTAAAAGATGACTTGTGCCTAAATGATGGCTTCATAATCAGTTATCCTTTTTAATTCATTTTCTAGTATTTCTGCTTCTAGAAGCATCTCACTTAAAGGAGATGTGAGGAGAGCTACAGGAACTGGTCAGATAATGGATAAAAGCACCCTAAGATGTATATATACTTCTTTGTGGCATCCCAGTTGGTTCAGGAGATACAGTTTTTTAAGTCAGTAAAGTAAGAGTTGTCTCTAGGCAGTATTAGGACTCCAGGCCATCATTATTTTCTCCTTTATACTCTTCTGAAGGGATTTTTTTGGTAATGTGCATGTACTATTTTTATAAAAATTATCCACGTTTACAATTGTTCAGGGTTACAGAAGTAAAAATGATTGAGTTTAAAAAAAATCATAGTGGGCCGGCCAAGTGGCGTGTTGGGACACCAGCTCTGAGCAGCAGGGCCCCGGTTCGGATCCCACATGAGGGCCAGTGACACTGCGCCCTCTACAGCTAAGATGGTGAACAACAGCTCGACCTGGAGCTGGGCTGCTGTGAGTCACCGGCGATGGCGTAGGCTGCAGTGGAGCTGCAGTGGGCTGCTGCGAGCTATCGTGAGTGGCCAGCAGCCAGCGAGCGTGAGCTGCCAAGAGCCGCCGTGAGCAGCCGTCCAATGGCTGGCGAGCAACTGCCTCTCCCAGGAAGAGCGCAATGATAATACCAACATGGGCCACGTCCTCCACAACTAGACTGATGAACAAAAGGACAGCAACTTGTCTGTTCCCTTTCCCCGATTCCCCCATGCTGTTCCCCTCTCCCCAATTCACCAATAAAATCTTTTTTTAAAAATCATAGCAACAGTTTTAAAAATTTATTATTTGGCCAGAGTCTGAAGTGTTCACTGTTGTTAACAAGTGTTAATTGTTCATTAGTTGGGCACCTTCAAAACTTCAGACTTACTTTTGAAATTGGTAAGGTGGGTTAAAGTGATGCAAAATCATAACTCTTAAGGGTTTGATGGGCAGGTCTGGCCAATATGTAGTCTACATTATAATTTGGTCATATCAGGAATGAGGGAAGTGATTCATTAGGATCTGTGCAAATTGTCATCAGCCTTTATGATTAACTTATTAATTTTTCTTGCCCAAATAAGAATTATTCAGAAGGATAAACCTGGTGTAGGCCCAAATTTGGAGTATTTTCCTCCTTTATGTTGAATTTGCTTTCATTGGGAAGAGTCAGTCTTTAGAATGCCAAGCTGGGGGTGGGGCAGAAGGTACTGTGGGACTATCAGTGAAAGAGTGCAATGCGCTGTAGTGTGGGTTTTGTGCTTTTAGAGAAATACCGCATATGGCTTTTTCCTCCTAAGAATATAAGAAATGCCAGACTTTGGGTCAGATCCACGGGCTGTCCAGTGCAGTGTTTGTTTCTGTCTGTGGTACCATGGACTGTTTTGTCAGAGAGTATGTGTCTTCTGTGATGCCAGCCTCTAAAGGTTAGGGGGTGTGCCAAACATCCTGAGCTTCTCTCATTAGGAACAGAGTCCTTTCATTAAACTCAATGGACCTGGTTGAGCCTGGCAGGTCCGTCTTATGTGAATGACCAGTGATTGGCTGCTTTGTTAATGGCAAAGCGTATTTTGCCAAATCATATCATCAATAAAGAAATCTCAAACAACTTTGATTTTTTTTGACCTCCTGATATATTTTTTTAAATTTTATTCAAGGTGAACTCTCCGAAAATCAGTGGAGTGAGTTATGGCCATCCTGTTACAGGGAAACCCAACATTTGGTTCTGAAAGTGAGGAGGAGTGGGACTAACTGTGGCATTTGCTAAGACAGGATGAACCTGAGGAAGTAAATTGATTTTTTTGGCCAGGATGTGATCAGGGGCAGATTTAGTTTTGAGGGTCTGGACTGTGGGGCTAATTGTGGACCCAAATGATCCCAGGCTTGCGTGGAGCCTATTTGATTTATCCAGAGCACATTTTATACTCATAGATGCTTTTAGCCAATGACTTTTTCATGTTGTTCCAGCATATCCATATTGTTGGCTTGCTTATTAGGCTCCCAAGTAAAAGTGAGACCGATTTGTAGTGCTGCTGGTGAATTACAGGACTAACACTTGCATTATAGACAGACCAGGGTGTATTAAACTTTGACTAATGCAATTGTGAGGAGCAAAGTATGAACCAGGTATTATAATGGGGTGGGAGGAGAACGGGGTTTTTGTTTGTTTGTTTGTTTGTTTTTAATGCTCCTATGTCAAGAGTCAGTGCATTAGAGGATAATAGTTTTAAATGAAGCCACATTTCTAACAAGGGACCGGATAAGGAGGATAAATGAAATCCACAGACAGCCTAGAAGCTTCATTTTAGCCATTATTTATCATCTCTTCTCCTACCAAACCTTTTATTATGTAGCAAAATTGATTAATTTGCGTCTATCTCTTCTCTCTGTGCCCACATGCTCGCTGACGCAGGAGTGACCAAATAGCAAAATGGACAAGAGAGGGAAGAGGATGGGGCTGAGGCCCAGTGGCGTTGGCGATGCACAATCCCCAAACTGAATAATCAAGATACATTTTCCAGTCCTAACATTAATCTTGAGATATAATCATTCTGGGTGATGTCAAAAACAAAAGATTGTATAATAGCATTAATAAAAATCACTTGCTTTGGAATGGTTCAGAAGAAATATGGCTTTCTCTTTAGCATGAACTAGGAATCTGTTGAACTGCTCTTAATGTTCCCTCAGCACACACAGGTACAGCTCTGTTTAATTCCATATTCTCTTATCTGTAAGCCCTACATTTCATTTACTACCATTCTAGTTGATTTATAGCTGTGCTTAGCCAGTCTTGATTAAAAGGAGATTATCACAGCTGATGGACCTTGAAAGCGTTTTTTTTTGGTTTTTTTCTCAGACCTAATTTTGAAAAAGACCTGCAGATTCCCATAAGGCTAGCTTGCTCCTCTCCGGTTTTTGCCCACCTGGCCGTACTTTGGGCAGTGGTATTAGGGGTATGTTTAGTGACATGGTTTTCCCATAGGCTACTTCCTTGTCCATCCTTAGAAATGGTAATGTACTGCAATTGAGTTTAGAGCAAGGGGGAATCCCAGTTCCCTAGTTAGCTGATATCTTATCTAGCTGATAATTGCAACTACAGCCTTTGTCTATTGGGATGCTGCTGGGCTGAAGGATCCTCCAGTCTGTCTAAAGGAGGATTGAGGGCCGGCCTAGTGGCTTAGGTGGTTAGGAGTTGGCTTAAAAGCGTGAGCTCTGAGCGACTGGACTGCAGGTTCGATTCCCACATGGGCCAGTGACGCTGAGCCCGGGCTGAGTGGCCGCTGAGCTACCAACAGATGGCAGGATGGCTCAGCTGAAAACATAAAGGAGGATTCGATTATTATACATGAGGGTTATATTTTGGAGTTGCAGCTGTGACAGATGCCGCCCTCAAAAAATACAGAATTTGTTTTCGTGTTCATTTCAAGTGGAGATGACTTAATTTGCAAAGCCAGTGATTTCCCATAGGTTGGCCAGATTCAGTCATTCTCCACGGCAAGCTATTTTCCACTCTCCTCTTTGACTGTGCAGTATGACTATTTGGTGGTGTCTGTGATTCTGGGAGTAAGGAAAATGCTGTTGCTCAACAGGTGACAAAAAGCTATTATGCTTTGATTCTGTTTAGAACATGATTACCATTCTCCTGATTCCAGTAGTTGAAAAAATGAGTCACTCTGGTTGGGGCTTTATATATTTGTGGAATATATTTTTGACCTATGAAGTAAGTTATTTCTCACAAAGGATTTCCTTTAAAATCACCATACATACAGGTCAATTTACAGGGGCTTTTGATTGTTCAAAATCATAGGAACACAGAAAAGAATTGAAAATTGTAAATGTGGTACTAATTCAAAATGGGAATTTTGATATATTTTCTCATAACAAATTTGATGGTGGTGCCTTCTCAAAATATGAGTCAATCAGTTTTATTTGTGAAATAATTTTTATTTGGGTCAACGTATCCTTTCAGTTGGGTCCTGTTGAGATATTATTCACATACCATACAATTGGTCTTAACCTCTTTTAATTGTTAAATTACTAGGCTTTAAAATCCCTGAAATTTTTGTTGATGTACATTTTGTAGAATGTACTCCTATGAAGAAAGAATTTGTTTCTAAACCTCCTCCAATTTGCCTAAATCCCTTTTCTTTTTCAATACATTGCGACAGTTTGTCAGAGCTTAACTGATTATTAGAGGTTAGCTAGTTAACTCAGAATAAAAATCACCTAGGGAGTTGTTCTTTTTTCAAACTATACTTGCAGAAGCATGAAGCCTCCTGAAATTCTGATTGTTTGCAGCCCCCATCCTCACCCTATACCAGTTAAACACCACTGACTTAGTCTAACACACTCATCCCACAGATAGGGGAACATTCTTCCTCTCATTGTTTTGATTAGAAGCTTTAATTAGCACCAAATTTTTTTTTCAATTTTAACATGACAGATTTTGATAGAGTGAGTTGGAGATGCAAAATTCACTTCAGTGAATGATGGAGGCATAAATTATTTATGCTGTATATTTTAAAAAACAAATTATGAAGCATATGATATTGTAAAAGGGAAAACTCAAAGTCACTGATCAGAAACTCAGTATACAGAAACTGTTACAAATTTGTCATTGTCTCAGTACTGTGTCAAGCACTGGGGAGATCAGTAGATGTCCTTTATCCTGGAAATGCCTGATAGCTGAGCACTCATATTTCTTCTCAGCTGTCCACAGTCGTTTCCCACAGGGCATGGGAGGCCTGATTGTGTTAGTTTTTAAACAGCTGCCCTGATTGCATTTTCAGCAAAAGGAGATTCATAAGAATACTGATATTAAATAGATAGAAGGAATAGCCTCAGAGTTAGGCTTTAATAAAAAAAACATAAACCACTCAGATCTGACAGACTTTAATGTATGGATGGATGAAGACCTGGGGAAAGAATGAAGTGGTTTTTCCAGAGGATTTTATATTCCCTTGAAAATTGGAAAATTTCAGCCAATGGGCAGAAGAAGCAGAAAAAGTTTTTATGGACCCCTTTTCCTTTTCTAGACTTTCACATCCATGCAGACGGAAAGAGTAAAGGTCTATGACTTCACTCATCTGCTGAAAAGAAGCCTCTTTTTCTGGGTAAAACAGGTTTACCTGGCCCGACATCTTCCCTCCAGTACCTGGGACAACCATACACTCCACTTGGAAAGCACTGTTCTAAAACAAGCACAGATTTGGAAGAACAGAATGGAGTTGTTATGCTTTTGAAATTTCATTTTTTTATTATCCATGTTTACAAAGAAGTTAAGAACTTTTCATGATCTCTAGCTGTATATTCTTTGTAAGATAGGAGGGGAAAACACAGATTCTTTTTGATTGGATGCTAATCAAAGACAAAGCACACTACTTTTTTTTAAATTGGGAAATTGGGGGAGGGGACCAGCCAAGTTGTTGTTCTTCAGTCTTGGTGGAAGGCTTCGGTCACCATCTGGCTGCCCGTCGGCAGCTCGTGGCCTCTAAGCTCAAGGTGCTGTGTTCAGTCTTAGTTGCGGGTGGGCGTAGCCACCATCCCATGCGGGAGTCGAACCCGGCAGCCTTGTTAAGAGCGCACACTGCATCCACTGAGCCATCCGGGCAGCAGTGCAGCTCAAGGTGCGGAGTTCATTCTTAGTTGCAGGTGGGCATAGCCCACCATCAAACAGTCTTGTTGTTAGGAGCACAAGGTCTCACCAGCTGAGCCACCCTGCCACCTGTTGGCAGCTCATCAGCAGCTCAGCTCGGGTGCATGTGGGAATCGAACTGGCGGCCCTGTTGCCCAGAGCTTGCGCTCTTAAGCTAACTTTCAACCAACTGAGCCACTCAGCTGGCCCAACTTTTTAGAAACATTAGCAAGAAGTCACCCATTTTTACTTAGAAGACTATCTTTTGTAGAGCATCACCAAAAAGTTTGAATATTTCACATCAACAAGTTATAATGGTCTCTGGGTTAGTATCTAAAACACTTTAAAAATGACCTGCCCTGAAGTGATTTGACATCTTTATTCCCCTGAACTGTAGCAGTAGTGTATGGGCAATGATGCAGCTAAATAGTCAGGGTTTGCCATTGGCCCCCTTTAAGCCATGATACATTGTTTTAGAAATCCTATCTGTTATTAGTGATAATGTCGTATCTGGTTGTTATTGGTTTTTTGGGTGTGTTTTTTTCTCCCGTCTTATCTGTGTTTGCATACCTATATATAATTCAAGGTTTTAAAGAGACTTAAACAGTTTGGGAAGGGAGTAAGCAGCCCCAGAAATTTTGGAACTTAATCTGAATTGGTGATTTCACCTGAAAATGGGTTAGTTGTTTGCTATGTCTTGAAAGTCGGGTCCCTTGGTCTAGTTCCTTACTATCATGAGCCACAATTCGGGTGTGGGGGCAGGATTCTTACCATCATCAGTCTTATTCCACACAGCCCCAGAATGGTTGTCCCAGTCCCAAACAGAATAGAAAAGCCCAGCACCTGTGGGCCACATGCAAATCAGTGTTTTCAGTCTCCATGGCCATCATAACGGCCTTCAAACCTGAAGTCGATGGTTTGCAAATAGAAAACTGATGTGCCCTTCCAAAAACAAGGGGAAAGGAAGAACTGCATTTTCTTGAAAGTTAAATTATAACTTTTTCTTACTATTTCTGTGAAGAAGACTGTACTAATAAAACTGCAAATTTCTTTCAGGTGGGTGTACATGGCATTAGAATAGAATTCATCAATGAAAAAGGATCAAAACGCACCGCCACCTACCTACCGGAGGTTGCAAAGGAGCAAGGTCATTGTTGTACTTTATTTCATGTGATCTGGTGAAGAATTTAAACAAATATACAAATTGAAATGCAATAGCTGACCTTGCAGTTAACATCTGATAATTGATCAATGTCAAATTATAAGAAATGACTCTTCCATCACTGCCACTGCAATGTCTGTATGAAATTGGTGAATTATTCACACAGAAGTTGAATCTGTGCGCTTAAGTTTGACAGCAAAAAACACACAGAAGTATACTTTCAAAAAAGCAAATATTTGTAAAAGTTGGGTTTTATTTTAGGCAATAGTTTGCTATGAATTTAAGAGCCAGTTTCCCATATTCCATTGTGCTATATATAGCCTTGTGTAGTATAAACAAAACAAGGCTTTGGTTTGACGGTCAGCCGCACATTTCATTGTCAGTATCAAACATTTCATTCTGAGGTAGTTGCCATTACTCATTTTCCTACTCTTATGATTATTGGTTTCCCATTAAGGTTAAGAGCATTGAGAATACACGAAGTAGTATTTTATATACTCGGTCTGCACTTCCTAATCAACAAACATTTTTCCGTTTTTGCAGATAAACCACAGACCTTTATGAACGACCACTGTAACTCAGAATAACTTTTCACTCTGTAGTGTCTTGTCCTTTCTAGCCACTATTAAACTTTTTAGTTGAAGTGAACATTTCTTCTTTACTTTATAGAACATTTCTTCTCATTGGAAAACATTTGTAGTTTGGTTTTCCCATGTTTATCTCATAAAAAGCTGAGATATATAATGGCAAAATTTCATATCATTAAACCCCCAAATGAGAGTTAGTCTTTAAGGCAGCTATCTGAAGATTTGTTTGGGTTGCTTACAGACAATGTCTTAATCCTGCAGTTCCATTGACTTCGTAAAGCATACATAAGAGACAGAGGGCCTCGGATATTAGTATACCGTCCCAAGTCAGAACCAATAAAAATGCCCTTGAACACGGCACCTAAATACACTTGACTGACTACAGAAGATAGCATTAGGAACAGCAATTACCATGCGTTAGTATGAGAGTCCTAAATACTACTGAGTTGGCACAGTGATATTTAGGCTCTTCCCTCCCTTTTAAAGATGTCACTGTTAGAGAATACACTGTTTGTGGTTTGTTACTAAGACGTGACTGAGCAGTTATAGCCAGCCTCTTCAGCTTCTTACCTTCAAGTTTGGCGGAGGTAAGAAGCCATTGTTGTTAACCTTCATGGATAGCTAGAATTTTAGGGGGGAAGTGGTGAACCTGCTTCTGTGCAGGATGAAATCTTAGCTCTTCTGTGTGATTTTTAGGACCAAAGGAGTTGATGGCATTTGGTGACAGTGATAGCTGACCTCTCTACAAAGTCATTTTGTGTTGAACCAAAGGTGATTGTTACATGTACTTGACTGTATTTTATCTGTCTACTCCACAGGATGGGACCATATTCAGACCATAGACTCCTTACTGAGGAAAGGAGGATACAAAGCTCCAATTACTAATGAATTCAGGAAAACCATAAAACTGACCAGGTACAGAAGGCTTTTTCTAGTGTACGCCAGCCAGTACATTTTGATGTGTATGCTTATAATCTTCTGCGTTTTTTTGGTCTCTCTAACTCTACTTGCTTCTCTTTTCTGAAACAGAGTGGAAATGAATGGCAGGGCCTTACTGAGGGTGAATACAATGGAACTCTGCTTGGCAGTAAAGCCTGTATGATATATGAGCCCATCCTTCCCATCTTTAGCTCTGTGTCATTACTCTGGCTTTCTATGAGCAAACCCTCTGGGCCTTTAGACTACATTATTGAAGAAAGTTATCTGAATTAACTGTTGGCTAGCTTTTGGCATTGCTTAGCAGAACCCCAGGATTCTGATAAGCAGTCCTCAAATTTGAATTTAACCTTAGAATTTTGGCAGCGATAGTAGTCTCCCATGAAAGCTTGCTGAAAAATACCATTGAGCTAGTCTCACAAGTGCTAAATAAACTTCTGCATGGGGATACTAGGGATACGTACTTAAAATGGAGACTATCGAACATTTTAGGAAAACGTGTTGTGGTTTCCATTTATTTTCATTCCATAAAACTACGTTGGATGCCTCTAGTGTAAAAAAGTCTAAAAATGGACTCCTTTCAGCTCTGAGGAGTTACAAATTTGAAAATGCCTCCATCTCTGCTCTCCCTGAGTTCACAATCCCGGAGAATAGAAGGACATGTACAGAAATGATTATTAATGTGAGGCAGACTGTGATGGATGATATGAGATCATAAATTAGGGGAAGAGGAATTCCAGGAAGGGGTAGCGATAACTAAAAATTTCAAAAGGAGGTAGACTTGAGGCTGAGCTTGAAAAATAGATAGACTATTTGACAGGTGGGGAGTAGAGAAGGAAAGGGATTAACTAAAAGAACTTTGTGAGTCAATACATATAGGTGGCAAAGTACCAAGCGGGTTCTGAGGAATGTTCGATAGTCCGATTTGGCTGTTCTTTCAAGGTACATATAGAAGGTGGTCATTAGAGGAAAATGTGGTGAAGAGGGTAGGCTGGGCCAGATATGAGGTCTTGAATTCCAGACTAAAAAGTTGAGATCTGATTCTGTAGACAGTTGGTAGCTATTGAAAGGTTTTAAACAAATGGATTTGGGGAGGCATAACTCTGGAATTGGAAACAGGAAAAGTAGTTAGAAGACATGGCTATTATGTGAAACTATCTGGCAGCAATCGAAAGAGGGTGAAATGGAAGCCTTAACAAGGAATGGGAAGAAAGGAGGGGACAGGTAAGAAAATATTATGGAAGAAAGGAAAAGACCAAATCATCATTCCGAAGGAGAGAAGAAGAAGAAGTCAAGGCTTCAGTCTAGATAAAAGGGACCAAGGCAGTCCCTTTAACTAAGGGAGGGGAGGCATGTTTATGAATTGATTCTCGATTCAAAGTGCTTCCTGGGATATCTGTATAGAAATGTCCCGGAGCTCACTGAAAGTGTGTGTGTGTGTGTGTGTGTGTGTGTGTGTGTGTGTGTGTGTGTAGCTCATGGACAGACATGGTGATTTGGGCTTGTCTGTAAAGAGGACATAGTTGAAGCTATTAGGATAGGGTTCACTGAGCAGGGACAGAGCATAGGGTCAAAAGAACTGAAGGTAGAAACAGAGAGAAATCCTCCAAGGCAGGCGTAGGACGAAAAGCCAGAGAGCAGTCTGGGAGGCAGGGGGAGAACCCAGGGAGTGTGGAGTTGTGGAACCCATGGCACAAGAGAGCTTCAAGAAGGGAGTGGTGAGCAGTACTGTAAGGAGATGTCAAGCAGGAGGGGTAGGCTTCGGGACGAGCAGTGTCCGCAGAAAAGTGGCAGCAGCAACCAACATACCCTGGGCTGAGTAGTGTGAGGTGAGAAAATATATATATTACTCTTGAGAAGTGTGGCAATGAAAAAGCTAGAGATGGGGAAAAAGAGGGTTTGGGACACCAGGATTAAGGAAAGGTTTTGGTTGTTACTGTTTCTACGCAATGGCAAGACCTGAGTGGATGTGCGGACAGAGGGAAAGGAATGGTAAAAGGGGGAGCGATGGCAGATCCCAGAAGAAAAAATAGTCAAGTGAATTAAGATGTGTACATGATGGTAATAGGTTGGCTTTCCTCTGTTCCTTCCTGTTCTCAAACTGGGGCTGAGGGGACAATAAAATTTCTAGAACAATTTGAACAAGGAGTAGTAGAGTGGAAAGAGCACTGGACTGACTCTGGATTCTGATCTGGGTTCTGATCTCAGCTTCGCTACTTCTTAGCTGTGTGACATTGGGCAAGTCATTGCTCCTCTCTGGGCCTGTTTCCTGATCTATAAAATGATCTCTAAGGTCCCTCCTAGCTCTGGCACTGGCCTGTCATCTATTTGTTGATGTTAACTTTGTCTCTTCCCTGCCTTTCTTTCAGGTACCGTAGTGAAAAGATGACCCTGAGCTATGCTGAATACCTTGCTCATCGCCAGCATCATCATTTCCAAAATGGCATTGGGCACCCCCTTCCGCCATACAACCATTATTCCTGACACTGAGCCGCACAGCCAGTCACTGGGCCTCTCTGCAGACCTCTTCCCAGGAGACCCTACCCCTTCTTGGTCTAGCTATCTCTTTTACTGTACCATTTTATGATGATAGTTTCCGTTGCCATGGTGAAGCTTCAACGTCATCAATTAAGACCATCATGGTAACGGGTAGGAAAATGAAATTTGTTAAGAAGATCATTTTTTATTATTTTAGATCATTAATTTTTTTTTTGCAGCATATATACCTTTGGGGGTTTTCTTTCTTTACAATATTATATAGAATTTTGCTTTGCTATCTCAATCAGTTTTCTATCTTTCTGTCCATCTTGCCGTACTTGCCTGTCTTTTTCTTTCTTCTCTTCCTTCCTTTTATTGACTGTGGATGGAAGAAATTGTGCAGTTTTTAAGGATTTTATTTAGTTTTTTCTTTAGTTTTCCTCAGTGAGATAGATACTGTTTCATAGCTGAGTTTGGGAGGAATTTATTTGAAATTCAGGTATTTGTGTATTACTCTGGAATTTGTCTAGAATTAATTATGCTACGAGAGCTTAGTATGTGGGTCTTCACTCCTTAAGTATATGTTTTTCCCATGGTCAAAATTATATGAACTTTAGTTCTAGTATAGGACATTTGTCCATGATTGGGCTTGTCACAGAGTGAGAAATCGTTTGTGCCTATTGTGCTGGTTATCATTAAGAGAGACTGCCTCATCACTTTATAGAATCAACTTATAAACTAAAACACTGTTTTAAGAAAGTACAAGCTACCTTTCAAATATGCTACAGAATTCATTTTGAAAAGCAGCAAATATCAGGAAGAGAGCAGATACAGAATTTAGTGCCTTTGAGAAGAATATAATTAAGTGGAATTAAGAGAGGTTAGAAAAAAAGGCAATTTAGAGAACTATTCTTGTAAAATTTTATTGTTTCTGTATGTGAAACAACAGATTAGACAAATTCCTTACTCTTAAGTATTTTTCTAAGCTGAGAAATTATTTTGAGCAAATAACCAAAAAGAGACATTTGTCTATTATATATTAATTTAAATTTGTTAGCTTTAGGTTTCAATAAGTAATGATTGGCCAGAGACCATGTTAGCTACCTTTTAAAGAAACGGTAAAGATAATATAGTGAAACAAAAGTTCACATATGCCATGATTTCAGATATGTTTGTTGTCATGGGAACAATACTGGAGTTTTAGAAATACTATAAAATAGCTTGAATCTCTTTCTGCACTACATACTTTTGATAGAAACACATTTACTATGTTGATGTTATATCTGTAGAAATGAGTTGGCATTTAGATATGATATAGTTGTTAGAGCCGAGCTCATTTGCTTGGCTAGTCTTTCCCATGATGCATACCAAGAGAACTTCCTAATTTCAATAGGAGGTCCGTAGGTGTATCACCAGGAAAAAAATGACAGAAGATTCTGGAGAAAGATTACCTTCATTTTATGGTAATGAGTGTGTGTGTGTGTGTGGGTGGGTGGGTGTGTGGGTGTGTGTGTGTGGGTGTGTGTGTGATGTATATGTATCTATACACACACATATATACATATATATAATTTTTTCAAACAGGAAACCAGTATATCGAGTGATTAATATAAGTATGGTGCAGAATATATATTGTTTAAAGTATGAGATGTCACTGAATATCAAAATGGCATAGCTTATACATATAGTTGCTGTGACAAGTGACAGATTGCTAGTTCAGAATTCGAAAACCCTTTTCTAGTTTGTGAGATAATTGGCTAAATTGCTTCTGCTTGCCATTGTGGCAAAGCAAACTGCTTTAGTTTTTGATGCGAGTTCTTAGAAGTGTGTTGGTATTCCTTCCTCCACAGCATCCGTTGTTGAAATAACCATTTTCAGTTGTGATGCCTTAACTAAGAAGCCAATTGTTAGCCTGAAATATAATCTCGGTAGCCAGTCCCACTGAACCTAGAGATTAGTCAGAGAAAGCTAGCTAGCTAGCTGTTGCCTTTTACAAAGGGATTTTGAGTCCTTTCATTTCTACTTGGGAGCATTTTGGAGCAGATTAGTCTTTCAATATAAAAACAAGTGGCTACCTGATGGAAACTTTTTCTTGCCCTTATAGGGAAACTGAGCACAAGCTGAATGATATTGTCTGCTGCAAAAAAAAAGTAAATAAAACAAACTAAAGAGAGACAAAATAGACCAATATTGATCCATCTTATCCATCATCTCATCAGTTCAACAGGCTCCTTGTCCTGGGTGAGCTCGTGGTTAGAAGTTTTTTTTAAAGAAAAGATCTATTACATACATATGTGTGTATACATATACTTACACATACATACATACATATGTGTATTTATGTATTTAACGGTGCTAATCAATCTTGAGCAGGTCACGTGACTGGTCATGCGGACTCTAAAATCATATCAGATTTTTTAAATTTCTTGATATATGCAGATGTTATACAGGTTTTCTTACCAGTGTGATAATGTTATACTGAAGAATTAACCATCCTGCAGGCTTCAGAGGACGAGGTCAGCAATTATTTCCCACCATGGCTTGGGGGAAAAGGATAGTTTTGTCTCTTTTTGTATTCAAATTAATGCACAGTGCATTGTTGTCTCAAAGTAGCTGTTGACTCAAAGACTTTGTAGTATAAAGGGTGTTATACAAACTGTAATGGTGTGCTTCATACAAACAAATGCTAGACCCTTTCACCTTTGTCGTATATTACAAACCTGTTAAATATGTGGTTTGATTGAACTTTAAACATGTGGAAATATGTAGCATGTGTTTTTAACTCCAACTGAGATTCTAATTGCACAGGTTGTGTTCTAGCCAGTTGTGGTTTATTTGTTCAGAAACACAAATGTGAATTGCACTCATCATCACCAGAATATTGTATAAGTTCAGTGACCTTTAAATAGCTCAGAAGTAATACTTGAACTTCATTTGAGTAGCACAAAGTTTACATAGCCCCCATTTAAATGTTAATTAGTTCCATTTATGTTTTCCGTTTTCAAATGCAACTGGGTATTTTTCCCTTTGGAAAATAGTACGCATTTTACTTTGGTATGTAGCAAAAGGCTTCCATTTCTGGAAGGGTTTTCTTGTTCTTAAAGTCAGCCAGGTACCAGATTCTAAAAGAACAACTGCCCTCCGCCCCCCTCATTAAGTGGCCTTCTGACTGCACGAGAGTGTGCTACTCCCCTCTCCAGTCTCCCCTACCAGGAGAGGTCCGTGTAATTGATGAAGTACAAGGCTTGCTCTTTTCCCCCCACCCCATTTAAAGCAGTTAGGAGATGTTCAGTCCAGTGCATACAGTCCCAATGCCCAGACACCGGATGCTTGTATACTGGCCTCTTTTCATGTCTTCAAATGTGCAGGAAATTAGAAACTGTCATCTGGAATAGGTTCCATCTCTTACGTGTGTTAGATCAAACCAAAGAAGCCCCCAGCCATGCCCAAATGCTGCTCCAAAAGCCTGCTTTCCAGTCCTTACAAAAACCTTGCAGGATTAAATGTGTTAACTTTTTTATTTTTGTACAGTTTCTAAGTGATTTTTGCTAGTGATGTTAAATTGAATTAAGTTTATTTGAGGGGTATGAGCACCTCCTCCATTTAAATAAACTGGTGACTTTCCTTTTATTTTTTAAAAGTAGAAACCCGTTGTGTGCCTCTCGATTTAAGGGTTTCTGATTACATTATTCTTAAGACCAGCATTGATCCTTTATATACAAAGATGTTTTCCTTGTTTTTTATTACTGTTTCAGAAGAAAATAAACCTTTTATTTTGCTCTGGACCCAGTACTGCGCTGGCATATAGACGCACTGAGAAAACACTTTTGTAACCACCTCTGACTGTTTTTGTACATCAAAGTTGATTACTTTTGAAATATTTGGATCTAGTTTCTAAGTTATTTTAGTGTTTTATATGTTCCCTGAAATCACTCTGAATCAGTCACCAGCATAATGAGTTCTTGGTGATGCCATGGTGAGACTAGTAATGAGAAAAAGCTACCTGGAGTAGCTTTTCTTTTCCTTCTTTCTTAGGAACCTGTTTTTTTTTGTTGTTGTTGTTTTTAATTACAGTAAGACATCACGGGTTACCTGAAACCCCTTCAAGTATAACTAGATCCTCCTTCCTTCCACATTTAATTGCTTAATAGTTTGAGGAAACTATTGGAAATGGGCATTTTATATGACATGTATGGCTTTAAAATATTACAAATGAGCAAAAAGACAAATGAGATTTATGTGGGCCTATAAGGTATGGCTGTGGAAAGATATTGTAGTAGTTTTGACACTATTGTTATTACCTTTAAAATCATTTACCCAATAAAATGTTAAAACTGAGTTACCATTTGTCGTTTCTTTCTTTACCTTGCTTCATTATAGGATGTTGGTCCCGTGCGTGCTTCTTACTAAAACACTCACAGTTGAAGACTTTGAAATGATGAATATAGGAACTGGCATTTATTTCTTTCCAAACCAGCACTTGGAAAGCCTCAGTGGCCTACAGCTGTTCCCTACCACATGATTGGCCTATGTTATCCATCTGCCTAGCCCTGAACCCTGGCTTGGTGATATAGTCTAGACTTTATTGGACAATCTGCCCTTGTCACGGATCTGAGACAAACATCAACTTGAATTCTGAGATCAGCTCAGCTAGGCTTACGCTCGCTCCAAGTTTCTTCCAAATTGGTGTGTTACTGGGTGTTTTCCCTTTGTGAACTGGTTCAGGGCAGTTGCGGTGCCATCCAGCAAAACCATCTGATGTGGTGGGAAGCCTTTTTTTGGCCATCAGGCCTTTGCCATTTTCTCAGTACAGGACAGAATCTGAAAATGCCCAAGATGTGGCCAGATGGCACTTGCACACACTCATCCACACACTAGGTATACCACACACTTGAACTTACTACCCATTAAGTTGCCAGTTCCAGAGTGGGCTTGGGGAGAACATCTGAGTATAGGGTGGGGCAACTGGTGCCACTGACTTTCCAGGGCCAAAACAGAGTCTGCATCAAGAAAGGAGTCTTGCTGTGCCACCTCTGTCAGCTGTTGCATTATCTCTTTATGGAAAGGCTACCAAGGACATTGTTGAAATACCTCGGCTTTTTCTAAATCCTGTGCCATCTCAGTTTCATCATGCATATTTCAGGATTCATTGCTAGTGAGTATATGCAGGACAATTTGCTGTTACATTGCCCCTGTGAATTTGATGACACATGCTTATGTCAATCATAGTGACTAAAAACAGCCATCTTGGATCCTAGAGCACGATGGTGTTTTGAACAGTGCTTCCTTAAGGCAGCCATCTGCTCAAGGTTTACCCAGTTCCACATTCATGTTTAATGGTACCTAGGGTTTTTGTTTTAATGATTCAGATAACATGAAGAGATTCAGGTAGAGGGAAGTAATTTAATGAGCCCACAGCATTCATTTTTAAGCATTAGTGGTTAACTAAATGTCAGATTTCAACTTCAGTAATCACACTCTACCTACCTAAATTCTTCCCAGAGTTTCAGCATTTCCTCTTTAGATTTCATGCCCCACTGGGCACCTTTTAAATATCTCACTGCTTCGAGGGCAAGCACGGCTGTGTGGGAGGAGGTCGTTCCTCTCTGATGATGGAAAAGACTATTGTAGCCAAGGGGTCCTATTAGTGTGAGCTGGGGGGTTAGTCTGCTGTGAAAAAAATCACACCTAGATTCAGAGATGCCAGTCAGGAGAGTCAGTAAACGACTGCCCGTTCAGAGAATGGCTTCCCCAACATTGTGCAGCCCTGACTGCGTGAGTTGATAAAAGTGTGTGTCGGCGCTAAGCTCTGATAACTTCCCATCGTTTGCCCAGGCTTTTCACTTGCAGGAGGAATACCGTGTTTCTCCAAAATAAGACCGGATTCTACATTAATTTTTGCTCCAACAAGCTACATTTATTCATTTATTCACATACAAAAATCTACATTGATTCAAACAGTCATGTCTGGCTGACAATCTTAACTGGGGCTTATGTTTGGGGTAGGGCTTATATTACAAGCATCCTGAAAAATGCTAGGGCTTATTTTCCGGTGAGGTCTTATTTTCGGGGAAACACAGTAGTTGAGTGGGAAGAGGCAACTGAAGCAGGCCTCGGGCATACTGCTTTGGCATTAAAAAGCCTCCCTTGATCCTGTAGCCCATGGTACAATCTCCTGTTCCAAACCCCAAGCTTATTGAAAGCAATCTATCAAGAGTTGGAGGAAACTGCCTTAGGGACCTAAGCACTATTCTGAAGCCAGTCAACCTCCTCATCCCAACTACTTGATTACAACTGTGTTTAAAAAGGACTCAGAGTGTACGCACTGTCTATCTCAAATTGTGCAAATGGACTGACCAAAGGCTGGTGGAGGGCGTGCACTTGATATAAACACACACTGGCTTCCACTTGCTGATTTTCATCATGACAGATGATCGCATTACTTGAACAGTATAGATGTAGGAGGCGAAGTCTGGAGCACGCGGCTAGCTGGTGGCTGCATTACGTGCCTCGCTCATCACCTGCCCCGGCACCCTTGAACTCACACTCCCATTCTAAAAGGACCCAGCCCAGTCACAAGGGACTGGTAATTTGTTCAGTTCTTAGTCTCCCTTCATGGTGGAAGAACCTCTTTGCTTTTTAAACAAAATTAGCTGGCCCCTCAAAGTGTTCAAAATGTGAGATTAAGCACAGTATCCAGTATCTCGTTGTTATATAAAGTACAAACGCATACCAGTTACTTATAAAGTTAATGAGAATGACGAGGCCATTTTGAGGACTATAAAATTTTGTAATTGGGGTGATAGATGACAACTGCAGTTAAAGTCACTTCTCCATTTATTCTGTTTTGGCTGTACAACAGCAAGAAGGTCCCGATTTGCACAAAGACGTGGTGCTGTCTTACTTGTATAGTTTTATGCAAGTGAGCATTATAGGCCTAAATTGTAAAATTCTGGTACCGTCACAGCCTCCTGGGCCAGGCCTGAGAAGGCCTACAAGAAACTCAGGCAGGAAAAGCATCATTCCTGAGGTCTGCACAGAAATGAATCAACCTGCTGGCTCCTGTTAACTAACCCACTGGTGGTCTTTGATTGCCATTCTGAATGTAACACATGAGGTGTTTTTGTTAGGCGGTGTTTTTTTTTTGGGGGGGGGAGGGTGAGTTTTACTCGGTTTGTAAATATTCTACATTTAAACATACATTATTTGAATCAAACATTAGTGGAAACTTGGATCACTTCCAACAGAACACCAGCTCCCACAGGACAATCTGAAACCACTGCTAGAACCCCAACATGCCCAGTTATTTTAAGAGCTTTTGGCAAGCCGTCATTTCATCTCCTTTTCCATTTTCACCTTTTCCTCCTAAATGTCAGGCTCAACGTGATCCATCACTGTTTACTGAGTGCCTGTCCCCTGAGAGGCATGGCACTGTGCTTGGTTTCAGAATGAATATAGTATATTTTTGTAAGACAAATTAACAGTCCACTCTGAGCAGTGAGAGGCATACAAGTTTGATCTAGTTAGGAAAAATCATTCAGACTGGGGCCAAGGCAACACTGGGCTGGTCTTACAGGGTTTCCCTAAATGGCTTCCACTTCAGAGTGTCATCAGAGCAGATTTGTGGCTGCCCCTGTTGGGAACTAGCATTGCTTTGGCCCTCCAACATGTCAGCAGCAGAAACCACCCCACGCTGGGCCTGGCCATGCTTTGTTGAGTGGAGATTGGTTCTCATCCCACAGTGTGGCTGTCTTGCTCCCTACCTAGCAGGAATATGCAAGGTGGTTGGGAGAGAAATGATGTGATTGTGTAAGATACAGATTGATGCACATGCAGAATGGCATTTGGTGGCTGACAGTTGTGTTTCTTACTGCGAAGCTGCCCTCTGAAGGACATAAGTATCTTCCCATGACCAGGACAGAGAGAGCAGCACAGACAGAGACCAGGCCCTTTGCTCTAAGAGGCTGCCTCAGGCCCGAGGACGAGAAGAAAGTTTACAGCATGCCTACTGGTTGAAAATTAACCCTAAGAAAAAAGTGTCATTCATGGGGCAGGAGAAGAGAGGGGATAGAAGGGGTAACCCACCTAGTGAGGGAAATCAGAACAACTTTCTGAATCACCTGCTACATAGAAAGGGCAGGAAGGCAGTATTAAAATTGGATGCTGTAAAATAGGAAACGCAACTGGCACACAATACAATGTTTAAATCACATTTTAACTGATAGGAAGCGGCCAAGAGTTGTAGTCACTGCCTGAACACCAGGCAGATTTGAAACTATGAGTTGCTATAGGCACTTTACATCAAACTAGCATTTCCATCTAAATGGTCTTCTGGATTGACCCATGATTACTGTGTGTGACAACATATGTAAGTGGATATTTGTGTACCAGCATAAGAGATAGGGATTGGCCAGACAGGTGGATGGGGCAATCGTATTCCCCACTCCCACATATCCTGGCAGGGGAGAAAGGGTGTCTTAGACTGCAAAGACTGGGAAACCCCCATCATTTCTGAAGGACAGTACTAGCGTGAGTTATGCAAACACGTCCCTAAACTTTCTCTACTTCAAACATTCAAATGAATTCCAGGAACTCTGCACAGAGACATTGCCGCCCTGCTGGCATAGGCCTCGGTAATGGCCCCTTTCCCAGAACTGTGGTCCAGGACAGTGGTGGGTGGCCATAGTGACCTCTGTATGTGAAGCCATGCCCCTTGGAGATTTGGTTCTTGTTTAGCTTGCCTAGCATATGTGGTCTGTGGGACTTGTGAATGACAGAATTGAAAATGGGAACGCGGTGTTACTCCAGTAGTTCAATCAGGATGGTATTGTTCCTGTGGGGTAGATGGGCCTAATTGGCCCCTTAATCCCTGATTTGGGTTTGTGCCACTATAGAAGAATCTGTGGTCTTGAAGAAGGTCAAATAGAGCTTGCTAATAGGGCAGGCAGCACCCTTTGCACCAGGAAAGGGTTACATGTGAGTCCTGCAAGCAGGGTGCATAGCGCACTTGAAAGTTAAAAAGAAACGCCTTTCTTTCCGCCTATTTTTTTTCCAACTTCTTTTATTGAGGTGAAAGTCACATAACACACAATTAACCACTTTAAAGTGTACATTTCAGTAGTGGTTGTTGTATTCACAATGTTGTGCAGCCACTGACTCTCTCTAGTTTGAAAACTTTTTCATCATTCCATAAAAACACCCCATCCGCATTAAGAGGCCACTCCCCATTTTGCCCTCGCCCATCCCTTAAGTAACCCCTGATCTTTCTGTCTCTCTGAATTTGCTTAAGCTGGATATATATTACACGAATGGAATCTTTTGATGTGTGATCTTTTGCCACTGGCTTCTTTTAGTTAGTGTAATGTTTTCAAGGCTCATCCAAGCTGTAGCATATTTTAGTACTTCGTTTCTTTTTATGTATGGCTGAATAATATTTCATTCTATGTGTATACCAGTTTGTTTATCAATTCCTCCATTGATGGACATTCATTGGGCTGTTTCAACCATTTGGCTCTTATGAATAATGCTGCTATAAACATTTGTGTCTAAGTTTCTGTGTGGATATATGTTTTAATTTCTCTTAGGTATATACTTATGCATTGAATTACTGGGTCATATGGTAATTCTATGTTTTACTTTTTAAGGAACCATCAAACTGTTTCCACAATGGCTGTACCATTTTATATTCTCACCAGTAATGTATGAAGTTTCCAATTTCTCCGCATCCTCACCAGTACTTGTTATTATCTGTCTTTTTTATTATAGCCATCTGAGTGGGTATGAAATAGAATCTCATCGGGTCTTTGAATTGCATTTCCTTAATGTCCAGTGATGTTGAATACCTTGTGTTTTTTGGTCATTTGGAGAAATATCTATTCGAGTCCTTTGTCTGGTTTTTAATTGGGTTGTTTGTCTTTTTGCTGTTGAGTTGTAAAGGTTTTTATATATTAAGGATATTGAACGCTTATCAGGTAAATGATTTGAAAATGTTTTCTCCCATTCTGTAGTTTGTCTTTTTCACATCCTTGATAATGTTCTTTGATGGCCAAAAGTTTTTAATGTATATGAAGTCCAAGTTATCTATTTTTCTTTCGTTGCTCATGTTTTTGGTGTCAAATCTAAGAATCCATTCCCAAGTCCTAGATTGTGAAGATTTAGCCGTATGTTTTCTTCTAATAGTTTTAGCCCTTATATTTAAGTTGTTGATCTATTTTGAGTTAATTTTTATATGTGTTGTGAGGTGTGAGGTTGGAATCCAACTTCATTTTTTTAAATGTGGCTATTCAGTCGTCCCAATAGCATTTGTTGAAAAGACTATTATTTTCCCCACTGAATGGTCTTGGTACCCTTGTTGAAAATCAATTGACCATAGAGGTTTAGATTTATTTCTGGACTCTGAATTCTATTTCATCGGTCCATATTTCTATTTCTATGCCAGTGCCCCACTGTTTTGATTACTCTAGCTTTGTAGTTAAGTTTTGAAATTGGGAAGTGTGAGTCCTCCTGCCTTGCTTTTCTGTTTCACTATTGTTAGGGCTATTCAAGGATACTTGAGATTCCTTACAAATTTGAGGACTGACTTTTCCATTTCTGCAAAAAATACCATTAGAATTTTGATAGAGATTGCATTGAATCCATAGATCACCTTAGGGAATACAATCATGCACCGCTTAACAAGAGGGATACATTCTGAGAAACACATCATTAGGCCATTTCGTCATTGTTTGAACATCGTAAGAGTGCACTTACACAAATCTACGTGGTACGACTTATTACACACCGAGGCTATATGATATACGACCGTCATATATGCAGTCCATCATTGACCAAAACGTGGTTATGCGGCACATGACTGTATTGCCATCTTAACAATATTAAGTCTTCTTATCATTGAGCACAAGGTGCCTTGCCACTTATGTAAGCCATTAATTTCTTTCAGAAATATTTTGTATTGGGTTGTCCGAAAAGTCATGATGCATTTTTTGCAACAAAAAACATAGAAAACATACATCATGACTTTTCCGACAACCCAATCATTTTCAGGGTAGAAGCCTTTTACCTCCTAGGCTAAATTTATTTCTAGGTATTTTATTCTTTTGGATGCTATTCTAAATAGAATTGTTTTCTTATCTCCCTTTCCAGAGTCCTCATTACAGGTATACAGAAACACAGCTGATTTTTATGTGTTGATGTCGTACCCTGCAACTTTATTTATTAGTGCTAGTAGTTTGTATGTGTGTGCGTGTACACATGACTTGTATTCATCTTTTTGTTATCGGTATATATTGAGTATTCAATTTTAATACAGTTTTTTCCTTTCTTAAAATGTATATACATTTTTTGGCACTGTGTGTGTGCGTGCATGTGTGTCTGTGTGTGTGTATACACACACACACACACACACATATATATATATATATATATACAATGTTACACATATATTACAATATATATATAAATTGTATCATCTGCAAATATAGTTTTAATTCTTCCTTTCCAGTTTGGATGCCTTTTATTTATTTCTCTTGCCTCATTGCTCTGGCTAGGACTTCCAATGTAGAATAACAGAGGTAACAGCAGACATCCTCATCTTGTTTCTGATCTCAGGGGGAAAACTTACAGTCTTTCACCATTGAGTATGATGTTAGCTGTGGGTTTTATACATATGGCCTTTACCATGTTAAGGAACTTGGCTTCTATGAATGTTTTCATCATGAAGGGGTACTGACTTTTGTCAAATATTTTCTCTGTGTCTATTGAAAAGACCATTTCCCCCTTTGTTCTATTAATGTGGTGTATGTACTGCATTGGTGATTTTCTTATGTTGAATCACCTTTTATTTTCCCAAATGGGATAAACCCCACTTGGTCGTGGTGTATAATCTTTTCAATGTACTGTTTGATTCAGTTTCCTGGTATTCATTGAGGATGTTTGTGTCTGTATTCATAAGGGATACTGGTCAGTGTTTTTTCTTGTGGCACCTTACTCTAGGCTTTGTTATCAGGGTAATGTTGGTCTTACAGAATGTGTTAGAAAGTGTTCCTTCCTCTTGTGTTTTTTGAAAGATTTTGAATAGGACTAGTGTTAAATCTTTACATATTTGGTAGAATTCACCAATGAAGCCTGTGTTTTTCTTAGTTGGAAGGTTTTTGATTACTGATTCAATCTCTTTACTTGTTATAAGTCTGTTCAGATTTTCTATTATCTGGAGTCAGTTTTCGTAATCTGTGTGTTTCTAGTTACTTATCCGTTTCATTAAGACTATCTAATTTGTTGGCATACAACTGCTTATACTCCTTTTAATTTTTAAGGTTGGCAGTAACATCCCTGCTTTCATATCCAGTTTTAGTTATGTGTCTTCTTTTTTTCTTAATTAGTCTAAATATCTTTCAATTTTGTTGATCTTTTTAAAGAACCAACTTTTCATTTATCTCTGTTCTAATCTTTATTGTTTCCTTCCTTCTGTTGGCTTTAGGTTTAGTTTGCTCTTCTTTTTCTAGCTCCTCAAGGTGTAAAGTTATGGTGTTGAATTCAGAGCTTCCTTTTAATGTAGGTGTTTTACAGCTATAAGTTTAACTCTGAACACTGTTTTCATGTATCTCCTAAGTTTTGGTATATTGCATTTTCATTTTCATTCATCTCAAAGCATTTTCTATTTTCCCTGGTGCTTTCTTCTTTAACCTACTTGTTGTTTAAGAGTATGTTGTTTAATTTCCACATATTAGAATTTTTTTTTCAGTTTTCCTTCTGCTATTGATTTCGAGCTTCATTCTTTTTGGTCAGAGAAGACTCTTTATATGGTCTGAAGCTTTTAAAACTTACTGAGAATTGTTTTATGGTCTAACCTATGGTCTATCCCGGAGAATGTTCCATGCACACTTGAGAAGAATGTGTGTGCTGCTCTTGTTGGGCATAGTATTCTGTATATGTCTTTTAGGTCTAATTAGTTTAGAGTGTTGTTCAAGTCTTCTATTCCTTATTGATCTACTGTCTAAATGTTCATCCATTATTTCAAGTAGGATATACAAGTCACCTATTATGGTAGAGCTGTCTATATCGCCCTTCAATTCTGTCAATGTTTCCTGCATATCTTTGGAGCTGTGCTGTTTCATATGCATATGTTTATAATTGTTATCTTCTGGATAAATTGATCCTTTTATCAATAAACATGCCCTTCTTTGTCTCTTATAATAATTTTTCCACTTAAAATCTATTTTGCCTGGTATTTTTGTTAGCCACCCCAGCTCTCTTTTGGTTAGTATTTGCACTGACTATCTCCTCCCATCCTTTCACTTTCAACCTGTTTCTTGTGTTGTGCCTAAATTGAGTCTCTTGTAAGCAGCATATAGTAAAATCATGTCTTTTTAAAACTCATTTTGTGAATATCTGTCGTTTAATTGGTGAGTTTAACTCATTTGCTTTTAAAGTGATCACTGATAATGAAGGATTTTTTTCTGCCATTGTGGAATTCGTTTTCTATGTCATATCTTTTTTCCCCTCAATTGCTCCAATATTGCCTTCTTTTGTGTTTGATGGATTTTTTTTCCTAATGCACCATTTTGAGTCCCTCTTTATTTCTTTTCCTGTATCTTTTATTTATTTTCTTAATGGTTAGCATGGGGATTGTAATTAAATTCCTAAATTTATAACAACCTAGTTTAATCACCTTTTGCTTTTCTTCTTTCTTTTCCATTTAAATAGACTGATTTTAGAGCAGTTTTGGATTCCCAGCCAAGTTGAGCACAACATACCATTTACGTGTACTCCCTGTCCTCCTGCCCTGCCTCTCCCAAACATCCTCCACTACTATCAACATCCCATATTAGAGTGGTACATTTATTATAACTGATTGACCTACATTGATACATCATTATCACCCAACGTCCATGGCTTACATTGGAGTCCACTCTTGATATTGTACATTCTAAGGATTTTGACAAATGTATAATGAAATATAGTCATCCTTATAATATCATACAGAGAAGTTTCACTGCCCTAAAAACCATGTGTGCTCTACCTATTCATCCCTCTCTTCCCCCAGCCTTGGCAATCACTGATCTTGATCACCCCTTTTTAATAATTATTATATTAACATTTACTGAGTGCATATGTGACCTAAGTACCATGTTATACACTTTTCAACAGCTTTATGAATTTCCCATTTTATATAATAAGAATCAAGTTCAAAGAGGTGGTCAGTTATCAAAGGCCATCTAGCTACAAAGTGGTAGAGCCATGATTCAAACCAAGATAGTCAGGCTCCAGAGACTGAGCCTTTTATCATTCACTCTACTGTCTTGATTGGATGAGGATGATGGTGGCAGTGGTGGTTATAATGGTAGTAGTGGTGGCATCTAACGTTTATGTCAACAGTGCTTACAATGTGCCAAGCACTATCCTAAGTGCCTTATGTACTCAACCCTCACACCAGCTCTATGAAGAAGGTGCTATTATTATTGTCATTTTATAGATGAGCAAACTGAGGCTCAGAGAGTTTAAATAACAATCACCTTCAAATGCACAGAATCTACTCATTGGAGGCTAGTAACTGTCACTGAAGACTTCATTTTGAGCATCTACCATCTCTCTGTAGGGCTGGAGATGGCAAAGAATGGGACAAGGTCTTTCCCTGAAAACTGATTGGTTGGTTTGGTGTTTGAAGTTCAAAATTCAGAGACTTAAACATGTCATTATTTGACTTTCTTTCATAAGGACACATTAGGTCGGACAGTACTGCTCTCAGGGCAACAGACTTTGCCCCTGGCTGTCCAGCCTGAGTTACTATCTTTCTCGTCACAGGAAGACCACCCCCAGGCTTCTGGGTACACAACTAGGGCTCAGAAATAGCCCCCTAATCGGCCTCAACAGCTTTGAAAGAGGCCACTGCAGGAGGGGCCTAAGTAGGCCAACACTTTAACCCCGTTACATGAGGGTAGCTGTAATCCAGGCTGATCATGGCTTGCTAAGATCTGGGGGAGGAGGGTGGAGAATGTCCAAAAACTGCTTCCTGTGCCCAAGTATTCCTGGATCTCACTGTAGACACTCTTTCCCCTTCTGCAAGAGCTTGGCCTAAAGGCTACAAGGGCCAAACTTAATGAGAGTGGCCTGCCAGGACTGAGGGAAGGTTGGTTGTAATTTCCAACTGCAGTGAATGTCCATGGCTTAGGCTACCCTAGGCCAAGGTGCTGCTTTTCCTTAAGAGGCCTACTACCTAAACCCTCTTCCATCTTGTTGGAAGAGATGAGGAAATCATTCTCTTCCTCTGTGTGGACCAGAGAGCCACTCAGGTCAACCCAAGGAGTTCACGTCAGGCTGGGCCCCCTTCCCCTGCTCCCCTGCCAGCTCACCTCTGGCAATGACTGGCTCTGGGAGTTCCCTGGGGAAGCAGGCTGAGATGTCTGGCCAGGCTATAGCTGGGAAATAAAGAACCCAGAGCTGTTGGAGATGGCTGGCCTGGCTTGGCTGGCTCCCTCCCCAACCCTCTTTCTGGTTTCCTCCTTCCCTGTCTCCCTTCATTGTAGTTGGCATGGTGGGCTTTCTTATACAGGTATGCTCTGCCTTTTTCCTCTAATGTCCCACAAACCATGTGCCCCAAGAGACAATTCAACAAAGTGGGCTCCCCGCTGATCAGGAAGCAGAAACTTGCCTGGCCCCTGGTAGATGCTGGCAGGGAAGAAAGAGGATAGAGTATTAAAATGAAGCTATATACTAAAAGTTTGTTTATAAGTTTTTCCAGAGGGGTTTTCTGTTCCAGTTGGGTGACTCTCATGGGGAAAAGGAACAGGAAACAAAGGTAACAATTATGGCATTTCAATGACTTTAAGATGCCTTAGATTGTACAATGTCCACTACTTTATGTACCGGGAGAGGGGGGGGAAGAAAAATAAGTTGCTGATTAAACTATGTCATGCCATTGCTTGAATGATGCACCCCAAATTTAGAGATGTTAAAATGTAAAAAAAAAGGTCATAGAGTCAATGAAATACAGAAAAACCCCTTAAGAGTGAGGTATCACCTATCCTCCACACCCCCACAGACTCCAACCACACAGGGCACATTAAGGCACAGTGGGTAAGTATAGTTCAAAACTCCAACTAACCTCTGGGCTCTGAGAACAAACACAGTGAACCACACTGCCTAGAAATAGGACTCCCTTAGGACTTTATGGCTCAGAAAGCCCTCTCACACCCATTTATCTCACCAAATGTTTCACAGCTGCCCTGGCATTCAGAGAACTATGACTTGGCCAAGGGTGCCAGGACTTCAGAGAGGAATGGAGAACTGGGACTGCAGGCCCCATCTGCAGTCTGACCGCCAAGCTTTTCCTTTTTAAAAATTTTTTTTTAAGCTGAGCCATCCTGCTACGTGTTGGCAGCTCAGCGGCTGCTCAGCTTGGGCCGGGAATTGAACCGCTGTTGCTCAGAGCTCAAACTCTTGAGCGAGCTCTTAACCAACTGAGCCACTCAGCCGGCCCCATGCTTTTTCAACTACTACACCACGACCACTATCTAGGAGAGGGTGGAGACAGAACTGGTAAGGTTGTACATACGTGGCTTTTAAACCCTTTTCCCAATGAAATTATTTACACACCTTCAATGTACAAAAGAGAATAAAATGGGTTTTGTTCTGGGTAAATCAAGGGTAAAGGCGAGACCCCCAACCACACTGCCCGCACCCATCCCTCATCCCAAGTGGCCCAGAAGGCACCTCCCCAGGCTACCTGATGCTCCCGGGAACAATTTCCAAACCTGTGAAGTAAGGGGGCTTCAACTGTATTGGTAATATTCTTTTTCTGAACCTGGATTTAGATATTAGTCTTTATACCTTTTGTTATACCTATGTCTTAACATTTTCATTTAAAAAAGGCACTGGTGCAGATGGTCAGGTCAAAGGGATGACTCACAACCTGGAAACTTAAAGTAAAAACAAAACAAAGTTGTCTTTGAATTATGAGCTTGGGTGAGGCCTAGACAGGGAAACTGTTTTGAAAGCTCCCCAGGTGATTCTAATATGCAGGTAAATTTACGAGCGCCTGTATGAGCAGTATCTTGTCAGCTCCAACATTTCAGAAATCTGAGGGTATGACCTGGAGCACACAGGAAGGCCGCTCCATTCTTAGGGACCAGAATACTAGAGAACCCAGGGTCTTTCTAAAAAGGAAATAGCAAAGCGATTGGGGCCCCTGGCAATTAGGGAAGGGGAAGGCACAGCTGAAGGGACAGCAATAGCAGGCAGCAGCTCTGCAGGCCCCTCCGATGGGGAGGGGAGAGGCAGAAGAGACCAGGGCGAACTGGCAGTTGGAGCAGAGGTGCAGCTGGGCAGGGGTTGGAACGGAGAACACCTCTGCGGCTATGCTACGGGCCCTGTCACCTATCAGAGATATGTCAAGGAAGCATCCACCCTCCTTGCTAACACCTGCCTCGTTGTACTGGCTGGCTGAAATGCAGGAGGAGCTGCGCAGAAGTTAGGAAGTCATCTGAGGAGGACAAAGCTCTTTGGGCTATCCATTAGCAACCGGAGCAGTCTTCCCTACTGCTTCCCTGGGAGATACTGAGACCCCTTTGCCAAGCAGCTCAGACATCCCAGATGTGCATTCTAGATGCTGGGCAAATGCTGACTGGGAGAGGGGCAGATAGAGGCAGTAACAGAGTCCTTGACTTCGGACTAGGCCAGCCTTGCCTGTTGCCAAGGTTAGCAAACCACATATTCTTTGAAAAAGCCATTGCATTTGTCAGACTGACATTTCTGTATCTCTGTTCCTTCACTGGACTTGGCAAACCAGGACAAGGGAAAAACTCACTGGGGGATCAGGGCATAACCATCCCAAGCTGCTTCCTACCCCTCCAAGTGGTAGGCGATGCATTCATGGGCTGGTGGGGCTTTTCCATGCAAACACCAAATCTCTGTGCCCTGAGGAACGGAGGGGTGACCCTGGTGGGGATGTACCTGGTGGGGATGAGGCAAGGATACGGAAAAGCAGGTGGGTTCCTTGCTCACCCCCTGCCCAGAGGTCTGGGGAAGAGTCATGGGAAACATCGTCTCAGTTCTCTTCCTTCCCATCACCGCCTTCTCATCCAGGATCCCAACAACAGAGAGCCCTGCAGAGAAGTAGGATGGGCCCCTCAGCAAGGAGGCCAAGAGGCTGGAGCTGGAGGTACCTATGCAAACAGAGGCACATGCCCACTCAGAGCTCACAGGATGGATGATAGCTATGTGGCCAAGGAGTTTCCCTCAGGTCACAGTGGTGCCTCCCACCATTTCACAGCACTCCAAGATAAGATCACTGTTCACTGAGCACCTTCTGCGAAGCAGGCTCTGTGCCGGGGGGCTGGAGGATAGATCAGACCCCGCCCTGCCCTCAAGGAGCTCAATGTCTACAGAGGGAAAACCTAAGGGACTCCACAATAGGGGGCACATGGTGGCCCAGGTGTGAGCGCCAGGCGATCTGGGAGTCAAGTGGAGAGGAACCTAAGGTGACTTGGGCTCAGGGAAGACCACACACAGGAGCTGATACTTGAACCTGAGGCCTTTGGACAGGAAGGAAGAGCGAGGAGCTGAGAAAACAGCACAAAGAGAAAGGCAACATAGCAGAAAATGGAGGGAAAGGGTGTGGCATGATAAAATGGAGTACGATATGCCATGAGCACAATGAAGGAGGACATCCCAGTGTATGGTTCTTGGGGGCCTGGGGATGAGGAGACAAAGCCTAGTTCTTCATAGAGCCCAAGGAAATGATGCGGTCAGATTTGCATTTGAAAGATCATTTCCTGCAGAAGGGGGACCCCCACTGGAGCAGAGACAAAGGCAGAAGCCATAGCCTAAGTCATTGGTATTTAGCTCTTCTTGACAAAGCAGACACATAGAAAAATCATGGGCCCGACTTTCCTGGACTCCCTCCAGCATCCACTTGCCATCTTTCTTCCCCCGTCCCCCCGCCACCACCACCAGGCCAGCAAGCCTGGCCCCTTGCATCCCCACCCCAACTCCGACACCTTTCAGCTCTGCTCTGAAGCTTGCCAGTATCAGGCCTGCTGGCAGCTGAAAATAACATGGGCTTGACACCTCTGTGTCATGCAGTCATGGATGTCACCTAGCTCACTGCCCAGCTCTCCTCGCATTTCTCTCGGGGCTGGGGGCCCTGGGCGAGGTCTGCCCAGTAACCCCAGCAGCCGGCTCAGGCAGGCCATGGAGTCTGAGGGTAAGTATAAAGCACACAGGATTTGGAGTCTAACAAACTGGCTTCGCATCCTAGCTCCTCCATTTATTAGCTCTGAGCCTCAATGTTCTCGGTTTCTGCCTGTCAGGTGGAGACAGCATTACCAGTGAGCTCACTGTGCTTTTGTGGGGATCACAGGAGGTACTATGTGTGGAAGGATTTAGCATTCTACCTGGTACACAGCTGTAGCTATTGCTTTGCAGATGGAAGGAAAACCTGGGGGGGAGCTGGAGAACAAATGACTTGCCCTAGCTGGTGAATTTGTGGCGCAGGATCTCAGGGTCCTGCCTCGGTGCCCAACTTCTGGCCAATGAGGAGATCTACCTGCACTGGAGCTACTTTGGCTAGCTGTGTCCCTTCTAGAAGCAGTAGCATCAACAAAACACCAAGGAGCGCCTCTGTCTGCTATAAAGGCAGGCCAGGCTAATCACAGTCATGATGGGCGGCTCCGTGGGTAGCCTTGGAAAGGCAGGTCTGACTGCGCCCAAAGTGCAGGGTTATCTTGCTCACTCCTCCCCATAGGAGAGTCTGATCTGTCCTGGGCACAGGCCTGTGTCAAACAGTGCTGGCACACAGCGGGTCCTCAGGGAACTTGAGATGAGTGGGCCTGAACTTGGTCGGTGTCAAAGTTGACTTCTCTAGCTCAGTCATCGAGCCTGGGCCCCCCACACTGTGGGCCCCGCGAGTTCAGCAGATGCCCCCAGCAGACAATCCCTGCTAAGCGAAAAGGCCCGCTGCGGCCCAGGCAGCCCTGGCAGAAGCAGGCAGCATGTGAGAATTCAAGGCCACAGCGCTCCCAGGGCAGAGCTGTGCTGAGAGCACCAGCCCCCCCTTTGGTGGTCCTCTCCACGGTGTGGGGGAAGCAGTGGCCCCTTTTGTCTACTCTTTAAGGCAGAGGGCCTTCTGAGAGGGTTCTGGGAAGCAAGGCCAAGACTCCTGGGTTCTCCTAAATGTGTTTAAATAACAGTAAATGAAGAAAACATTGGAACGAGAAGTCCCATGGTGAGGGTTCCTTTTCATTCAGGAATCTTCAACAACAGAAACACCTAAGACTAAAATTCAGAATGCTAAATACACAAATTAATGACCATTTATTTCCAAAGGTGACCGCAGAAACCATTTTGGTACAATCAAAAAGTTTTAGAAAACAGGGAAAACATATTACAAAATGCTCCAAGAGGTGAGCAAACCGGTGGAGACACAGAGCACCCAAGAACCAGCTTGGCAAAAATACCCTGCTGTTGTTTAGGGGGATTACAAAGACTGGTCCTAAAGGGAGCCACTGGCGGGGAGGGGCGACAGGAAGGGTTCTGCCCAGGGCATGCCTTGGAAATGAGAAAAGATGGGGGTAGGGGCGAGAGGGACAGAGGCATTTGCCAAGTTCCTGGCAGAAGTAATTACAGATCAGACTATCTTAACCTCTCCACCACAATAACACCAATATAAATGAAGAATTCTTTAAAATATAATACAAAACTGACACCGAAAGAAAGCAAGTTTCCAAAACAGCTTTGCTTAAACTGACTTTTGTTTTATGCCACTGAGTAGCAAACCACTGTACAAAAATGTCACAGACAAGAGCAACAACAAGCGACTACGTTTTCCTGAGCACAAATTGGCTCAGTCTATATACAGAAGAGGAAGGCTCACTCCTTGTCAGGGACTCGACCACCTCCCAGAGGGAGAGGCAGGGCCAGGCATGCAGCAGGGAGGCCCCTTCCAGTCTGGAGCCTTCCCAACGAGTACTTGAGGGCCTGCAGGAACCCCTCCTTTATGTCTGTTCGGGACTGACCAAAGCCAACACCACGCCTGTGTCTTAGCCTGCGGTGTCACTCCTTCTCGGCTCCACCCCCACCTCCCCTTCAGTCTCCCAAAGAGGACAGATGACTCTGGACCAACATCTACAGATCTGGGGAAGTCATTCTGGCCAAGGGAGCAGGAGGAAGGGCCTTCTGCCACCACTAGCCACCCAGCTCACTCCTGGGGCGCTCAGCCCCAACACCAGTACACAGAGACCAGCTGACAACTTGTTATCTGTGGGGACTTGTGGCCACTCCCCAAAACACTGGATTCTCAACAAACACAAATAGCAAAGCCCTGGCCAAGGCTGCAGCAAAAGGGATGATCTGATAGCTGGACTTGAGATACCGGACGGTCAAGTATGCCAACTGCGCCACTTATCCCGACCACCCTGCAAGCAGCTTTTGTGAATGCTGAAAAGTTCAAGGAGAAAGAGAGAATAGTGTCTGGGGGACACAGAGGCCATGCCTTCCTCACAAGCTGACAGAGAGGTACACGTCACTGGGCCTCCAGGAAGATGGGCCAGATCATCTTTGGTGTACAAAATCAAATACTGGGACTACAAACAGGCATGACCATCTTTCTGCTATTCTGAGCTGCTGCCGGCTGAACAGACTGTTGTCACTGGCCCATGTCCTTGGCCACGGCTACCTGGGGGCTTGAGAGAGCATTCCTTTCCCTTCCTGGGGCTGTTTTTAAAGAAACTGCCCACTTCTTTCTCTGGGACACACACTAAGCACCCACACACGCTGGCAAATGACATATGGAAACTTGGCCAGGGTGGTTAAGGGAACCACCTTGGCACTGACAGCAAAGCCCTGGGGAGGAGCTGGAAAGCCCAGGGCTGCTGGTACCGGCACTGCCCTCCAAAGCAGGCTACCATGGTTCTGGCCCAACACTTAGCCCAAGGGAAAAGTGAGGTACAGACCAATTCAGATGCACGCTGCTCCCTAACACCTCAAATACAGGCCATGACTCCTGTGGAGCCTCTGGACTAGGCGCACTCTTTGTTCCTTTCATCTACATGGTTCTGAGCCAACCTGGACCCCAGAAGCCCTGCATCTCTCCTTCACTTCCCCCTTCCCCTGACAGGTATATCTGTTTCTGGCCTGGCCAGGCAAGGTACCTGGCTTTCACTTGCTTCTTCCCTTCCAAGCAACAGAAAATGCCAGCCAGAATAGGCACTGAGCTGTAGCCAGAGCAAAGTCAAGCTTTGAGAGGCATGCCAATGGAGGGAACGCTCAGGCTGACCAGAAACGTGTACCATGCCACACAGACAGGGAGAGAGGGCACCTGCAGAGTCACTATGCCACTGCGGCATTCTGAAGCTGAGCGTCTGCCCCACCCAGGCTGCTGGCCCCTAACTGAGGCACAGATCATCTGCCTACAAAGACTCCATGTTCTGGTAGGGACAGGACAGGCCCCCCAGGGGCTCCACCCATGACCTCCTTCCAACATTTCCCTTTGTGAAGAGGCGGCAGGACACTGAGGCCTTACACATTTCCTTGTCAGTCTTTCCTACATGCAGCTGTTTCATGGTGGGCAGAGCAAATACAGCCACTCAAGGGGTGCCTCTTCTGGACAACCCTAGGGGAAGAGGCACTAAGAAAAACTTGGCCAATTCCTCAAAGATAGCAGAAAATGAAGGTTCTGCATCACGAGAAGCTCATGGGGAATAAGAGCAGTCGGTGTTCTCCCTCCTCTTCGCCCACACCTCAGAGATTGATCATCTCAGTGCCAGCAGGCCTCTGCAATAGGGCAGTTCCATGGTCGGTTCCCCAGGCCTCACCTTGCTCAGAGACTCTCCTACATTCTGCTGCTCCTTGTAGGTCCGTATGCTAAAATCATGATCACAGAGTCACTGAAGCCCAATCTATGTCTCACACAGTAACACCTGAAATACTGGAACTGGCCCAGGGCGACTGGGTTGCCTAGAGTGGGAGAGGGCAGGGGCGGCCCACCAGAGGAAGTCACTGAACCCATCATCTCTTCTGTTCTTAAGCAAATCTGTTCTTAGTACCAGCTAACAAGGAGTCAGAAAAAGCCCAGCCACTGCCTCCCTTCTTGAGTTCCATGCGTGACTGAGTTCAAGTCTTTCAACAAAAGCTCTTCCTTGCGGAGCACCTGAACCTCCACCCATGGGGACCTGATTCTTCCCAGGACATGGGCTTTGGGGAGCATGTGGTGTCCCCCACGCTAAACAATTCAGCACTGAGCCTGGCAGCAGTGATGAGCCTAGGGAAACAACACCAGCAGGACCTGTATCTTCCCAAACCCAGGATGCTGATGTAGCCTGTAAACCCACAAAGTGCATCAGCAAGAGCCGCTCCCGAGACAGGCCTTGACGCAAGGCTTCTCCAAACTCAAACATCCAAAAATCAATGAGCAAACAAATAAAGAAAACCCAAAAAGAAAAAGAAAAAAACACCTCTAGTTCCTCCTTCCCTGAAGCTGCCTTTAAAAAGGAGAACATTAAAGGAGTACTCAAGATGAAAACGGCATCTACTAGCAACATTAAACTGAAATGGAGCATATGATTCAAATCACTGTTTTCTCAAGTTACCACTTCTGTTTATGAATTTCCATGATTCCTTGTGATTGGGATATGAGTCCTTTCTTAGCGCTCACAGGCAGAATATAGCCAGGGTCCTGCCTAGTATTCGTTGTGGACGTTTTAACCTTGTTCACTTTCAATTTGCCATTGCAGCAGCTCTCCATCCCCCTCAATGGAATCTAGCCCTTGGGCCGGGTAGTGCCCCACCTCCCACCGCAGGCAGCCTCTGGAAGGGAGTGGCTGGTTGGCTGCTTGCTTTGAGTCATGAGACACTAGTGGGAAGAATCTGGCCGGTTCTATTTTGGCCATGAACTGGGAAATCCCTTGGCTCTTCGCTTGCTGCTGGTATAAAAACAAGGCCACAGTCCCCTTATAGTGGGGCTATGCTGGAGACAAAAGGGGGACCCCCAGCATAAGCCTGGAGGTCTCTGGCAGTGGAAGAATGAAATACAACCAATCTCATCAACTTTGCTGCCAAAAGAACTACTGCTTGTTGTTCCCTTTCTCCTCAACCAGCTGTTGTTAAAGCCCCAACAAGCAGAGTGAAAGCTACTGACTACTGTCTCCCCACATAAGGCCACTGGGAGCAGGGAGAAAGAGCAAAGTGGAAGAGGAAAAATCCAGCCCTCAGCACTACACCCCAGGCTCCAGGAGATGTCTGGGGAGGAAGAGCTGGGGGAGGAAGAGTTGTGGAGGAAAGGGACAGAGAAAAGGGAAAAAAGGAATACCCCAAACACCTTACTGCCATCGCCCATGATTTCATTAACAACGGGGTGTTCTCCAAGTCAAGTCAGAACTTGTTTCCTCAGGGAGACAAACAAACAAACAAACAAACAAACAAAAAACACCAAAAACAAAACAAAACAAAACAAAAAAAAAAACAGGCACCTTCAGTCTATTTTCTTGGCTGGAAGCCGGAGCAAATCCAGCAGATATTTACACAAGGGCCCAACCATGTATGAGAACAGGATGACCAGCTTCCCGTGGGTCATGGTCATGAGAGTCTGGTGTCCCGAGGCCCAGATGCGATACCAGGGGCCGTAGAATGGGTCTGAGATGGCCGGACACAGCATGTTGTTCAAATTCACTTCGGTGACCTGCAGGGACAAGGGAGGTAGAGTGAGCGTTCACCATCTTTAGGCTTTCTCTGGCTTCTGCCAGTTCAGCCATCTCTACCTAATGGGGCACTAGACAAGTAGGGATTGACAAATCCCTACCTGTTCATAACAGGATTTTTCTCCCCTAGGTTTTATGAGTCCAGGCTAGAGCCCGCTAGAGGTGATGGTGGAGGTTGTCCAGTAGAAAAGCTGGTTTTGCCTCGTCTTGCCTTCAGGGTTGGGCCCAGAGCCCGTTGCGATTCCTAAGCAGCTACTATGTGCCTAGTCACCGGAGAGGTGTTATGGGGGAAAAAAGAGCTGTCAACAGCATGGTCCCTGCCTCCGCATAACTGGCACCTGATCAAGTCGGGGTGATCAGTCTACCACATCTGACCTCACACCAAATGGTGCTCACTGGGTTTTCCCCACCAGGAGATATGAAGAGTGTGCAGAATGGGGGCTGAGTCCTTAGGAAAGATTTCATGAGGGAAGTAGCACCTGAAATGACTCATGAAGGATGGATGGGGGACACAACGAGGAATGGAGTAAGCAGAGTCTTCCTTGTAGGAGGTGTGGCCTGAGCCAGGCCCAGAGGTAGGACTGAGCATGGTATGCATGGTGACATGAGGACACTGACTCCTCTGGAATCAAGGAGACCCAGTAGAGAGCAATAAGAATAAGGGTGTGACAGTCATACTGCTTCAGCCCCATCGTGCAGAAAGCAGGCATGCCTTTGGCAAAGATCTCAAACCGCCCCTCAAGGTAAACCAGAGCAGAACAATATGCCAGGGTGGGGAAGAGAAGGTGACTGCTTCTACAAAGGCACTGGTGACATTGCTTACATGCCCTAGGCCTGCGAGTTCCCGCGAGGCTCCACAAGGCTAACTAATGCTACGTTACTGCCGCTCGCACACAAAACCAGACATGCCCCTTCCCGCCACGAGGATGGCCATGGCACCTGCCTTCCGAAGCCTTTGAAGCCCATTCACATTGAAGACAAGTCCTCACCGCCTGTCAGGGAGGCTAGCAGTTTTGTACCATGTCACAGATGGGTAGAGAGCTCCCTGCCCTCGAGGATGAGGTGGCTCACCCAGAGCAGTGGCAGAGCCAGGACTAGAACGTGGGTCTCCTGACCTCCAGTCCCAGCCCTGAGCTCTTCCTATTCACTTTGCCACCAATAGACACCCACGCACTTAGCAATCTTGGGCTCTGGATAACCCAACTACCGTGTCCAGCCATCATCCTAGCTCAGGCAGGTCTGAACACCCCAGAATACCATGGGGGTCCCCCAACACTGCGCTTCCATTGGTCACACAGCTCAGGGCCTGGGAGTAGGCACAGAATGGACCTTAGGCCAGAAGCTTACCCAGGCCTAGAGTGAGGGTTAGCGTCCTGCCTCCCCATGGGGTCCATAGCAAACCACATTCCAATTGCAGCTCACTGTTTCCAACCCAAGTGGCCATGAGTGAAAGGCATCCTTGCCTCCTCATGGATGAAAGAAATAGTTATTACTGGAGGATTCAGAAAACTCTTTAAAGAGGCCAAGGCTCTAGATCATAAATCAGCAACCCAGACACAACAATCTGACGTCCTGGCCTTTGGCATCTTGTATTTTCAAAACAAAACGATACACCAGCGCCAACCAGGATTATCAAGATTTATGGAGAACTCCAAACAGAGGGGAAAGAAGGGGATAGAACCAAACTTACCAGGCCCAGGATCTGCAAGACGCTGAAGTGATAAAAGAACATGAGGCCAGTTGAGAGGAGGGCCCACCGGAAACTGCTGAGGGGCTCTGGGGTGTAAGCACCTGGAGGAAAAGAGGAGATGGTGAGACAGCAGAGTTGTTGACCCATTTCTGCTCCTTTGCCCCATGAGGGTACAGGTGCTGAGGCCACAGCTGCTACCTGCTGATTACCCCCTTTCACTGCTCAGCGATAGCTACCTAAGAGACAGCCCTGCTGATTAGTTGGGTACTCCAATAAGCCTCTGTTCTGCCATGTAATGCCAGGGCCATTATAAAGAGAGGGGTTTTCTTGATTGTAAAATAAATAAAATAAAATGTGACTAGAATTGAAATATGTTGTAAGTGCAAAATATACACTGATTTTGCATATGAAAAGAATGTAAAATAAATTTGTATATGATTACATGTTGAAATAATATTTTGAATATATTGAGTTAAATAAGATATATCGTTAAAATGTAATTTAAAGTAATACATGCTCATTAAAGGGAATTTATAAAATGTTAAAAAGTAGAAACAAAATGCAGGAAAAAAAAAGAAAATCATCCCCAGCACTCTATTACCCAAATGCAACCACTGCTAACCCATGGTTGTGTCTCCTTGGTTCTCTTCTCTATGCTTTAAGAGCTCCTTTTCTTTCTTTTTAAATTACTAATTGGAATTTTACTGTATATAAAATTGTATATCCTTCATTGCCACATTTATTTTAATCACCCCCTAATGTTTCAAAAGAGACATGTCATTCAGGAAGTATTGTGTGGTGGTTGAGAATGTTAACTTTGATGTCACACAGATTTGGTTTCAAGTCTGGATTCTACCTCTTACTGGCTGTGTGACACTGGAAATGTTGTTTAAAGTCCCCGAGTCTCAGTTGATTTGTCTATATAATGGAATAGTAGTCCTATCTATTTCTTAAAAGTTGTGAGAAGTAGAGGATGTAATATATTGAGAGCTCTTAGAAGGGGATCTGATATAATGTCAGTGTGTAACATGTGTTAGATGCTATCATTACCACACCATTATTATTATTCAAATAACTAAAGAATACGCCACATTCAATGGCTGTGCCATGTCCCAATTGTTAGATAACTCCCTTCCCTTGAAACAGCAAGAATGATATATTTCCCCTCTATAGTCAAGAAGAACCACCATCCCAGAGGGCCCGGATATATTCCAGAGCTTGCAAGAGCAAGGAGATGGCTTATAGGATGTTGTGGGTGTCACTCTGAGTGGACACTTGGGGGTGTGTGCTCCAGCATGAAAGGAACCTGGAACCCTCCACCCCAAGCAAGTACATGGCAACAGTACATCCTGGAGTAGTATTTTCCCAAGTCAGTCTTTCACTGATTCATCCATTCATTCACCAGCTATAAGGCACCTGTAATATTCCAAGCCCCATACCAAGCTTTGAGGATAGGAAGAAAAAGAAGACAGGCCCCCTGCAGTCTAAGCCTCACAGGTCTGGCAGGTGAGGAAGACAAGCCAGTCAATAACTAGAAATCAGTATGATGGATGCGATGATCAAGGTCTGTGCCACATATTATGGGAGGACAGAACTCAGCCTGGGGGAAGGGGGGCGAGCGTGGGAACAAGGGCTGCTTCTTGGTGGAAGGGACACAGAGTCCTGAAAGACAAATGGGACTTAAGGAAGGGTCTAGGCAGCAGCCTGCACTAATGCAGACATGAGTGGGAATCAAGCAATTCAGAGAGTGCGGGCAAGATTTGGGGCCACAGAGGAGAGTGTGATGGGGTGGTAAGCAGAAGTAAGACTCAAGAGGTTGGCAGAACTGGTCTGCTCCTAGCTGGGCCACGTAGGACCTTATGAGACAGGCTGAGTGAGGGCTTTGGCCTTCATTCCGTGCTGCTGGGTCATGAGCCCAAATACTTCAAGTCTCAGGCAGGTAATTGGGAGCAGGGGAGTGACCAGGGACAAAGGGCCATTGGGGATGCTGGAGACTGGCCAACTGGTAAGTCCATGCCCTTTCTAAAGAGGGCAACCACCACTCAACTCCATCCAACCATTGTTCTGCAGGGACGTGGGCCCAGAGTGGCCAGTTTTTTCACTTTTGCAAGAGAAGCCAGAAATATGAACTTTCATGTGGAATTTCCTGAGTTTTAAATGTTGGCAAATAATTTGAAATGTTTTAAGAATGCTCAACAGACCAAACAAAACATGTCTTCTTGGATGGATTTCAGCCCATGGGTGGCCAGCTTTGAGCTCTGCAGCAGAGCCACAGAAAGCAGTGAAAGATTTGAAGCAGAAAAGTGATGTGATCATACGTGTGCTTGAGAAAGATCCACTAGGGTACACATTGACCCACTAGTGTACAGGGGGTGGACTGGAGCAGAGGAAGTCAAGGCAGGGAGACTGATAGGAGACTGCTGCAGGAACCTGAAAAGGGAAGAGGATGGGTGGCCTTTGAAGAAAATAGCAGTGGGGCTGGAAAAAAGTGGAGGAAAAATCGCCAGGATGTGGTAGAAGATTGGATATTGGGAGGAAGGGTGAGGAAGGGTCTAGAAAGACTCCCAGAGTTCTAGCTTGGACATCATTGGGTTGATGGTGCCAATTATTGTGATAGAGAAGAGAGGAAAAGGCAGATTGGGGAGAAGGTAAGAAAATGATACGGTCAATTTTAGACATGGTGACATTGAGGTATCTGTGGAATATCCAAGTGGAAATATCTCTTATGTGGCTGGAGGCACTCTGGGAAATATGGTGTGATGGATAAGAGTGTGGACACTAGAGTCCAGTAGACGCAGATTTTCAAATCCTGGCTCTCAACACTTATTAATTCCAGGGCCTTGAGCAAGCCTCAGTATCTCTTGAACTCAGTTTCACTCATCTATAAAATGGGGTGCCATGGCCTACTTTACAAGGTTGTTGGATAGATGACATCATTTAAGTAGTGCCTTATCTGGGATTTCACAAATGCTGATAATTTTTATTATTACATGCACACCTCAAAGACATTGCAGGTTTGGTTCCAGACCACAGCAATAAAGTGAGTCACACAACTTTTTTGGTTTCCTAGTATATATAACTTATGTTTACACTACACTGTAGTCTATTAAGTGTGCATTATACCCAAAAGTATACATACCTTAATTTAAAAACATTTTATTGCTAAAAAAATGCTAAGCATCATCTGAGCCTTCAGTGAGTCATAATCTTTTTGCTGGTGGAGGGTCTAGCCTCCATGTTGATGAAAACACAATATCTGTGAAGCGCAGTAAAGCAAGGTATGCCTGTATATGAGTCACAAACCCAGTGAAGAGGACGGAGCTGAACGTCAGATATAAGTGTCATCAGCACATGATGGTAACCAAAGTCATAGAAGCACATGTAGACCAAAAGAGGGAGAAGGCTGGAGGCAGAACACCATGGGGTGGGGTGGGGTGGGGTGGTATGGGGGTAGGGGGGTGGAGTGTGGAGGGGAGAAGAGGAGTGAGATGGGGTGACTGAAGCCAAGTGGGTCTTCTGGGGGAGGAACTTAGACTTGTTCTCTGAACAAGAGGCAGGCTCACAGAATATCTGAGTCAGAAGGCCCTTTGAGGGTATCAAATTCATCCCTCCATTTTATAGATGAGGAAACTGAGGCTGTGCCACAGCCAAAGTCACAATAGCAGAGCACTGGGCTCTCAGACATTGCCAGGGGACTCACTGCTCAATGCCCTGTTGCCACTTATCCAGATCTCCACGCCAAGTTGTACAGTCTCTTTCCTTGTCTGTCCACCTGTGTAGACCACAGCGCCTCGGGGTCGATGACCATGTGGGACCCATTTCTGTGTCCCTAGCATCTAGTGCAGCACTTGGGTTGTAAAAAGGCATTGAACTATATGCACTTACACTCTGTGCACTTTCTTGTCTGCTGAGTGAGTGGGGATTGGGCACAGTGTCGTCACCCTGGCTGCTGGGGACCTAAAGGGGAAGAAGGGACCTGGAGGACCAACAGATCCTGAGGCCGCTCACGCCGCTCCTCAAGCCCGAAGCCATTTCCCCCAGATATCCCTTCCCTTTACTCTCTGCTTGGCTCCCCCTACTGGCAGATGGGCAGTAGTGACAGGTTCCGATGGGCCAGGTGGTAGGTGCAGGAAAGGGACAGAAGGAGGAAGTGTCCTCAGCCAGGAGGCAGCTCAGCCACAGACCTGGGGAAAGCTTGGGCGAGGCCTCAGCTGCTGGGCAGCCCTGCTCTCATCGTCCTTCTCTCTGCTCTGCCCTGCGATACGGGGGGGAAATGGACACTCAGATATTGCCTGGGGTCACGTTTCTCAGTGTTCTCACCGTCTCTTGCCCAAACCCCCACTTTAGTACCATTTCATCTGTGTTGCATCATAACATCCCACACCAGACTGTTAGTTCCCTGAGTGAGGGGCCATTTCTGAATAACCTCTTTGCCTCCAGCACCTGGTACAGAGTAGGCACTCAAAAAAATTATCACTGCATGGGAAAATGAAGGGCACAGCTTTTTTGGAGGATCATAAAACTAGAACCCTTTGGCTAGACAATCCTACTTTGAGGACTACCATTGAATACCTATAAAACCAAGAATCCGCCCTTATTTGCACAAAGATATTTACACCTGCACTGCCTATAATACAGAGAAACTGGAAACAAACCAAATGGAGAGATAAGTTAAGTAAACTCTGGTACCTCAACGTTGTGCGACAGTCCACTGCCAATCAAATAACAACTGGATAACCTAAGTCCCTGGCTAGTAATGGCAACTGTAAAAGGACACCAAACAGTACATTGATGATGGAAAATACAGCTTAGTGGTTTAAAACAAAGGCTTTGAGTCAGACAGCCTTGGGTTTGAATCCTGCCTCTCCCACTGTCTACAGGGGTGACCTTGGGCAAATTGTGCTGCCCATCGAAGCCTGTTTTCCCATATGTAGACTGGAGGTAGCACCTACCTCTTGGGGCTGCTGAGTTGAATAAGATATGGAAAAGTAAACACAGCAGCTAGCCTGGCACAGAGATGGCAGCTGCTATTTTTACCATGCCAACCACAGGCATCCAAAATCTCCTAAAAGATTAGAAGACAGGGACTCTTATAAGAGGTGATCTTCTCTAGGAAGGGGGACTTTGTGGTTTCCACTGCATTTTTCCTGTTGTTGGCTCTTTTCATTGCAAAGATGATCAAATATCCAATTTCTTTGAAAAATAAAGGAAAAAAGAGAAAGCACCCTGAGAATAGATGACCCAGTCTACATAGATATATACAAATTTTATGCAAACACACATCATTCTTTTTTCTGTATACCTGGATGTGGCCTTTGGGATAATCCCAGTCAAAAATCAGTTTTCTTCTAAAGGAAAATAGAAACTTAAGCAATTCCAGAAAAATCAAACATGTAAAACTATTGTTTTTCTACTTTAGGAGAAAATGTGACATTTTCTGCTAGCATCTTCTATCCCAGGAGGATAGAAGTATTTCAGCTTTAAAGAGAGGAAAAACCTATATAATAGCTTTTTCTGAAATCGATTTCTGCCAGAAATAAGCTTTATGAGTGCTGGGAAAGAAGTCAATTGCACCACCAGCAGCAGAGACCTATCCCCAGAGAGGTCTCCCAAGAGCCCTGTCTCTCATATTCCCACCCAGGAAGGACTTACACCAAGGAAATGAGACGGGGCACCATGGCATCCCCTTCTCCAATCTTTTTCCTGCTACCTTCAACTCATTCACTTCTACATGTTACCCATTCATTCACCATTGATGAGTACATGCTGGGCACCATACTCCATGCTAGGCAGTGGGGATAAGGAGGCAAACATAGGCCCTTCCCTTGAGAGTGACCCTACAGCTTACAAGGGAACAATGAAGTGCAATAAGGTAAGCACAGTAAGTAATGAGGACATCAAGGAACGGTAGCTGAAGACAACAGTTGCAGTGAGTTTTGAAGAACAAGAGGGACCTGGGGAAAGAGCTCGAAGAAAGGAAGGGCCACTCTGAGCAGTGGGGAGAAAAGGTGTAGAGGCATGAAACAGCATGCTGTTGGCATGCAATCACAAGCAGGTCTGTGTTCCTGGAGCATAAACTGGGGGGGGACATGTGTCAAGAGATAAAGCTAGAGAGACAGGCAAGTGGGGTCAGGTCATAAAGAGCCTTATTTGCCAGGCCTGGGAACTTGTCCTTTATCCTATGCACAATGAGAAGCCATTAGGAGGTTTTAAACAGGGGAGTGCAAGGTCAATTTATGTTTCAGCCAGCTAGACTGCAGTGGCAACAGTGTGGATGATGGACTGGAGAGGGACAAGATTGAAGACCAGTTCAGATTCTGCTGCAGAGATACACAGATGACTTGGGAATTTGTCTGACACGAAGGAGACCTCTAGGGGTACTCCCGGTTCTATGCTTTCAGTAACTGAGAGGAGCTCATTGAGAAGAGAGACGAGTTCAAGTTAGAGCATGCTGACACTGAATGTCAATAGGATACCCAAGCAGACATCTCCAATAGGCTGTGGCTGTCCAGGTCTAGCGCTCAGGAGAGGGAGATGGCCTGGAAACAGAGCTTGGAGTATGGATAAGACCAATGAGGAAGAGTCCATGGAATGAAATTAAAGGACCAAAGACAGAGCCTGGGAAACAGCCACAGTCACCAGAAGGAAAAGGATCCCCGAGACGATTAAAGGCTGCCACTAGCCACATGTGGAAATTTACATTTAAATGAATTAAAATTAGAATTAAAATTGTCATTCCTCAGTCTCACCACAGTTCAAGTGCTCAATAACCACATGCACCTAGAGGCTGCCATATTGGATGTGCAGAGATAGAACATTCCCATCACTGTATAACATTACACAAGGAATGCACTGCTCTATAGAGGTACAGTAAAGACAAGTAACTTCCATTGGGTTTGGCAAAGTGCTGGTCACTGGTAATCTTTACTATAACAATTTTAGGAGAGTAGCAATACAGGAACTGGCTGGTAAACGACGAAGAAAAGTTTTCTAGGTGCACAAGGTGAGGAAGTGAATCCCAGGAAAAGGGAACAGAATATGAAAAGTCACAGAGAATACTTTAGCCAAATCCCCAATATTTCAATCGCTTCTCTGAATGTCCCCTTCATCCTTTTGCTCTTACCAGACCGATCTCATCCCATGAGGAGCCTGCTTAGCCTTCTAAAGTAGTCACTATTTTTTCTCCTTTGGCCCATGGAGCTCCAGTAGGTAATTCTTTCTTTTCATTGCTGTTTCCAGACTACTGGTGCTCCTTCCTCCCTAAAACCTCATAACCACCATATTGTATCGTCCACTATCCCTCCCTTTCACAGTTGTCTACAAATGTATAGATCATGGCCCTCAATATTCCTTGAGGATATTAGTACCCGGCTTGGTACCACTCTCTCCAAAACAAACCATTCCTGTCATATTTCTTGATTGTTTCTACATATGCCTAGATGAGCCTTCCGGTAGCCTGGCCTCTCAGTTCCTTGGCTTCTTCTCCTCTATGATCATGTCCTCTATTGCACCTCAGCCACTCGTTCTCGTGGTCATGCCCTACAATAAATATCTGCAGCCCCTCCATAAATCAAGCATTCCCTCTTTCCAGCTTCCTCCCTCTAGCCTTGATCCCAACACTTCTTTGACGCCACCGGAATCTGTAATCCATTAGCTTTACCACGTTTTTGCTGTCCCTCATGGCTCCCTCTCCCCCCTTAAATTCCATGGCCCATCATTTTAATTAGACCTGGTGTACACCTTTGACGCCATTGTGCCTCTCATGATTGTACTCATCTTGAAAAACAAAACAAAACACCCAGCCCTGGTTAAGTCCCAGTCGTCTCCTCCTTGCTTGCTCCTACATAGTTAAACGTGGCTGGAGAAAAACAACAAAGCTGACTGTTCTCACTGCAAATTTGTGATCACAAACCCCAAGTGTATCCTTCACGTTGCCAGGCAATCATACTTCACTTCCCCAGCCCATTCACTCTCTCATGCCACAATTTAATATTTTCTCCTCTCTTCTCAGATCTTCAATATTTTTCTCCCATCCTCAATCTCAGATGATGACCTTGCTTCCTACTTCATTGAGAAAAAAGGAATCAGCTAAAATCTTCCACAAGCTCTCATGACCGCATCTAACCACCTATTTGCATTGGGGCCCAATGTGCTCTGCCTTCGCCCATTACCATGGCTGAACTGCCCAGCATCCTAGCCAAGGCCAGCCCTCCCCCGCCATTTGTATCCAGATCTTGCCCCTTCTCGCCTACTCAGTATCACTCCAGCAACTTTCCTCTTTCTCTTATATCAACTATTTCTTCTTCTGTACTGGATTATTCCCATTATCATATAAACTACTCAATATACTGTCATAGCTCCCATTCTAAAACAAACACTTGTCCTCACTTCCACCTGCAACCACCTCATTCCTCTGCTCCCCCTTTATCGCAGAAGCCTTTGAAAGAACTGTCTATACCTATACTGTCTACTACGGTAGCTACTAGTCACGTGTGGCTTTTGAGCCCTTGATATGTGGCTAGTTTGAATTGAGAGGAACTGTACTGTTACTGTAAAGTACACACTGTCTATCAAAGGATGTAAAATATCCTGTTAATAACTTGTTATTAATTATATAGGAATGATAATATTTTGGATATATTGGGTTAAATAAGATATATAATTAAACTTAACTTCACCTGTTTCTTTTACCTTGTTTTTTAGTGTGACTACTAGATCCTTTGAAATTACATATGTAGCTCACATGTTTTTACTGGACAGCATCCGCCTATACTCCCTGTCTACAATTCCTCTCTTCCCATTCTCTCTTAACCTGCTCTAATCAGGTTTCCACCAAAACCGCCCCATCAAGGTCACACATACCCTTTTCATTGCTAAATCCAATGGTCAATTCTCAGGCCTCATCTTACATTCCCTTTCATTCTTGAAACCTTCTTCACTTGGCTTCAGGGATACTTCTCTTCCTGCCTCATAGCCTGCTTCTTCTGATTCTCCTTTACCGGTTCCTCCTCATCTCCCTGACCTCTAAATGATGGAGAGGATCAGGCTGCAGAACGCAGAGCTTTTCTCTTCTCTATATACTTTCATTCCCTAGATGATTTCAACCCATCTCATGGCTTTAATACAATCTTCGTGCTGAGGACTCCAACCTTTTTATCTCAGTCTGGACCTCTGCCTTGAACTCCAGGTTCACATAGCTCACAGCCTACTCAGTACTGTACTTGGATATCTAGAGGGCATCTCACTCTTAAACCCAATTTCTAATCTTAGCTTCTGAGGTAGACTGTTAGAATACTGGCTCTCAGTGTATCACATATCACAGTATCCATACCCTTATGTATTCTCCTCCCACACTGATTTGGCCCTGTGGCTCACATAGTTCACCACGTTACTTGCTTTGGTCAATAGGACATCACCCAAAAAGACACAATCTGAGACTTGATAAGCACTTGTACATTCCCTCTTGGAATACTGCCCTGAGAACCCATATGATGAAAGCTCATGTGAAAAAAGAGGCCAAGCTATCCCAGCCATCCTAGCTGACCCCAGGCAAAACCAGTAGAAAAAAATGTCTTAGTCAGCTTGGGCTGTCATAACAAAATATCATGGATCAGGTGGCTTAAACAATGGAAACTTATCTCCTCACAGTTTTGGAAGCTAAGATGTCCAAGATCAAGGCACTAGCAGATATAGGGTCTGGTGAGAGCCTACTTCCTGGTTCACAGATGGCCATCTTTTCGCTGTGTCTTCACATAGTGGAAGAGACGAGGAAGCTCTCTGGCCTCTTCTTGTAAGGGTGCTAATTTCCCATTCAGGAAAGTCCCACTCTCATGACCTCACCTAACCTTAATTACCTCCCAAAGGCCCCATCTCCAAATACCATCACATAGGGGTTAAGACTTCAACATATGAAATTTGGGGGACACAAACATTCAGTCCATAACAAAGAACAAAGCAGTCAACTCAATTGTGAGAAATAATAAGTCATTGATTTAAGCCACTAAATTTTGGGACTGTCTGTTACATAACAACAGATAGCTGAAACAGCACTCCCCCACCAAAAAAAACCCCAAATGAACAAACAAACAAAAAGCAAGCACAAAATCCCTTCTCCTAGCCTCCCTTTTCTCAATAAATGGCCATCCATCTAAGTTACTCAACAATCTTAGAGTCATCCTTGACCCATTGCTATCTCTCATACCCCAAATCTGTCCCATCAGCAAATCCTGCTGGTTGTACCTTCAGTATGTGTCCAGAATCCAATGACTTTTCTCTGCCTCTATTGTTAGTACCCTAGCCCAAGCCTCTACCATCTCATCCCTGGATTATTACAAATATCACTTCCAGGTTTCCCTACTTCTATCCCTGTCCCCCTACAGTCTAAGTTCAGCCTAGCAACTGGGTGATCCCTGGAAAAACGAATTCAGATCATGTCAGTGCACTGCTCAGTACCTTCCAACAGCCACCCATCACCCTCAGAACAAAAGATCTAGTCCTTATTAAGTCTATGAGGCCATATATATGATCTGCCCCCTCACCTATATCACCTCTCTGACCTCATCTCCTACTACTTTCCCCTTCCTTCACATGGCTCTAGACGCACTGGCTAACTTGCTATTGCTGAAATATTCTAGAAACACCCCTGTCTCAAGGCCTTTACACTTGTTATTTCCTCTGATTGGCATATCCTTCCCCCAGATATCCAATGGCTCACTCCCTTGCCTGCAAGCCTTTCGTCAAACGTCACATTCTTGGTGATCCCTACCCTTTAAATGAAACTGCCTAATTTAAAATTGCAGCCCTCTGCAACCATTCAGCAGCACTATGCCCCTTACTCTGCTTCTGTTCTTCCTCTATTGCACTTAACATCATCTAACTTACTAAATATTTTACTTATTTCTTTACTGTCTCCTTTCGCAAGAATGCAAGTTCCATGAAAGCAAGGATATGTATCTGTTTTGCTCACTGCTTTGTCCCAGCAATTAGCACAGTGCCTGACACAAAGTAAGGATTCAAGTAATATTTGCTGAATGAATGAATCGAGTGTCCAGTATGTTCAAGAACTTTCTGTAACTCTGTATCATTGAACTATCATGTAGGAGAGGCAGACAAACAGGAGATAAGGGCCAGTTCATGAAGAATTCTGTTTGCTACATTAGATATTTGGGGCTATACAAAACACCTTGAGATCTTATTAAAAGGTAGGTTCTGGGGCGGATCCCTGCAGGGGTAACCAGAGCCACTGAAACACAAAGGCCCTGAATCTGGTGCAGGAAGAGCTTTGGAATTTCAGAAGCTCTCCACATCCCCCAATGGAGGTGGTGCCCTGAGACAGAGGCAACCTGCTCACATAAGACGAGCCCACCTTCCAGGGAACTTCCCCCCACAATGTGTGACAAGCTGGAGCAGTGCAAACAAAATATAACACCATGGCATGAGAGAGAATAGAAGGCTGCAGTCAGAGAGAAAATAAAACATTCTACCAACACCTACTAGAAAATAAAAGAAACCTGTTCCTATCAACCTGTTGCAGAACCCACTTCTGTAGATGCCTAGGAAGAGAAATAATAATTCATTAATTGCCTTAAATAGCCAAGGTAACAAGGCAGCCCAGAAAGAAACTGAAAAGTCTCCCAAAAATGAACTTAAAAACACAGAAATATGTGACTTAAATGACAGAGAATTCAAGATTGCAGTTCTTAAAAAACTCAACGAGATGCAAGAAAACACAGACAGGCAGTTTAATGAACTCAGAAACACAAGCAAAGAACAAAATGAACATTTTACCAAAGAGATTGAAATTTAAAAAGGAACCAAATAGAATTTTTGGAGACTGAAAATTCAGTAAAAGAAATGAAGAACGAAATAGCCAGCTTAGGTAATAGTGCTGCCCAGATGGAGGAAAGACTCAGTGACATCGAAGACAGAAATCTGGAAATGACACAGACCGAAGAAGAGAGAGTCTTGAGAGTGAAAAGAAATGAAAGAACTCTACAAGAACTTTTTTACTCCATCAGAAAGAGCAATATAAAAACAATGGGCATACCAGAAGGAAAAGAAAGGGAGAAGGGAACAGAGAGTATACTCAAATAAATAGTGGATGAGAGCTACCCAAACTTGTGGAAAGAAATGGATCCTCGAATCCAAGAATCAAACACAACACTTAATTTCCTCAATCCCAACAGGCCTTCTCTAAAGCACATTGTATTAAAGCTGCCAAAAATTAATGAAAAAGAAAGAATCCTCAAGGCAGCCAGGGAAAAGAAAATGGTAATCTACAAAGGAAAGCCCATTTGATTATCATCAGATTTTTCAGCAGAAACTCTACACGCCAGGAGGGAGAGGCTCAAATATTCAAACTATTGAAAGAGAGAAATTATGAGCCAAGAATAACATATCCAGCAAAGATATCCTTTAGATATGAAGGAGGACTATAGACCTTTCCAGGCATATAGAAGCTGAGGGAATTTTCTAACACACGACCTGCACTACAATAAATACTGAAGGAGGCTATTCGACCTGAAACAAAAAAGCAAGAGAATACAAAACCGTGAGTAGTATTACGAACAGACAGAAGCAGGAAATGGCAAACCCTACACCAAATAAGACACTATAAACTTAAACATAACATACAAGGTAAAGAAGAAAAAAAAGCCACTTAACAAAACAGGAAAAAGGCAACTTGCAACTGAAGTGCAGAAATGGAACTCACAGCATAAAAAGGGGGTAATTTGTGACAACAGAAACATAAAAGGGGAGAGAGTAAAGGTCTGAACCAGCACAAGGGAATGGAGAAAGTAAGCACGCTGAAGAAAATGGAATACTCTACATAGGAAACTTTCTTTTACATAAACTTAATGGTAACCACTCCAAAAAAAATCCAGAACTGAAATATATAACATAAAAAAAGAAGAAACAGAGGGAGATATCATAGAATTCCAGCACATTGAAATAACAGACAGCAACAAAAAGGCAAAGAAACAATGGAGAGACTGTCCTACCAGAAACCATAGATAGAATGAGAGGAAATCCTCATATATCAATAATCACACTAAATGTAAATGGACTGAGCTCACCAATGAAAAGGCTCAGAATAGCAGATTGTATCAAAACAATAAACCCAACTATATGTTGCCTCTGAGAGACACATCTCCGCGACAAGGACAAATAAAGACTCAAAGTGAAAGAGTGAAAATCGAAACTCCAAGCAAATGGTATTCAGAGAAAGCAGGTGTATCTATACTGATACCAGGTGAAACAGGCTTCAGAATAAAAAAAGTAACAAGAGACAAAGATGGACATTTCATAACGATAAATGGGACAATACAACAAGAAGACACAAGAGTCATCAATATTTATGCCCCCAATCAGGGAGCACCAAAATACCCAAAGCAACTACTCACAAAACTAAAGGGAGAAATTGACCAAAACACAATTATAGTAGGGGACCTAAATACATCATTCACAGCTATGTTTAGGTCATCGAACAGAAAATAAATAAAGAAATATCAGCCTTAAGTGACACACTACATGAAATGGACATAATTGGCATTTATAGAGCACTTCGTCCTAGAACATCAGACTATACATTCTTTTCCAGTGTATATGAAACATTCTCAAGGATAGGGCCGGCTGAGTGGCTCAGCTGGTTAAGAGCTCGCTCAAGAGTTTGAGCTCTGAGCAACACCGGTTCGAGGCCCAACCCGAGCTGAGCTGCCGCTGAGCTGCCAACAGGTGGCAGGATGGCTCAGCTAAAAAAACAAAACAAAAAAACATTCTCAAGGATAGAGCATATATTGGGACATAAAACTAACCTCAGTAAATTTAAGAAGTTTGAAATCATACCAACTATATTCTCTGATCACAAGGCTTTGAAATTGGATATCAACTGCAAAAGGCAAGCAGGCAAAACCACAAATATGTGGAGATTAAACAGCATACTTTTAAAGATCTACTGGGTCAAAGAAGAAACAAGAGAGATCAAAAGACACATACAAACAAATGAGAATGAAAATACATTCTACCAAAATTTTGGGGATGCAGCGAAAGCAGTTTTAAGAGGGAAATTTATATCATCAGAGGCCTATCTCAAGAAAGAAGAAAAATCCCAGTTAACTAACCTCATGTTACACCATAAAAGCTAGAAAAAGAAAAACAAATGAAACCAAAAATCAGCAGAAGGAAGGAAATAATAAAAATTAGAGCAAAACTAAATGAAATAGAGAACAAAAGACCATAGAAAAAATTAATGCAATAAAGAGTGGTTCTTTGAAAAGATTAATAAAATTGACAAACCCTTCGCTAGACTCACGAAGATAAAAAGATAAAAGACACAAATAAACAAAATCAGATATGAAAGACGGGAAGTTACCATGGATGCCACAGAGGATTACCCAATACAAAGGATTACCCAAGAATACTACGAAGGGCTATATGCCACCAAATTAAAAAACCTGGAAGAAATGGACATGTTCTTAGAAACATATAGCCTTCCTAGGCTGAATCAGGAAGAATTGCAAAATCTAAATAGATTGATCAACAGTAAGGTAATTGAGTCAGTTATCTGAAACCTCCCCAAAAGCAAAAGTCCAGAACCAGATGGCTTTACTAGTGAATTCTACCAAACATTCAAAGAGGGTCTAATACCTGTCCTATTCAAAATCTTCCCAAAAATTGAAGAAGAGACAATACTCCCTAACCCTTTTTATGAGGCCAACATTACCCTGATACCAAAACCTGGTAAGGATAACTCCCCCCCAAAAAATTACAGACCAATATCTCTGATGAATACAGGAGCAAATATCCCAAACAAAATTCTAGCAAATCGAATGCAAGAATGCATTTAAAAAAATATGCATCATGGTCAAGTGAGGTTCATCCCAGGGGCACAAGGATGGTTCAACATATGCAAATTGATCAATGCGATACACCACATAAACAAAATAAAGGACAAAATCATATGATTATATCAATTGATGCAGAAAAGGCATTTGACAAGATATAGCATCCATTTATGTTTAAAACACTTAATAAAAAGGGTATAAAAGGAAAATACCTTAACATAATAAAGGCCATATATGACAAACCCTCAGCTAATGTCATAATTAACAGTGAAAAATTGAAGCCCTTTGGTTTACGTTCAGGAACACGACAGGGCTGTCTCCTATCACCTCTCCTTTCAACATAGTATTGGAAGTCCTAGCCAGAGCAATCAGGCAAGAGAAAGAAATAAAATGCACCAAAATTGGGAATGAAGAAGTTAAACTGTCACTTTCTGCAGATGACATGATGCTATATACAGAAAACCCTAAAGACTCCACCATAAAGCTATAAGAAACAATAAACGAATACAGTAAAGTTGCCGGCTACAAAATCAACGTACAAAAAAGTCCATTGTATTCCTATATACTAACAATGAAATCTCAAAAAAATAAAAAAAAAAAAACAATTCCTTTTGCAATTGCAACAAAAGGAATAAAATACCTAGGAATAAACTTAACAAAGGACGTGAAGGACCTATACACTTAAAACTATAAGACATTTAAAAAAGAAATGAAGAAGACACAAAGAAATGGAAAGACATTCCATGTTCATGGATTGGAAAAATCAACATAGTTAAAATGGCCACATTACCCAAAGCAATATACAGATTTACTGCAGTCCCCATCAAAATCCCAATGACATTTTTTAAAGAAATAGAACCAAAAAAATCATCAGATTTGTATGGAACCACAAAACACCCTGAATAGCAAAAGTAATCCTAAGAAAAAAGAACAATACTGAAGGTATCACACTCCCTGGACTCAGCTTGTATTACAGGCCAACAATAATCAAAAGAGTATGGTATTGGGCGGCTGGATGGCTCAGCTGGTGAGAGCGCATGCTCTTAACAACACGGTTGCCAGTTCGACTTCCACATGGGATGGTGGGCTGTGCCTCCTCCGCAACTAGATTGAAAGCGGCGACTGGACTTGGAGCTGAGCTTGTGACCGCCACAACTAAGACTGAACGACAACAACTAGACTTGGAGCTGGTGGGTCCTGGAAAAACATAATGTTCCTCTTCCCCAATTCCCCAATAAAATCTTTAAAACAAAAAACAAAACAAACAAAACAAAACAAAACAAAACAACAGTATGGTATTGGCAGAAAAACAAGCACACAGACCAATGGAATAGAATTGAGAACCCAGAAATAAACCCACATAAATATGGACAGAAACATTTCGACAAAGAAGGCAAAAACATACAAAGGAGAAAAGACAGCCTCTTCAATAAATGGTGCTGGGAGAATTGGAAAGCCACCTGCAAAAGAATGAACCTACACTGCTATCTGTCACCGTGTACCAAAATCAACTCAAAATGGATCGAAGACCTAAACATAAGATCTGAAACAATAAACTGCATAGAAGAAAACATAAGTACTAAGCTTATGGACCTTGGGTTCAAAGAGGATTTTATGAATTTGACTTCAAAAGCAAGGGAAGTAAAAGCTAAAATAAAGGAGTGGGACTATATCAAACTAAAAAGCTTCTGAACAGCCAAAGAAACCATCGACAAAATAAAGAGGCAATCAACCGAATGGGAGAATATTTTTGCAAACGACGCCTCCAATAGGGGGCTAATATCCAAAATATATAAGGAACTCATACAACTCAACAACAAAAACCCAATTAAAAAATGGGCAGAGGGCCTGAATAGACATTTCTCCAAAAAGGACATACAAATGGCTAATAAGACATATGAAAAAATGCTCAACATCACTAAGCATCAGAGAAATGCAAACAAAAACCACAATGAGATATCACCTCATACCGGTTACAATGGCTATCATCAAGAAGACAAATAATAGCAAGTGTTGGAGAGGCTGTGGAGAAGAAGGAACCCTCAAACACTCTTGGTGGGAATGCAACTTGGTGCAGCTGCTATGGAAGGCAGTGTGGAGGTTCCTCAAAAAATTAAGAATAGAGGGCTGGCCAAGTGGCTCAGTTGGTTAAGAGCTCGCTCAAGAGTGCGAGCTCTGAGCAACAGCGGTTCGATGCCCGGCCAGAGCTGAGCTGCCAACAGGCAGCAGGAGGGCTCAGCTAAAAAAAAAAATTAAGAAAAGAATTAAATTACCATATGACCCAGCAATCCCTCTCCTGGGTATCTACCCAAAAAATCTGAAAACATTTACCAGTAAAGATATATGTGCTCTGATGTTCACTGCAGCTTTGTTTATGGTGGCTAAGACATGGAAACAACCAAAGTGTCCTTCGATAGATGATTGGATAAAGAAGCTGTGGTATATATACACAATGGAATACTATTCTGCCATAAGAAAATATGAAATAGTGTCATTTGCAACAGCATGGATGGATCTTGAGATTATTATGCTAAGAGAAATAAGTCAGACAGAAAAAGTCGAGAGCCATGTGATTCCACTGATATGTGGTATATAAAACTGAAAGCAACAAAGGAACAAGGGAAACAAATGAAGAAACAAAAGCTCAGACAATAGTTTAGTGGTTACCAGAGGGTAAGGGGGCAGGGGGGTGGTAGATGTGGAGGGTAAAAGGGATCAAATATATGGTGATGGAAGGAGAACTGACTCTGGGTGGTGAACACACAATTTGACATATAGATGATGTATTACAGAATTGTACACCTGAAATCTATGTAACTTTTGACAAAAACTATGACAATTTTTAACAATTGTCACCCCAATAAACTTTAATAATAATAAAAAAGGTAGGTTCTGATGCAATAGGTGTGGGCTGGGGCATGTGAGTCTGCATTTCTAACTAGCTTCCAGATGCTGGTGGTCCTCAGGCCATACTTTGAATAGCAAAGGATAGAGCTACGGTCTGGCTACTGATTGAAATAGGGCGAAATTAGAGGCAGGATGAGCAGGGTTGAGGCTGTTGCAATAGACCAAGTCAGGGATGATCTGATCTGAACACAAATAGGAGTAGTGGAAATGAATTTGAGAAACCATCAAGAGGTCAAATTGACTGGATTTAGTGACCGATTGGATGTGGCAGGGGGTGGCGAGGGAGAAATGTGAAGGGCCAATGATTCTCTTTAGATTTCTGGTCTGGGTAATGAGTTGGTGGTGCTATCACTCAATGGGATGGGGAACATCGGAGGAGGTCACAGGATTGGGGACAGGGAAGATAATGACAAGTTTTTAGTTCCCGACAACAATGCCATACCATCTTTGGTGCCCTCTAAATGAGACACCTCCATTTCTAGCTTTTGCAAGCCTCAGTTGCCCAGAAGATATATCTCTGGGTGGCACAACCCCAAGATGATCATGGATATGTGACTTTCCATTTTCCCAGTTATTGAATGAAAAGTCCAAGTTAGGTTTCCCTTCATCCAGGCATTTGACTGAATGAACTGTCTGTTTAATGTACAAGGAAATGTAGGCTGTCCAGAGTTGGTGTCCATATGGAAGGTCCATCTTGTCGACCTCCTATCCTGAATGGCTGGCATGCCCACTCAGGCTAGGCTTCACCCTCAAAGTGCCTAATAGGGACTGACAGAGCCTCCCAGCCTGTGGCTAAGGCAACTTAAAGACCCACCTTCATCCATAAGGATGAGAGAGCCAGCCTTTTGCCAATAGTACAGAGAGCGAGGACCCTGAGCTGTCCAAGAATTCATCAGATGGACCTGGCCTAGCAGAATAAGTACTGGAGTCCAGAGACCCAGGTCCCAGCTTCTACTCTTGCCAAATTGCTATGTGATCATCTGTGTGGATCGAAACCTCTCTAAGCATCAGTGTCCCTCTCACAGGGGAATCCCAGGACCTCCCTACCTACTTTGCAGGAACGCTGTAGGAATAGAAAAGGTAAAGGAGGATGGAGAGACACTAGAAAAAAGTGCTTCTTAAACCTAACACACCACTGTGCCGCACACAATTCTGCAGTTAGATTAGCTGGGTCTCTGGTGAGCTTTCAGCAGGGGGGCCCAACTCTTGGATCATTTGAGACAATAAAGTTTCACCTTCAGTCTGTATCAGGATGCCCTAGAGGGGTGGCTCTCAAACTTGAGCTGGCATCAGAATCCCCTAGGGAGCTTGTTAAAAGGCAGCTTGCTGGGCCCCACCCCAGAGTTTCTAATTCTGTAGTCTGGGGTGAGGCCTAGAATCAGGAATCTGAGAATTTGTATTTCTAACAGGTTCTCCAGTTGAGCTGCTACTGGTGGTCCAGGGACCACACTTTGAGAACCCCTGTCCTTGAGGATGTGTGAGAAATGCAGATTCCTGTGCCCTGCCTCAGAGACTTGAATCCAGGAGATCTGGGTGGACCCTGGAATTTTCATTTTAGCAACAAGCACCTTAGGTGATTCTGATGCTAGGTCCGTCGACCACACAGGGGAAACACTGACTTAGGGGGAAATCCTAGAGTTGGAAGAGGTACCAAGAGGCCTAGGGACAGCTCGCAGTAGAGGGGCCACAACCTAGCCAGGTGTCAGGAGCAGCGTCTCCTGGAAGCTGATAAAATTAAGGCAGGAAATATTTAATCCTCTGCTCCCACAAAGTGCTCCTGAGCCCAGTTATTTCTGCCTTAGCAGGAAGGTCTTCAGAAACTCACCTACCCACCCTCTTGCACAAAGCTCAGGCCTTGGCCAATTTTTTTTTCAAACTCCCCAGCTCTCCTCTCACCCACTAACCCCTTGGGGGCCTTCAGAATCTACCTGAGTCCCTTATCCTTTCCCCTGCCCCTCACCTGACCAGCAAATGTGAAACTGGCAAGCCAGTGAAAGATGAGAACTTTCCCAGCATCCTGATGCTGGCTAGGCAGGAGGGGCAATGGGCTAATGGAGGGAAGGGAGAAAACAGGTAGCACAACCTGGAACTGGGGTTTGTATGACCTTGGGGTCAATTTTCAAGCCATCATTGGCCAAAGCGCTCTGGTTTTAATTGTCCTAGAAGCTAGCAGAGGGGCTGTATCCAACCCTCGTCCTTCAGGAGACAAGTAAAGCCCACTCAGGAGAGAGGTGGATTGCTGGTATCAAATAACATAGGGTTTCTTACACCCCAGTTTCCAGAAATGTCCCCAAAGACCATCGATTTGCTTGTACTTCAAAATAACCTTACCCAGTGGCAAGCCTGGGAGGCCACTGCTCCCCAATTCTGGAACAGGAGCTCCCTCTAGTGAAACAGAAAGGGGTTTCCCAACAGCCTGGAGGCAGGACTTCACCTCCCTCCCGTCACACAGAGACCCCTCTGGCAGTGTGGAGACACTGACAAATCCCTTCTCAGAACAATGTTTTAAATGCATGAAATAAAAGGCAAAGGGTTATAAAATAAGCCAATGATATTAAAAGTTATCGAAATATGTAAACAGATTTGAAATATGGTCCTTCTGTAGTTCCTTATTAATACATTTAGTAATAAGCTCTAGCAGGCAAGTCTAATTACTACCATAATTTCAAAGCAGTGATGAGCTAAACAGTATTCTGAGCTGTCTGCAACTACTGTAATGTGATAGGAAGCCATCTGTGATTGCTACTGACAACAAAGACGCAGGTGTGCTCGTTGCCTACATTCATGTGCCACATTTCTGCTAGAGGTTTCTGAAAAGAAGGCTGTGATTCCCCCGCCCCCATCCAAGTTAATGGACCCTTAATTCTTATTTGTGGACTCCAGGTTAAGAACCCCTGCCTAAATAAAAAGAACCACAACCAACCAACAAAACCCCCCACAGGGATGAAGGGCAGGTGGGGGGGTGTCGGCAGCCCTACAGGTCCTAGAGCTGTGCAGGCGCTCTCCTCCACACCTTGGCGCACCATCAACAAATCCTTCTATACCTGCCACCTCTGCACAGCATGGCCCTTCCACCTCCTAACCCTAAGGAGACCTGCCTCTCCCCTGAGGACACTGCTCCTCCCTCTAGCTGCTCTGGGCAGAAGCTGTTCTTATCTTTCTATTTTCACAGCAAGCTTCTTTGGGGGGAAGGGGAGTTAAAGATTCCTCTAGCTCCTTATTGTTGTTTCTAAATGTTTCCTCTTCTCTTTTCTCCTTCTTTCAAGTTCAGGCTTCTCTTCCTCATCACTGCCATCCACTGTCCTCCAGGTCACTGTCAAATTCATCCCAGCTTAGTCTCACTTGGCTTACAGTTTTCCTTTGGACATTAAGCTTTTTACTCAGTATCCTGGGTGATTTCAACATCCATGCGGACGCCACTTCCAAGACCCTCACCTCATGGCCTCTTGACCCTCCTCATCTCTACAGATCTGCAAGCTCTACTCCACCTCCCCACCCACAACCAGCTTCAGTCAGCACTTACAACTGCCCTGCCTCACTTAGGATCATCTGACCACAGACTCCCAGAGCGTCAGTTTTCATATCCCCAGTCCTACCATGCACATGCCGGTAGACCTCCCATTCACTCCCCCCATGGATTCCCTCCTTGGTCTTCAGCCCTCTCGTAGCCTTACTGCCTTCCATACCAGCTTGGACCCCAGGACCAATCACCCGAACTCTCGCACTTAGCACCCTCTTCATCCCTCTGGCACCACATTTCTACCTCCCCCCTCACTAGTTTATCCCCAAGCGGTGGCCTGCTAAAGGTGAGGATCTAAGAAACTGCTCAGACCACATTTTATTACATGAATAGGCAGAGTCATGGTACATTAGCAAGCAGACACCACATTAATAGGAGCAAAATTATATAGTGCGAACTAAGAGACAGGAACTATTATAAGTGTTTTATATACATGAATGCATTTAATGCACATTACAGCTCTTGGGGGAAGCACTATTATTCTTATTTTACAGATGAGGAAATTGATGCACAGAGAAGTTAAGGAACTTGGCCCAGGTCATACAGCTAGTAAAGGACAGAACCAGGATTTGAAAAGAGGTAGTCGAGTTTCATCATACACATCTCAGAAGAATCGGTCTCTGGGCAGACAGGCCTGTTCCCCTTCCTCTCTACTCTAACTTCTCCATTCCTTTGACTGGGTGGGAAATGAGTCCAGGCCCACTCTACAGATCTGGCCACCTTAGAGTCTCAGGGTATGGAGCAGGACATTCACTTAGGCGTCAAGACCAAAGCTGTAAGCTCTAGACCAGCCTGCCAGAGGAGCCCAGCCTGTATTTGGAAGCAGTGGGTGTCTGCTCAGCTAAGGATGAAGTGGCATTCTGTTTCCTAGCCCACTGTTGTTCCTGGGTGACCTGCCCTTGGGCAGAAACCCAAAAGGAGACAAGTGGGTGGCAGGATCTCCAAAACTCTGTCCTGAACCCTGAACATCGCTCACTTTCTGGATCTTCCACACCACTGATGTGATTTACAAAGCCCCGACCTCAGATGGGTTCCTCAAGCCAGATGTTCTGCTCCTTCACTCAGGCTGCTGTGCTTTCCTGGAGAAAATGGGGTGACTGGACAGGCCAGTGCCGGAAAAATGCACAGAATTTTTTCAGGCAGACCCCCTCAGTGCTAGTCACCAAACTTCTACAGCTGCACTGCCCAATGTACAGCTGATCCTTGAACAACGTGGGGGTTAGCAAGCAACACCAACCCCCCCACACACACACGCAGTGGAAAGTCTGAGTGTAACCTTAGGCTCCCTTTGGTATTTGCAAGGAACTGGTTCCAGGACCATCGTGGATACCAAAATCCGTGGATGTTCAAGTCCCTGATATAAAATGGTGTAGAACAATGCATATAGTCGGCCCTCCATATCCTCAAATTCCCAAGCGTGGATTGAAAATACTTTGTTCAATCCACAGTTGGTTGAACCAGTGGCTGTGAAACCCATGGATCTGGAGGACGGACTGTGTATTTATTGGAAAATAAAATCCACACATACGTGGACTCGCACAGTTCAAACCTGTGTGGTTCAAGAGTCAACTATAGTAGCTATGAAAGATGTGTGGCTCTTTCAATTCCAATTCCATTTCATTAAACTTAAATCAAATTAGAAATTCCTCAGTCCTAGTTCTTCAGTTGCACTTAGCCACATTTCATCCGCTCGGGAGCCTTGTGTAGCTAGCGGCTACCATGTTGAACAGAGCAGATAGAGAATATTTGCATCACCAGAGAATTCTATTGAACAGCACCGAAACAGTGTAGAATTATCTCCTTCTCCCATTTCCTGCAGCACTTACTCCTTCGGTCACTACCCTTCTCAATCTATCACAAACCACTTCCATTCTCAGCAGCTGCCATCATCTTATAATTCATCCACTCTCCTTTCTCCCTAGTATCTTTAATGTTCCCTCTCACTACTGCCCTTCATCGTTAGCACAGAACATGGCCAGCCTTGGGCAGAGAGAAAAGGGGAGGATTGGAAACGGAATGAGAGGTAACAGGATTAGGGAAAAGGGGAAGAAACCTCTCCCTTGCCTCTGCAACATCCTTAAGCTCTCCTTCCTTAACACTCTTAACTCCTTCCTTCCCATCCCCACGTCTCCAACGGCCTGGAACTCCCTGCAACAACATCGTGCTCTTGAGCACTACTGTAATGGTGACACTGTATCTTCTATTTTGAGATTTAAACCTCTAGTGTCATTCGCTTTAACAGTGCCGTTTAAGCTTGGGACTTTTTGAAAGTTTTTCTTTTCTTTGCTTCCCTTCCCTCCCCCCAAACCTTAATGGCTCTGTTTACTATCCATTTGCTATGCATACCAGTTTCAATGGTTCTGTTTACTGCAGACCTTATGCATACCGGCTCAATGACCCTATTTCCGCAAGGAAACCTCCAGGACACTGACTTAAAAGAAGTTTTTACATCTGCATAAGATCCACTCCTATCCCTGAAACAAACCAGTTTCCGGCAAGCGCCTTTTTCCAGGAATTGCTGACCAACTTCCCCTTTCCTTTGTTCTGCTTCTCCTTGCCTG
>NW_017731664.1:335128-349652 GCF_001890085.2 Hipposideros armiger | reverse complement strand
GTGGGGGGCAGGGGATGGCCTTGCTCCCCAGAATGCCAGTGTTTTGAAGAAGCCTACTTTTCTTCCCACCAACCTCATCTCTCGCCTCTCGAGTAACTCATGCATGAGCAGCCAGACCTTTAGCACAGTAACACTACTATTTTAATGAACATTTCCACTGCCTTAGCTTCCAAGCCAGCCAGCCATTCCTTCTATTCCTCTGATCACTCTTGCAATCTCCTGATACTCTTCTTCCTATTTACAGAATGACACTCCTCAAGGCCTTTTTCTAAGTTCTATTTCTTCCCCCACGTACATAGTTACCCTGGACCATCTCATCTACTCCCATATTTGTACCCACCACTTTTATAGCAAAGCTACTTTTATAACCGAAGTTAGCCTCTAACTCAGACTCCCCTGAACAGCTACAGAATACTCCATCGAACTGCCTCCTGACATCTCAACCTGGATAGTTTAGAAGTGCCTCAACCTCAAATAAAATCATCTTTCTCTCTAAAACGTGCTCCTTTGGGGTCCCCTCTCCATTCGTGGCACCCTACCCGCCTCCAGCCACCCAAGCCAAAATCCTGGGACCTCACAGAATTCGCCTGTGCTCTCACTCCCACAGCATATGAATTATAATAAACACTATCGATTTAATTATTTATTGTTAATTTAAAGTATGATTTAAACTGATCTTAATTGTATAACCTCAGCTCTTGAAAGGATGACAATATGACATTGCTGCCACCTAGTGGTGAAACACAGATAAACACCTATGCAAGACAGTTGTGACATTCAAAGAGAAATTCAAATTAAAACTGAACTGATTAACCGTTATTTTTATCTATCAGATGGGCAACAATTGAAAAGGTTGGAAATACACTCTTTTGATGAGGCTGTGTGGAAACAGGAGCTCTTACACATTGCTAGTGACCATTAAATCGTGATACCTTTGTGGATTGGGAAATACCCGTCAACATTACAAATGCATATACTCTGATTCAGCAATTCCACTTAGGGGGATTTATCCTATAGAAACACTTGCACACATGCAAAATGGCATTGGTACAAGATCAGTGCGGTGTTATTTATATTAGCAAAAGATTCCAAACAACCTAAATGTCTATCAGGAGGAGATGGAATAAATAAATTACAGTATAGGGTTGTATGTAGCCTTGTGTTATGTTTAACAGTAAGAACCCCAGGACCACACCAGTGAGTTCAAATCCTGCGTCTGCCACTAAGTATCTGAGCGTCAGTTTCCTTATACATAAAGGAGAGATAACAGTAACACCTACCTAAGAGGATGTGTGGGGATTAAATGAGTTAATGTGTGTGAAGAGGTTGAAACAATGTGTGGCAGTCACAGTGCTATATAGTGTTACCATTTGTATTATACTGCATTTGATCACCCACACAATGGGACATATGCTGCTGTGAAAAACAACGTAGAACCTTTCACAGAAAGCTCTCTCAGAAATACTGCTAAGCAAAACAGTAACAACAGCCACAAAACTGTTGCGTAGTAGTATGCTATTTTGGGATGTATAGCTTAAGAAGGAGGGAAATAAAATATTTTAAAATTTTACTTATATATTCAAAAAGAAACTCTGGGAGGATGTGCATGTGAATGGAAAAGGGGCCACAGAGGAAACCTGACAAGCTCAGGAGACTGAAAATAACCACACAGGATGGCATGAACATAAAAATTCCTAACTAAGGTGGGCCATGGTGGGAAGTCACATCCTTGGCCTGTAGCTTCCTTGATAAAGGTCAGTCTTTACCTTAAGTGAGCCTGTCTGTTGTCTTTTTGCATCTAAGATAACATACCCTTGGAATGTCAGAGTAATCGCTTGCCTGACCCCCCCAGGGAGTAGAACCCCCCACACCAGAGCAGGAAACTACAAACTCCCTCACTGTTATCTTGTTCCCCAAATACTATCTCTATGTGCTGTAAAATGCTTTTAATTATTCTGTACCCACCAATGTAAAAGAAGTGTGTGTCTCTCCATTTTACTTTTTATCCAATCCCAGAGATTCCCCCTCCCCCCACTTTGCGTTCTCCCACCCCTTTAATCTACAACCAATGGACTTCATGGAAGCCTCCTCCTTTGATTACAATGTATAAAATAAGCTGCACAATGGCCATTTTCCGGAGCATTTTTCCAATCCATTGAGACTTTGCTTCCTGGCAATTGTTGTCAGTTTAGCTCAAATAAACTCTTGTAAGCTTTGACTTAGGCTGGATGTTTTTTTGTAGACGTGCACAAAAAAAATGGTGGTAACCTGTGGAGTTATAGGGGGGAAGGTGTGGATGGGAGGAAGAGGTGCAATGGTGATTTTTCACAAAATGGTTTTTTATGTCTTAGATTTTAAACTACAGATGGTCTGTTACTTAAGATGGTTGTTGACTTATGATTTTTCAACTGTATGATAGTGAGAAAGTAATAATACACATTCAGTAGAAGCTATACTTTGAATTTTAATCTTTTCCTGGACTAGCAATATGCTACAATACTCTCTCATGATGTTGGACAGTGGCAGTGAGCTGCAGCTCCCAGCCAGCCACATGGTCTTGAAGGTAAACAACTGATACTCTACAGTGTATTCACTGTGTTAGATGACCTTGCCCAACTGTAGGCTAATGTAAGTGTTCTGAGCATGATTAAGGTAGGCTAGGACAAGCTATGATGTTCAGCAGGTTAGGTGTATTAACTGTATTTTTGACTTAAGGTATTTTCAACTTAACGATGAGGTTTATCTGGACGTCACCGCTTTGTAAGTCGAGGAGCATCTGTACGAGTATATCAGTGAATTACATGAGAAAAGAATCAATATGAAAAACAAGCTGATATTATGCCCCTTCTTAAAACTTTCACTGACTTTCCACAGCTTTTAGAATAAAGGCCAAACCCCTGACCATGGACTACAAAGCCCTCCATATCTGACTCCTGCCTGTCCCTCACACCTAGTGTCACCCACCCACCACCTGGCTCCCCCTCCTGCTGCAGTGCGGTTGCACACACCTTTGTGTCTGGCTATTTAAAGGTTCATTCACATCCTCTCATCCTACGCTGGTCTAGTAAACTCTTTGCATCCTTCAGTTCTCAGTTGAAATGTCACTTCCTCAGGGAACTCTCCCCCAAACCTCCAAACTAGGTCAGCTTGTGTTATTCGAAGCTCTCTTATAACTATATACCTTCATTTGTGTGATTATTAGATTCAGATCTGTCTCCCCCCCAGCTACATTATAAATTCTGATGGAAGGGTTGGTGTTTGACTTTCACTCATCAGGGCACCCCAGTGGCCAGTGGAGAGCCTGGCAGAAAAAAAGGGCAGCGTAAATATGTTGGTCTGAATGTTTGTGTCTCCCTAAATTCACATGGTGCAATCCTAACTCCCAAAGATGATGGTATTACGAGGTAGGGCCTTTGGGAGGTGCTTAGGTTATGGGGGTGGAGTCCTCACGAATGGAATTAGTGCCTTATAAAAGCTCCAGAGGAACCTCTCTCCCCTTCCATGTGAGGACACAGTGAGAAGGGGTCACCCATGAACCAGGAAGAGGGCCCTCACCAGAAGGCAACTATCCTGGCACCTTCATCTGGACTTCCCAGCCTCCAGAACTGTGAGCAATACATGTCTGTTCTTTATAAGCCACCCAGTCTGTGACATTTTGTAATAGCAGCGCAAATGGACTAATATATATATATATATATATATATATATATATATATATGTGTGTGTGTGTGTGTGTGTTAGATGAATTAATGAAATAGATATGGCAGAAGAGATGATTTCCAGGTTCTAGCTGGGAATGCCATCTGTCCAGAACCACAGGAAAAGAAGCAGGGTTGATGAGAAAGATAATGAGAGCAGCATGGACAGGCTGATTGTGAGGTGTGCTTGGGACGTTCAGGTGGAGATGTTGAGTGAACAATATGAAACTGAGTCTCCTAAGTCTTGGTTGCAGATAGGGATGCGGTGGCCATCACTGCACAGACTGCTGGTTAAACTGTGTAAGCTCATGAGACCATGCCGGGAGTAGCAAGCGAGAGGTGAGCCCAGAACAGAACTCTGGGAAAACAAACATCTCAGAGGACATGGAAAAGAACTCCTGAAGAAGACTTGGGAGGGCATGGTCACTGAGGTAGGCAAGCCAAGAGAGGGGGAGATTTTGGAAGCCCTAAGACTCAACAGTGTTCAACAGAGCAGAGAGTTCCGGCAGGATAAAGCCTGAGAGACGGTTATTATAATTTGGTCATACAGATATCGTGGGCTATCTTTAGAAGTGCTGTTTCTGTGAAGAGGTCGGCAGAGGGAAGGTGTCAGATGGCAATGTTCTGAGGAATGAAAGGTGATTGAGAAGACAGGCTCATCAAATGTAGATGAGTGTCCTGTTCGTGAGCTGATTACAGGTTGTAAACAGATAAACATTTTGTTTTTAATAGCTGCATATTTAAAGTGTATTAAAATAGATACCAAGTGCAGTGAATGCAGGATTTTCTGGATAATATAAAGTTCCTCTTCTAAACAAGCATATTTTAAAGAAAAAAAATCAGTAGATTGAAGGACATATATTATATATATAATAATACAAGTGGTTAAATGGAGAAGGTAAAAATTGTCATGCCCAAAGAATTGAAATTTAGAGACCATTGTTGGCACTATTTTTAAAAAATGCTTAGCTGTGAAGGGAAGATGAAAGACAGAGTTGTATGGAGTTAAAGAAAGTTTTGTAGAATTGGAAGGCTTCAGCATCCTTATTGCCTAAAAAGCCAGTAGTAAAGAAAGGGCTGAAGTTCTAGGTAAACGAGTGACTAATTGATGGAATGAGGTTCCAGACGTGGTGGCAGTGGTGGGAAGCAACCACACTCAGGTGTGACTGGCCTCATTCAGGAGAAACACCACTTCCTCCAGGATGGGAGGGAGGAAAGTAAGGATACATGTGGATAAATAAGCTTGTCGAGTAGAGAGAAGTATTTGAGAGCATTCCCACCCACAAATCCCTATTTTCTCAATCATTTGTTGGAGAACATCTATGGAGAATGGAGACCACAGGAAGTTTGAGTAGACTGGACAAGAAGTTTCGGGAGGGTGGTAGAGGTTTAGCACATGATGTCTGAGGGCAATGCAGGGAGGAGCTGATCAGAGACAGAAAATAACTGAGCAATGGTGTTATGAGAACAATTGGAACAGAGACCAATACATTTAAGCAGCCCAAAATGGGCACTGGGATTAGACACTGATCCCAGTGAAGTGACAAGGGAGTGAGACCCTTTCAGGAGCTGGTGAAAGAAAAATTCCAGTAATTGTTCAGAGTAATATAAGCTGATTGGGAAAAGGAAGGAGCTGAAAGGAGTGGAAGTTTGGGTTAAAAAAAGGGGGCATAGAGGCTGATGATCTCAGATAGAGGAGTTTTAGGGGAAGGGGTAAAGCAAGGTCCAGTGGCTAAGGAGAATGGGATATAGAAGTCACTGAGTTCAGAAACCCAAACCTTGAGAAGCCAGGTATGGAATGAGCAGTCCTCACTGGAAGTCTCTCAGGATGCTGGCTAGAGTTGTAATGGTAAATTTGAGAGCCTATGGGCCAAAGACATCTAGGAATGCGGGGCAAGTGACCAAGAGGTTAGGTAGTGATGGTGATGAAAAAAAGAGATGGAGAGACGGGTGAAAGGAGAAGCATTTTCACATAAGGTAGAGATAAAACAATGGTCTGGAAGAGACAGAGAGGAGCCAGGCATGTGGGGCCAAGCAGAAAGAGCAGCCTCCACTAGAGGGAGCTTCAGGCAAGAGATAGGACTTGGTGCTCCGTGAAAAGCTGGGAATGGGGCTAGGGAGGGTATAAAAAACTTAGTTCCAGAGTCCAAAGGCAAATGTTGGGAGGAATAAAAAACAGAAATAAAGAGCCAGACTGGAGGAAGAAAAGAGCAGTGTGGACAAAGATGGTGGTGCCAAAGGAATGCAGGACCAGGGGAGGCAAGAGATTCCCGGTAAGCACCACCCAGCTACCTGCAAACCACAGGAAGAAGCAGGAGTGTGCCTTTTAGGAAAACAGACTGCCTGGGCACAGGAGCTATCTACACTAGAGCTATCTTGCCTTGGGTAAAAACCCTGAGTCAGTTATTCCTGGAAAATTACAAGAGACTTCTGGGGAAGAGAAGCCCCAAACCCTCACCTTTTTTGGTTTACAGGGAATAATCTTCCCACTGTCCATTCCAGATCCATTACCCGTCTGCCAGGCCTAGGTCCAAGGCTCGGTCTGAAGGTGAAACCAGCCTGAGGAAATCCAGGTTATTCTCTAAATGCTCATAATTTCCCCCAAGTGAACAGCAGAGAGCAGCAAAGAGCCAGAAAGGAAGCTGAGACCACACAAGAGCCCAGAAATGGTGAAGAAGGGAAGGTGAACTAGGCTTTGGAAACCATATTATGATCCCACAGTGCCCTCTGTTGCACTTACCACGCTGTAATGCAATTGACTATCTTTCCTCATAAATCAGGGACGTCCTGTGGAAGGACTGTACTTGTCTGGTTCATCTCTGATTCCCTAGTGCAAACGCTGGGCACACAGTAGGTACTCAACAAATACTTGTTGAGTGAATGGCTGAATATGGGAAGGTGGAGGTGAGACTCCCACCTGATGTTGTTAGGAGACAGACAACGGTATTATAGGGCAAGATGGTATATGCAAAAGAGCACTGGTTTGGGAGGGAATCTAAACCAGGCTTTGTATAGGGCTGTGGGTGAAGTATCTAACATTTCCGAGCCCGGATTTTCTCCTCCGTAGAAAGAGGACTTTTCATCAGGTTAGTTCTCATGAGAAAATACACAAAACATGCCTAGCACAGTATCTCACATACAAGAAACACTCAATAAAAAGTAAGCATTGATATTTACTGTGGTCATTATTACTGTTACTATTATTACAGCCTCTTTCCAGGGTCAGGTACCAGAGGAGAAGAGAAAGAATCACTAAAAGTAGGAAATACATTGGAATGAAGACTTGGAATCAATACTTCCTCAGCTCAGTTCCCTCAAACAGTGCAGCAATAGAACCCATAGAAGGCCACAGTGGAACCTACCATTTCTAGAAGGCACAGCTTCCCAGATTGTGGTGGGTTTGTTTGTTGGGGGAGGGGGAAGCAAGGGATGGATACCTGGTATTTTCCATGGCAGACTAGTCTAGCTCAGCTACCCAACAGATTGTGACGGGCACTTCAGAGCACTAAAAGGTTTAACTAATAGCCATGCGCATTTGGCCAGAACTCGCATTGAACACCTCAGAAACCAGCAACAACGAATCCTAGGAGTCTGAGCCCTAGGACAGCTGCCTGACTGGTTCCCTTCAGAATGAGTCTATCTCTGATGCTTAAACATTATTAAGACGCTATTTGCTGTGCCACAGGGGACAGACAAGAGAAATGGCACAGGTCTCCTGGTTACTAGAGCTTCAGACTTCCCTTAAAACTCAGAGGGGAAAATAGTGCGTTTATGTTCTCTTTGACAGTATGAGACCCCAAGTGGCTGCACAGGGTAAAAACAGTCACAAAGAATATTTAGACAAGTCCTAAGAGTCCTAATTGATAGAAATCAGAGACAGGGGACCAATCTCTCCATTGGTAGTAAATGCCATAATGCCCATCCTCCAACATGTCCCTCGGTTGACTAGTCCTTGAGGGTATTTCATACCAGAAGTTCTTAAAGTTTGCCAGAATTCCTGAGTTAGAGGAAACATACTTTCAAACCATCTTCCAGTGGGCTCAAGGGTCCATGTCATCTCATGTCATTTTTAACGCGATAGAAATGAAACCCTTGCTGCCTGGGGTTGGTCTCCCAGAAATGTCTCAGCAACCAAGATAGAGAGGCTGGTGGCTAAGACTAGCAGAGCATGTCTTGTGGGTACAGGCCTTTCAGGAAGGTAAGAACACTGAGGAGCTGCTCACGCACTTAGTCGAGAACGGATAGGAACCGCCCTTCCCTTTTGCCTACTACACAACAGAGGGAGGGGATGGATCATGGAAGGGGCATTGTGTGAGGTCATAAAATCAACTTCATTTCTAGGCTGCTTCTACCAGGTTCCTGGTCTCTTCCACATGACCAAATGAAGGTTTTCAGTGGTTTATTTTACATGGAGGTCACTGCTCTTTTACCTGCCTCTTTCTTCAATCCCATAATCCCACAGTCCCTATATTTCTTGTCCCGTTCAGTATCTTCTTTGGTTCTCAGAGGATGACTATAATGAGCAAGAGCACAAGGTCCCTCTCTTGAGAGGGCTGAGTGCTTCCTTCTCCCCTTCTGCCCTATACTTCATACTAAGACAAAGGAAAGGCACAAGCACAAGTGAGTGGCAGAGTGTAGGAGGTTCCATGCATACCCAAACCCTCCCAGACGGACAGCTCAAGGCCTAGGCCCTGGGACAGGCAGTCAGAGGCACCAAGCTCACCCAAAAAGGCTGCTTCTGCAAAGCCCCCAGACTCTTCGCAGGCCCTGTCTGTGCCCATTTCTCAATGCCTGGTGTCTGGCATAAAAGCAGGCTGCAGAAACCCAGCCAGGCAGCAGCTCAAGATCCTGATAGGCACCCAAGAGGTCGTGACTTCCCAAAACAGAAGAGAGCGTCAAGGTGTGGGGGTGACACAAGGGTGTGTTTCATTGGCCTTACCTCCTTTCCAAAGCAGGTAGATGGGCACCACGTAGAGCATAACATGTTGAATGTAGTAAATCTCCAATTCAAAGGGGAGCTATAAGGACAGGAGGGAGAGGTGTTTTAGACGAGGAAGCACTCATGGCAACGGATTCTGAATTTCAATGCCCTTGCTCTTCACAATCCACATCTTAGCAACCCCATGCATTTCACCAGTTCACCTCCTTTCACAATCAGACCAAAAAAAGAACGAAATGAATATGCTTATGACCTAGACCAGCATCTTCCAAAGTGTATTTTTCAGAGATGATACTTGAAAAATGTTCCACTAAGAAAGTTGGTTAAAAATGTAAGAAATGTGGCATACAATATATTCCCTTGGAGATTCACCATGTATATTAGTGGTACACGAAGGACCTGGGTGGTCTCTACAACTACAAAACCTGCTTAACTTTGTTTAACCAGTGTTTCCCAAACTTAGTGAGCCACTGCCCTTTTAAAAATAACACTCAGTATTCAGTAGGATATACTGGAAGAAACATAACCTTTGTCACGTTCTATTCCTGGTGAGTAGGTGGTGAACTATTAAAAGCTCATTTATCATTTGTCATGAAGAGTACATGTGGTAGGATTTATTATTCCCATTTTCCATATAAAATCAAAAAGCATTGCTAATCTGACATGGTCTATTGGGTTGTCGGAAAAGTCATGATGCATCTTTGCAATGAAAAACAGAAAAAATATGTCGTGACTTTTCCAACAACCTAATAAATCCAAGAATAAAGAGCTTCCCCATTGGATATTTGGGGTCATTTCAGTTAGCCCTACTTTCGGGTAAAGGCCAGACGACTGGGCCAATATATTTTGGCATGGCTTGCCAAAAAAAATAATAAAATTCCCCACCCCCCCTCCATTCAATACACGCACTCATTCACTCCTGTTTCCCATCGCTTTCTCTCAAAATGGAAGCCCTGGATTACCAAAGCAGAGTGCGGTTTGAAGCTGGCATAGGGACCATGCTATAGAGCTTGGCAGCGGGCAGAGAATGGAAATGGCTGGGTGGCCAACTCAACTCCAGGAAAGAACTTCAGCAGCTGGCAGGAGGCCCGGCCTCCAGGACTACACAGCCTTCAACACACACACACACACACACACACACACACACACACACACGCACACCCCAAGGGGAAGCCCAGAGACTAGGACACCCAGGAAAAGGGTCAGCTTCCTCCGTGTTCCCTACAGGACATGCACAGAAGCAGGTCTATGCTAATGAGAAGGGGCAGTTATGGGCTCCCAGGCCCAGAAGGTCACACCTTCTTGTGCCAAGAGCGGAAACCAAAAATGGCACAGTTCTTGGAATGGGAGCTGAGGTGACTGTGGACCCTGGACAGACACCGGCTCTGGCTCTTGAAAATAAAAACCCATTGCAGAAAGGAAATTTCCCATGGATACAGACGATGCTCGACTATTATTTTATGTCCACAGAGGGAAATGTAAAATCCCAGCAAAAGACACGAGGTTCTAAGCATCTCTGTAGACCATGCTGGAAAATGATCAAAGAGGTCATGGGGTTTGTCAGTGGGCATCACCAGCAAGAGGGTCCATACAGGACCCTCACAGTAAAGGGGCCTGGGATCACTCTACTATCTTAAATTTGGGTGCTGCTTCATGCTTCTTCTAATGTTTTCAGATCCATGACTGACTCAATCCTTTCAAAAATCCCATGAGGTAGGCAGGTCAAGTATTGTTATCCACATTTGACAGATGAGGAAACAAGTGCAAAAGGGTTAACTGACTTGGCTGCGATTACCCAGAAAACAGGCAGGGAGGAAAAGGACCTAAGGAAGGTTCAGTGCTCTGGCTATAATCCAAATCTTCAGGTACCTAAGGGAACCCCAGACTGCCCTCCCACAGAAGGGAACAGAGAACCAGGCCAAGGGCCTGCAGCCCCTGGCCCAGCCAGGTCCTCAAGTAGTACCTCTGCTGACCTCTCAGACTGTTTACTCCCCTGCACTCACATTGCCCACTTGCTTCTCCCTCCCTGACAGCCCTTCTAGAAAGCAAACTCCCCACTGGCGTGTGCACAGAGGCAGAGGCAGTGTAGCACCACGGCTGCAAGCAAGGACTTTGGAATCTCAAATCTGTGTTCTAGATTTGATTCTGCCACTTAATAGCCCTGTGACCTCGGGAAAGTCATTTAACCTCTCTGCCCCAGTACATAGATGTTAAAAGGAAAATAACTGTGCTGTTATAAGATTGTTGTAAGATTTCTACTGTTTATAACACAAGCATTTATATAGTACTTATAATGTGCCAGGAACTATTATAAACACTTTGTTAACTATTAATTCACCCAATCCTTGTAACAACTATATCGTAGATCCTCAAATAACATTGTTTCTTTCAACATCATTTTGTTACAAAGTTGATGAGATGCTGTAGGAATTTAACTCTTGTTTACATCAGTTAGCCTAAGGCAAAATTGTTTTCCTTATACGTCATTCTGCTTAAAGTCACAGAACCTATCCATGACGTTAAGTGAGGATTTACTGTACTGTTCCAATTATCTCCATTTAGAGATGAGAAAATGAGTCACAGAAAGGTTAAATAACTAACTTCCCCGAGGGCACATGACTCATTTGGTGACAGAGTTAGGATTCAAACCCAGGCATTCTGGCTCTAGAGTTGGTGGAGATAAGCAGTGGAGAGGAGCTGTTATCATTAATGGGAGGAGTAATGGTGGTATGTCAGCAGCAGCAAAATTACTACTTGTGCTCACAGTCCCTTCATGTGGGGACTGGGCCCAGCCCCTCCCTATTCACGTGACCCTCCCCTTCACAGCCTGCTCTGCCCCGATGTGGTCCCAGGCCCCACAAGACACAGTGGCCCAGCCTGGCCTGCAATACAGTCATCCCAGCTCCTGAGGCTCCTGTCACCAGCTCACTGAAGCTGTGCAGACACCTCAGGCACAGATCTTAGTTGGGATGGTCAGAAGACTGCTCCCACCAGTCATGTCCTTCCTCTCAGGGCTGCGTCACCCCCTGTTCCAAGAGTTCCTTACCTTGGAAGGCCACAAAGAGTGTTCAACTGAGTGTGGGGAACACTGGCATCCACAGCCAGGGAGGAGAAAGGATATAGGCAAAAGAGATCAGTGTAGGAAAATATGGAGAGGAAAGAAAAGACAGGAAAGAGGAGGACAACATGAGAAACAACACACAAGTGGCAGGACGAAGGGGACTGACTGGGAGCAAGAACCTACCACTGGCCATTTAAGAAAACATATTTATTAAGTCCTTACGTACCATGCAGTGTGTTAAATACTTTCACCTGCGTTATCTCATTTAATGATTACAAGTTTCCTGTGAAGCAGGAACTATGACACGTAAGGAAACTGAGGTACATAGATGTTAAATAACATCCAAAGAAGATGCAGCAGGGCTCGGATGGGGGTCAAGGGCATTCGGCAACAGGGGAGACAAAAGGCAGTTTTCTTTACTGAGCACTGAATCCTCACCTAAAGTCATGCCAAGTCCCAGGATCTTTCTCATGGAGCCTCACCACCTTCTTTCCCCCAGTTTGCAAACACTATCTGCAAAATGCCATACTTCCCTCAGAAGAAGTTCCACTTGGGTAATTCATTTCTACCCTACAGAACTCACATCTGAAGCTCCATTCTGATGTACATATACCAGTTCCTTTTCAACTGGAGGATTCTCAAGGCTTGAGACAAAAAGGCTGATATCAGTGCAATTGAAAGTCAAAAGCAAAGAAAAGGTTTTAAGCTGCACAGGTCATTAACTTTCTTCTTCTCACATCCAAGACAACTTCTTCTTTAGAACAGAGTGGTAGCGTTCTCCAGGACTCTGGGGTCAGAGTGCCTGAAACAACGGGTGCACGGACTCTGTCCATGGCAAGATCCTGACCTCCTTCCTCCAGCCCACAGCCCTGACAGCCGCACCACCACACTCTGCCATGGACCACCAATCCCATCATGCCCTACATCCCTGGCTACTTCAGTCACCATCAGAAGCCCAAGCCTCCCTGGTCATTGTGCAACACCTGAACCCTAATCCCCGCACGGCTCTGTACATCTCCTAATCTGTCTCCATCTTCTACTGCTCCCCAATTCCCGAAACCCTTCCACTCTATCCTCTGGAACCCAGTGATATCAGTAGCAAAATCCCTTATATCCTCCCACTCTTCTTGGAGCGTTCCCTTCACCTTCCTGCTTTACAGAAAACCTGGTTCTTCCACACCCCCCACACTGCTATTCCTACAGCCCTATCAAGTGGTGGGGGACTTGCCTCCAATTTTGTCTTTTCCCACTGGGCCAGTAGGGGTCCTGTCTGTTTTTCACTGCTACTTCTAAATTGCTATCTTTTCCAGACCAGTTTTCTGCCTCCTTCCTAACCACCCCCCACCCCATGTGAATCTCATGTCATTGTATTCTACCACCCACTACTCTTCCTGTTACAGTCATCTATGAAAGCTCTCCTTGTATATTCCCCTTCAGTCCTTGAAAGACTTTACCTCTGGCCTCCTCGTGAAATTTTTCTGGCACGTCTTTTTCAAAATTCCGGTGTTTCCAATATTTAGCAATACTCTTGGTCTCTCAATGCCTTGACCTCTATTTCCTTCAAGATCTTATCTCAGCCCTTTATTCCCATGGTCATACCTGTCATTACTAATATCTGGGACTCCTACATAAACTCTGTCATATACCTCACTCTCCAACCACCACCTCCTATCTATCCAACTCATGCTCCCTCATATCCCAACTCTAACAATCTTTCAAATTTACTGGATCCTACAGCCTGTTGATCCTACCACCTTTTTTACTGCCCCTCACCAACCTCATGTCCTCACTTCAATGTTTACCTATCACTCCCTTCCATACACCCTCAACTCCCCCGAAACTCTCTCTCCCTTTTTCCTATTTGCCTCACAAAATCACATTTCTGGTTAAATCCAACTCACTGCCTTCACACCCATATATCATGCAAGTAAGCATGATGGGAGAAAAACGTAAAGCTATGCCATTAACCTTTTAAATTCATGACTGCAAATTTTGAGTGAGCCCTTAATTCAATCCATGATCCAACTGCATTCCCAAGTCCATTCACTCTCTTCTCTCCTAGACACCTATTTCACAACTTCTCCCACTTTCCTTAAACTTTTCCCCATCTTTCCGACCCTCAGCTGGTGATACAGCTTCCTACTTCACTAGGGGAAAAAGGATCAATTGGAAGAGAACATGCACAAGCTCCCACCTCCGTATCACTCTCCTCCCTGAACCCACCCCCACAGCTAGCTGCCTTTCCTTCTGTTGCTAGCTAAGGCTAGTCCCCTCATTCATGCACTAGATCCTATATTTTCTTGCAAACTCAACATCACACCTGCAATTGTCCCTATTTTTTCCCACTTGATCATTCCCATCAGAAAACAAACACGTTATAATATCTTCCATCTAAAGAGACAAAAACTCTTGCTCCCACTTCCCATTCTAGCTATCACCCCCATATTTCTGCTTCCCTTTATAAGGAAACTCCTTAAAACATTTTTCTCTCATTGCCATCATTTTCTCTTCTCTGAATTACCCTTCTATCCACTCCAATCAAACTTTCACACCCACGACTCCCCCTATTGCTTTCATTGAGGTTACCAATGACTTCCACGTTCCTAATTCCAATGGGAAACGAGGATGGAAGCCAGCCTCTAGGGCATCTTTGTATGAATCTTAAATATCTGCCCCTTCATCTTCATGCCAGGGTGTCAGGGAGATTTGGGCACAATTACCCCCTTGTGCAGTTAACTATAATGCTGGTCCAGGTCAATTTTGGGCTTCATCTTACTTGACCTATCAGCAGCATTTCATGCAGTTGATCATTGCCTCATCCTTAAA
>NW_017731664.1:332860-334310 GCF_001890085.2 Hipposideros armiger | reverse complement strand
CATCATTTAGTTGCTATGCACCTTTGGGCAAATCAATCTTGCTGAGCTTCAGTTGGCTCATTTGTAAAATGGGAATGATAATAGTACCTGTCTCATCAAGTAGTGGCGAAATTAGGTGAAACAATGCACATAAAGCTCTTGGCCCAGTGCTGGCATATAATATATACACAATAAAAGTTAGCTGTTATTACCATCCTCCTCTCTAACATCAATCCAGCCACTATGTGGTACAGCCAGAATTTCAATTGTTGCCAGCAAGACTTAATGCCAGTTCTCTCTGGGTATAAAGCTCTTTTCAACTCATCATTCTGCCTTAGCAAGAGACTCCAGCAAGAGATGGTGGCACCTGGACATGGCCCCCAATCCTAACTCACATATAAGTATTTTTATCAGATGATTACCAGAATAACTTTAGCTTCCCAACGAAATCCATTCATTTGACTCATCTCTAGCTGAGTTTTTCCCTGGAGACCTCTTTATTTCTCAAAGTAATGACAACACTGGTCTGCTCACACATGACAATCCTATTCTTACTCTCACCTAAAACAAAAACAAAAAAAACCCACTTATTGACACACTACTAGGTGTCAGGTAATGTGCCTGGTTCTGGGTATACTGCAGTAATTAAGACAAAGTCCCTGCCCTACAAGAGTTCATAGTCTAGTCAAGGAGGCTAACAGACGAAGGGATAATGTAGGTGCAATGAAAGATCATGGAATGATTTGCAGATCAAGCAGTGTATTTGATTTGACTTTTCTTTGAAAGTCAGGGAGAGTTCTGTATGATGTACAGCTGTGTAATGATCCTGCTGATGGCTTGTTTTAGGTGATGCTAATGAAGGCAGGAAGACCAGTTAGGGACTGGCAATAGCAATGTCTAAATCAAGCTTTAGACAGAGGCAGCAAGAGAAGAGAGGATAGGCATATTTGAGAGAAGGTAAGAAATTTGTATCAGCAGGACTAAGTAACTGATTAGATTGGGGATACATAGAAGAAAGAGGAGTCAAGATGTCAAGATGACTCCCAGCCTGATGACCTAGGTGGCTGGAGGGGTGCTGGGGCTTCTCCCTAAGTTGGGGCCTACAGTCAAGGAAGCAGATTGGAGGAGTCAGGGTACAAGAAAAGAAGCTGGAATGATGCTGAGTTTGTGAGGCTAGGGTGATAGCCTGGCAGGATGCGCATAAGTCATTGGGAATGGGGTCTGGAGAGGATGAGAAGAGTTGAAAGGTATGTAATATACATGTATAACTATACTGTACTATACTATTCTACACTATACTATACTAGTGGATTGTGGGAAAAGTCATGATGCGTTTTTGCAACGAAATACATAGAAAAAATACGGCATAACTTTTCCGAAAACCCAATATATATTGGGGGTGCCAAAAAAATGTATACAAGTGGACACTTTGGTCAATGTTGCTCAAGAAGTAGTTCACTGTAATCAGAAG
>NW_017731664.1:329727-330731 GCF_001890085.2 Hipposideros armiger | reverse complement strand
TAAAAAGCTTCTGCACAGCAAAAGAAACCATCAACAAAACCAAGAGGCAACCAACCGGATGGGCAAAGATATTCGCGAACAACACCTCTGATAAGAGACTAATATCCAAAATATATAAGGAACTGATACACTCAACGTAAAAAAAAAAAACACAAAACACAACAATCCAGTTAAAAAATGGTCAAAGGACCTGAACAGACACTTCTCCCAAGAAGGCATACAGACAGACAACAGACATATAAAAAAATACTCAGCTTTACTAGCTATTGAGGAAATGTAAATCAAAACCACAGTGAGATACCACCACATGCCTATTAAAACAAGACAAGTAGGGCCAGCCGAGTTGTGCATTGGTTAACAACTGGCTTGGGATGCCAGCTTTGAGCAGCAGGGCCCCGGTTCGGATCCCACATGAGGGCCAGTGACGCTGTGCCCTCTACAGCTAAGATGGTGAACAGCAGCTCGGCCTGGAGCTGGGCTGCCGTGAGTCACCAGTGACAGCATAGGCTGCAGCCCCTGCTGCAGTGGGCTGCTGTGAGCTACCGTGAGTGGCTGGCAGCTGGCATGAGTGGCCATCCAGTGGCCAGCGACCGATCTGCCTCACCTGGGAAGAGCACAATGATAATACCAACATGGGCAAGTGAAGCGATGTCCTCCACAACTAGACTGAAGAACAAAAGGACAAGCAACTTGTCGGTTCCCCTTCCCCGATTCCCCAACGCTGTTCCCCTCCCCCAACTTCCCAATAAAAAAGGAATCCTCATACACTGCTGGTGGGAATGCAGATTGGTGCAGCCATTAAGGAAGACAGTGTGGAGTTTTCTCAAAAAATTAAGATAGAATTACCATCCAACCCAGTAATCCCTCTTCTGTGTATCTAAAAAAATCTATCGGCCGAGTGGCGCGATAGTTAAGAACTGGCTTGGGACGCCAGAGGGCCCCGGTTCAGACCCCACATATGAGGGCCAGTGACACTGCCCTCCACAGCTAAGATGCTGAACAAC
>NW_017731664.1:318632-326127 GCF_001890085.2 Hipposideros armiger | reverse complement strand
TTTTTAAAAGTCAAAGAAAAAAATCAAAAGAAGAATGTACCAAACTGTTAGCACAATTACCTCTGGGGAGTGGGAGGGAAGAACTTTCATATTATATTGTTCATATCTCTATACTGCAGGAATCCTTAACCAAAACGATGTATGAAACTAATAAGGATTAATGTGAATTTTTCTAGTTTTTAAGAACCTCTTCTCTGACTTCCTGCTTGGTGTTCAGACCCTCAAGAGAACAGGAGGAAAGAGTTGTGGTTGTCGGGTAGCTGTCCCCAGCCAGCTCTCTAATGTCAGAACAAAATATTTTGAGTCCATGAAAAATGCTGCTTGCTCTGGTGGTGCACTTATTTGTGTAAGTGTATTTCCTGGTGTGAAAGATACAGCAGCTCAAACCTGTCCGTCTTGGCTAAGCAAGCCCACAAAATGAAAGTGAAACCTCCTAGCTCCTCTCCTGCCACCTCTAACAGACTTAGGAGCTGCTGCTTGTCATCCTGGGACACCACAAAGTGCCATTTTTTAATATTGTTGCTGACACCAAATGTCATTTCTGAAAAGGCAAGAAAGCAAGCTCTGGTGTTCTGACCACCTAATAATAATAATAAGAAGAACTAACTAACATTTGAGTGTTTCCAGGGGACACGTCATGACTTGAAGTCTGCTGCATTTCCCTAAGCTGTATTGAGAAGAAGAGGAAGATAATGATATCATAATGGCTGATTCTTTTGTTTTTTCTTACTTCTTTTTTTTTAAGATTTTACTGGGGAATTGGGAAAGGGGAACAGCATTGGGGAATCAGGGAAAGGGAACCAACAAGTTGCTGTCCTTTTGTTCTTCTGTCTAGTTGTGGAGGACATTGCTTCACTGGCCCATGTTAGTATCATCATTGCACTCTTCCCAGGTGAGGCAGTCGTTCACCGGCCATTGGTCAGCAGCTCACAGCAGCTCTTGGCAGCTCACGCCGGCTGCCAGCCACTCACGGTAGCTCATGGCAGCCCACTACAGCAGTGGCTGCAGCCTACGCCGTCGCTGGCAAATCACAGCAGCCCAGCTCCAGGTTGAGCTGTTGTTCACCATCTTAGCTGTAGAGGGCGCAGCGTCACTGGCCCTTCATGTGGGATCTGAACCAGGGCCCTGCCGCTCAGAGCTGGCATCCCAAGCCACTCAGCTGGCCCTACTTACTGATTCTTATGAGCTGAATTATATCCTCCCAAAATTCATATGTTGAAGCCCTAACCACCAGTACCTCAGAATGTGACTGCATAAGACCTTTAAAGAGGAAATTAAGACAAAATGAGGTCCTATGGCTAAGTACTAATCTAATACGACTGACTGATGTCCTTATAAGAAGAGAAGATTAGGACACAGAGAGACACAGAGTAAACACCATGTGAAGACACCAGAAGAAGACCATCTACAAGCCAAAGAGAGAAGTCCTCAGAGGAAACTAACACTAGTGACACTGATCTTAGACTTCTAGCCTCCAAAATTTTGAAAAAAAATATGTTTCTATTGTTTAAGCCACCCACTCTGTGGTATTTGTTATGACAGCCCAAACAAATTAATACACTGACCAACCATATATTATTGAGCCAGGCCCTGTACTAAGCACTTTACAACTATAGACTCCTTTCATCTCCATAACATTTATAAGGCAGCTCCTATTGTAATTCTCCAATTTTAAGATGACAAAACTGTGTTACAGAGGTTTGCATAATAGAAAATATTAGAAAAGATCAAATGCCCATCTCAAGGAGAATGAATAAAGACATTGTGGTATATTTATATGAAAGAATGTTACACCACAGTTAAAATGGACCTACAGTTATACTCAATAATAGCAATGAATATTAGTAATATAATGTTGAATAAAACAAGCAAATTCCAGGAGACTACATACAACATAATACCCTTTTTATAAGGGCCAAAATACAAATAATTTAAATAATATCTTGTTTAGGAATGCACACATGGGCACATGTGCGCATGAGAGAGAAGAGAGCGAGAGATAAAACTCTTATTTTCAAAATAACAAAGTGATAATAACCAAAATTCAGGCTAGTGGTTCCATTAGAGGAGGTAAGGAAATAGGAAGCAGGATGGAGAAGCACACAGGCAGACTTATTATAAATGCAGCTAGTCCTTGGTCTGAGTTCATCACAGTCGTTTATTACATTACCCATAAAGAAATAAATGCACTCGTGAATAAAATTAAAGCAGGCCATGCATGGACCAATGATGGAGTTTGCTATAAAATCGTGGATTATAAATATGGTTACTCCGATTGTGTGCACCCAAGGTCTGTTCAAAAAGAAAAAGGGGGCCGGCCGAGTGGCGCATTGATTAAGAGCTGGCTTGGGACACCAGCTCTGAGCAGCAGAGCCCTGGCTCGGATCCCACATGAGGGCCAGTGACACTGCGCCATCTACAGCTAAGATGGTGAACAACAGCTTGACCTGGAGCTGGGCTGCCTTGAGTCGTCGGTGACGGTGTAGGCTGCAGCCCGTGCTGCAGTGGGCTGCCGTGAGCTACCGTGTGTGGCTGGCAGCCAGCGTGAGTGGCCAGCAGCTGGTGTAAGCTGCCGTGAGCGGCTGTCCAGAGGCCGGCAACTCAACTGCCTCACCCAGGAAGAGTGCAATGATGGTGCCAACTTGGGCCAGTGAAGCAATGTCCTCCACAACTAGACTGAAGAACAAAACGACAGCAACTTGTCTGTTCCCCTTCCCCCGATTCCTCCGTGCTGTTCCCCTCCCCCAATGCCCCAATAAAATCTTTAGAAAAAAGAAAAACGGACGAGGGTTCATTTAAATACCTCGTCTGAGGTCTCCAGGCTTATGAAATGGCTGATTCAGGATGTGAACCCAGGAAACCTGGCTCCAGAATGCATGATCTTAACCACTGTTGTCTGCTTGATACTCCAGGCTGTTCCCCTGATGGAAAAGAAGTAGGGTCTGTGAAATCTAAAGGCCTACCCGACCTAGCTACCATGGTATAGGCACTAGCCATCAAAATGGACCCAGGGGTCTCTAAAGTCACTAAATCCAGATTCACCACGTCTTTAGACTGGGCCAAAAGCTCGAATTTCATGTGGAATAAGGAAAGAAGCTTTAAGTACAAAAGGAGGTACTTGAGGACTTAGAGGTCCAGGCATGAACACATTACTTGACTTTTTACTCAAGGAGGGAAAGTAAATATTTGTGTGGCTCTCTACACAGAACTCAGGGGGAATGCTAATGACAGATATTGTTGAAAAGGCAGCTGCAAGTCAAAAGACAATCAGCTTGTGTGCAGAGGCCAAACTGTGCCTGCAGAATAACTTACCCAGGGTTGGCCTTCCTGGTTAGGTGGCAGGACAAGGGGGTCCATGAGGGCCTTTTATACCAAGGCATCATTCTCATCTGCCTTAGGTTAAAGATTCCACCCAGCAAATGCAAGCCATATAGAGTGGGAGATACGAGAGGAAAAGTACCAAACTGCCAGTTCCTCATCAGCGAAGAAGTCTGTGGTACCATCCATCTATATTTTATTGCCTTGAAAGGACATGAGCATCAGATGGCTGAAAATAAGGCCAATCCCACACTAGCACTAGAGTAAAGAAAGGGACAAAAGCATCTGAGATTTGGCCCTCAGCCCAGTCAAAATAGCTCAAGGGCACTCAGCACCCAGCCCACAACCCCCACCCACCGAAAGAACAGGGAGTCTGGTTAATTTTCTACTCCTTAGGGGCGCTTGCTTGAAGGCAACTAGTGGGTCAAGTAGCCATGTGTAAGGAAGGCTTCACAACCCTGCTTCCTCCAACATTTCCCCTGAACAAGGCCCGTCATCACCTCTGCTACAAGCTGGAGCCAGGTTCATGAATCCCTAAATCAAGTGAAGGCTAATGTCACATGCCCCCTTGAGACCACCAGAGATGGCACTGGAACACCTCCTGACATGAGGAGGCTGCTCCTATTTGTTTCTACTTCTTTTCTTTTCTTCTCTGTTTAACTCTCCCATTCTATATCTTTTCCAATGCTTCAAGTCTGCTTGTAAGTTTTCTATCAGCACTGAAGGATGATAAACTCAGACTTGCGGCAGCTCCTGGCTAAGCCAACACACAGAGAATGTGAAAAATCTTTATTTTCATCACAGAGTTTAAAAAAAAGAATTTTCTTTGGACCCACTTGGATGGGGCCCAGGATTCTGTAGTTTAATGAAACTCCCTAACGCCATCTGGATGCAGGAGTGCTTAACATATACTTGGAGAAATACGACAGTAGGCCAGGCTCCAAAAGTCTAAATGGTAGGTATGGAATCAGAATATTTTCTCATAGAAATGGCAGGCAGTTCCCAGGAAAATGTACCGTAGCTCTCAAATACCTGGTAAAAACAAAAATAAATTCTTTCTATAGGAATCCAGGACTCAAAAAAATAACACAAATAAAATATCAAAGAAAATAAACAATGCACAGTAAAAAAACAATAATAATAACAGTAATATTTAAAATAAAACATAAACACATAAGGAATTAAGTTAAGAACCAGTGAAAACAGAGCTTTAAGGACCTCAGAATATAATCATTAGTAATAGACTATACTGAATGTGTTTGAAAACATGAAATATTAAAATATAAAACTCTATGGATAGTTTTAATTAATAGGGTTAGTTGCTGATTAGGCACAACTAAAAAGATAATGAATTGGAATATAGAGCTGAAGAAATTATCCAAAATGCAGCATAGTAAGAGAAAGAAGTGGAAAATATGAAATGAAGATTAAAAGTTGTGAAAGACAGAGTAAGATGGACTAACATAACTCTAAATGTAATCCCAGAAGAGAAAAGATAATGGGATAGAGGTAATAGTAGAAGGTATAATAGCTGAGAATGTTCATAAACCTGATGAAATACATCTATCCACAGACTCAAAAAGCTCAGAGTCTCAAATAGAATAAGCAAAAACAAATCAACACTGAACCATATCCTACTAAAACTGCTAAATATCAAAGACAAGGATCTTAAAAAGCAACCAGAAAGAAAAGAGATTACTTTCCAAAGAGTGAAAGTTAAGACTGACTACTGACTTTTCATAGTAACAATGGAAGACAGAATATAGTAAAATTACATCTTCATTGTGCTGGGAGAAAAATAATTATAAACCCAGAATTGTATATCCAATAAAAGTATCTTTCATGAATGAAGACGGAATACAAACATTTGCATATACAAAGAAAGCCAAGAGAGTTTTCCATCAGCAGATCATCCCTTAAGGGAATTCTAAAGGATATACTTCCAGCAAAGTAATGTTAAAACAAGGTCTGAGGTGCAATGAAACATAGTGAGCAAAGAAAGTGGTAATTATGTAGGTAAATCTAAAAGAACATTGATTATATAAAATAAAAATGTCTTGTATTATTTTTAAAAGAAAAGTAAAAATTATATAGAAGTAAAATACATAACAATACAAGCACATAAGTTGAGGGTGATGAGTAGTTAAAATTTTATAAGGTCCACAAGCAAAAGAATAAAGTTGTAACCCTATCTCACAGCATATACACTTGTGTACACTAAGAGATAAAAAAAAGTGTCAACACAAAAAGCTGTACATGAAAGTTCATAGCAACATTATTCATAATATCCCCAAAGTGGAAACAATCCAAATGCCCATCAACTGATGAATAAATAAATATAGTATATCCAATTGAATTTTCTTAGCCAATAAAAAGAATGAAGTACTAATAGATGCTACAACATGGATGAATCTTCAAAACTTTATGCTAACTGAATGAAGCCAGACACAGAAGGACAAATACTACATGACTCCATTTCGCTGAAATGACCAGAACAGGCCAATCTATAGAGAAAGACATCAGATCAGTTGTTGCGTAGGGCTGTGGGGGCTGTAAGGGGACAGAGGGATGATAGCTAAAGGTTACTTTGGGGATTGATGAAAATGTTTTAAAATTGACTGTGGTAATGGTTGCACAACTCTGTGAATATAATAAAAAACAATAAATTGTATACTTTAAATGAGTGAATTTTGTGCTATGTGAATTATCTCAATAAAGCTATTACCAAAAAAATATGATAAGGTTCTTATATCATTTGAGAGAAAAGATACTGATTGACTCTAGACTTTGATAAGTATATATGTTAACACCAGTAGGATAACCATTGGAAAAAAAAAACAGTAACTGCAACAGTGTGTAACCAGTAAAGGGAAAATAGAATGAAAAGAAAATAACCAATAAGTCCCCCAAAAACACTAGAAGGAAGAGAACAAAAGATAAAATGCTCCGACTTAGAGTTTCCAACCTGTATCAGAAGTTGGCAGTCCAAGTGACACCTGACAGTCACATCTGTGCTGAGAAGCAGTCTCTTCTGTGTGCGGTGGAGTTTGGGATGAGTGGAGGCTCAAGTGCTACCCAACCCCCTTTATTAACAGGGTCCCTGGAGAAACAAACCCCCAATGTGAGGTCTGGGCTCACCAAGCAAATACCACCTTGTGATGAGACATGCTCCCTTTGGTCACCAGGAATCAAAATGATTCTTCCAATTAGTTCAGGCCTATAGGTCTTAGGTTCTAAAAGAAAATGAGTATTTCCATTGCTGAGAGGTCACTGGAATTTTCACACACAAGCTAGTTTGAAATATTAAGAGTGTAGTGAGCTTTTAGAAACATGATTTTAGCAGATCAGTGGATGACTTGTATACATAAGGCTCAGCCCAGGAATGTCTGGCTGCTTTAATAAAATGGACCTGGAGGGTATTGTGCTGAGTGGAGTATGTCCAACAGAGAAAGACAGGTGCAGTGTGATTTCACTTATATGTGAAATCCAAAGAACAAAATAAACAAACATGCAAATCAGAAACAAACTCATAGATACAGAGAACATTTTGATGGTTGCCAGATGGGAGCAGGTTTGGGGGGTGGGTAAAAAAGGAGAAGGGACTAAAAAGTACAAATTTGTAGTTACAAAATAGTTATGAGGATGTAAAGTAAAGCACAGAGAATATAGTCAGTAATATGGTAATAACTATGTATAGTGCCAGGTGGGCACTAGACTAGTCAGAAGGATCACTTCTTAAGTTATAGAAATATCTAACCACTATGCTGTACACCTGAAATTAATATAAAATACTATTGAATGTCAACTGTAATTGAACATTTTTTAAAGTGGGGGGCGGGGAAGGTGAAGGGGAATAAAAGGTTCAAATGTCCAGATAAAACAAATAAGTCATGGGCCGGCCGAGTGGTGTGTTGTTTAAGAGCTGGCTTGGGACGCCAGCTCTGAGCAGAAGGGCCCCGCTTCGGGTCCCACATGGGGGCCAGTGACACTGCCCTCTGCAGCTAAGATGGTGAACAGCGCCTCGACCTGGAGCTGGGCTGCCGTGAGTCGCCAGCGACGGCGTAGGCTGCAGCCCCTGCTGCAGTGGGCTTCCATAAGCTACCGTGTGTGGCTGGCAGCCAGCGTGAGTGGCCAGCAGCTGGTGTAAGCTGCCGTGAGCGGCTGTCCAGAGGCCGGC
>NW_017731664.1:305954-318581 GCF_001890085.2 Hipposideros armiger | reverse complement strand
CTTGGGCCAGTGAAGCAACGTCCTCCACAACTAGACTGAAGAACAAAAGGACAGCAACTTGTCTGTTCCCCTTCCCCGGATTCCCCAGCACTGTTCTCCTCCCCCAACACCCCCCCCCCAATAAAATCTTTAAAAAACAACAACAACAAATAAGTCATGGGGATGTAATGTACAGCACAGGGAATACAGTCAATAATATTGTGATAGCATGGTACGCTGTCAGATGGTTGCTGGATTGATCATGGTGATCACTTCTTTAGGTATATAAATGCTGACTAACAATGGTGTATACCAGAAACTGATATAATATTGTATGTTAGCTATATTGTAATAAAAGTAATCAAAAAGAGCAATGAGTGCACCTAGTACATACTATCATAAATAGGGCCCCTGAGTCTTTCTCCAGGGCAGCCTGTTACCACTATTTGTGCTGTGGTTATGCTTCCTATTGGCCCTGATTGATGAGAATACTGTCTATCTCCTGTCCAGAGAAGGTGGAGCTCCCCCAATTCTGACTGGAAAGTGGGGATCCTAGCTCTCCCTCTACCCTTTTCTCACTGTTCCATCTTCCCTCCTGCGCTGGCACTGCAGGGCAGAGTAAGTGCACTTCAAAACACATCCGGAATGACTATTCTCGCCTAAGGACCTACTCAGTCAAAGTTAAAAGAATGCCCGCTTGGTTCCACCTTTGGAACTTGGACAACAGCCTTTACCCACACTGAAACACCTTGCCAGGATAAAGTTCCCAGCAGTATTTTCTCAGGACGGCTCTGGTCATGCGTCTGCCAACAGCACCCCCTGGTCCCTGCTCTGTGAATAAGCCACCATCCTTTTACTCAAGACTGGAAACAAAACAGGGCCCATCCCTTTGGCGCAAGCTACAGCTGACCTCTGGTCTAGTTTGGAGACTGAGCAATAGTAGTTACATACAGTGAACGTGGTATGAGGCACAAATGAGAGTGGCCCGATTGTTTCAACATCATCTAGATGATCTACAAATTGGGCCTTCTTTTTAATCAGTCATAGGGTGTACACCCACTCCATACAGAACCTTGCATCATCCCATCTCTCTCTCTCTCTCTCTCTCTCTCTCTCTCTCTCTCTCTCTCTCTCTCTCCTCTCTTTCCCACCCCTGTTCATGAATTCCCATTTCCATTTTTGTGTCTTGGTGTGTCTCAGGAAAATAGAGGTGGAGAGCAGTAGTTAATGTCTCCTTGGAAAATAATTCCGGAAAGCAGAAAACTATAGATAAGCATAAGCCACTTTCCCAGCCAGAGCAAAGCACAAGCTCAGCAGAAGATGTTGGGATGGCTCCTCATGCCAACAGTCTGTGACTGTCACAGGGCAGGAGCTGCCGTGAGCCCAGAGTTGAGGATTCCTCCTGCTTTGAGACTCACTGCCCTTGGGGGAGAGAGTATGGTCTTGGATCAGCAGGGGAAGGAAAGCAGGATTCTTCCTGCCGTCCCATCAGCCCTACATCTGCCCCTATGGGATGGCCCCCAGAAGGCAGCCTGTGAGTCAGGTCAGAAGCAGGGAGTAATCAGGCAGCTTCTGGAAGATTCATTCTATTCTCTTCCTCTCCATTCACCCACCAAACAGCCATTTCTAAATTGCTGTCATCTTAGAAAAACATACTCCTGGTCTGTACGGACATATTCAGCTTCTTTAGAGCCCCCTGCCACGCCTGCAGCCTACAGACACCACTTCCCCAACACCTATTTTGAGCCAACATAATTTATAATTCCCAGAAATGCCTGAGAAATAGCATACACACTTTTGGTGCCAAGCCTGCCCAGTTTTACAGATTTTCATTTAGCAGGTGTCTGTTGCTAAATCAGTAGCAGCTGCTAATTGGTTTTCCTCACCCGAACCTTCAGACAGAGTGAAACATCTGGTGTTTTCTCATGTCAGGTTAAAATAAGGTACTTTATCATTCCTTCTTTGTGATCCATTTTTATTAAACAGCTTTCAGCTGATGCCTGAACAGGCAGCAGAGAGTGAGGCCGTCCCAGAGGAAGGGGAATGATTCTTAGAGCAACACAACAGGATGAGCCTGCCTCATGCAACCAGACCTCATGCACAGATGCAGGGCTGCTTGGGCTAGTCCCCACAAGGTGGAGCTTTAAGAGTACACAGGGCACTTGAGGCTTCACTTCTTGAGCAAGGACTCTGAGGACTCTGTCCCCTCTTTTACTTGCAGTGCCTCTCTCTGCCCTGAATCTGTTCCTCACTGGCACCTCACATCCCAGTCAGCTCTCCTCTCTCTTCCAGAGGAGGAGGGGATTATTTAGTATGCACAAGCTTCTATGACAAGTAACAAGAATCTCTGGGGGAATAAACTATATACAGTGGAGGGAAATTAGAAAGACCCTATCATTTCTAGCTGCAATTCATACCAGTGTTCTCTTCCAGCTTTTTAGGCCACTTTGAAAGTTGTTTCGTTTTGTTTTGCTTTTTCCCCAAAAGTATTTTTCTGGGCTCCAAATCTGCCTCTTGATTCTAAGGCAAAACCATTTCTTAAGGTACAGTAATAGCAACTCAAATGGTTTTATAGTACTAATAAACAATAATGTTAGCTAATCTTTATTGAGCTTACAGTACTATCAGGCATTGTGGTAAGCACTTTACATGTATTACTTTATTGAAGATTTAGAAAATATTGTGATCATCCTCATTTTACAATATGGAACAGGCGCAGAGAAGGGCTACTGATATTGTAGAAGCAAGACTGGCATTGTGATCTGGCTGGATTAGAAGCCTGTGCTCTGTTGACTGGGTAGCTGATAATATTAAGGAATAACTGATAATTATTATGGATACCATAATGGTATTGCAATTATACACATATATTTTAGAGATATATAATGCAATATTGACACTTAAAATTAAATGATATTTCTTTCAAAATTATCCAGGAGGACAAGGTCTGACAATTAAGTTCAAGAACTTGCTGCCATGCGCTTACATTGGCCGCACTGTACAAACAGCTCTGTAAGGTTTCATAACCTTGGTATATCAGTGTCTCACAGCTGTGTTCATGTCGACGTGTGATGGTGTCTGCTGAGTGGCATTCATTATTGTTACGTGTTTTTGTGTGCCGTTACGAGAATGTCTGAGTTTAAATTAGAGCAATGAACAAATATAAAATGTCTCGTAAAACTTGGCAAGAGAGGAAGTGAAACCAGAGACATGTTAGTCCAACTCCATGGGGATAATGCCATGAAGAAAACAGCAGTGTACAAATGGATTAAATGTTTTTCTGAGAGGAAGGAATGCGTCACTGATGAAGAGAGGTCAGGGCGGCCAGTAATAAGCAGAACTGATGAAAACACTGCGAATGTGTCAAATTGTGAGTCAAAATCATTGGCTGACTGTGAGAAGCATAGCAGACCAAGTATAAACATCGATAGAGACATAGTTAGGAAAATCTTAACTGAAAATCTTGGCATGAGAAAGGTGTGTGCAAAAATGGTCCCGAAGGGGGTGGCCGAGTGGCGCGTTGGTTAAGAGTTGGCTTGGGACGGCAGCTCTGAGCAGCAGGGCCCCGGTTCAGATCCCACATGAGGGCCAGTGATGCTTCGCCCTCTAGAGCTAAGATGGTGAACAATAGCTTGACCTGTAGCTGCCATGAGTCGCCGGTGATGGCGTAGGCTGCAGTGAGGCTGCAGTGGGCTCCCGTAAGCTACCGTGAGTGGCCAGCAGCCAGCATGAGCTGCCAAGAGCCACTGTGAGTGGCCATCCAGTGGCCGGCAACCGATCTGTCTCACCTGGGGAAGAGTGCAATGATAATACCAACATGGGCCAGTGAAGCAACGTCCTCCACAACTAGACTGAAGAACAAAAAGGACAGCAACTTGTCTGTTCCTCTCCCCAAATTCCCCAATAAAATCTTAAAAAAAAAAAAAGGTCCCGAAGGAGCTCACCAATGAACAAAAGCAATGGAGAGTCAAAGTTTGCCAAGACCTTTTGGAGAGGCAAGACAGTGTTTTGGGCCACTGGTGATGAAACATGGGTGTACCAATACGACCCTGAAACAAAGTGTCAAAGTGCACAATGGAAGTCAGCCAATTCTCCACAACTAAAAAAGTTCCATCAGTCCAACTCAAGAGTCAAAATGATGTTGCTAACCTTTTTTGATATCAGAGGGATTATTCATTATGAGTTTGTACCAACTGGGCAGACAGTCAACCAAGTTCACTATTTGGAAGTGCTGAAAAGGCTGCGTGAAAAAGTTAGATGGCCTGGACTTTTCACCAATACTTTGTGGCTCTTGCATCACAACAATGCACCAGCTCACACAGCACTGTCTGTGAGGGAGTTTTTAGCCAGGGAACAAATAACTGTATTGTAACACCCTCTCTACTCACCTAATCTGGCCCCCAATGACTTCTTTTTTTACCCAAAGATAAAGGGAATATTGAAAGGAAGACATTTTGATGACATTCAGGACAGGGTTAATACTACTACAGCTCTGATGGCCATTCCAGGAAAAGAGTTCCAGAATTGCTTTGAAGGGTGGAGTAGACACTGGTATCGGTGCATAGCTTCCCAAGGGGAGTATTTCAAAGGTGACCATAGTGATATTCGGCAATGAGGTATGTAGTACTTTATCTAGGATGAGTTCACAAACTTAATTGTCAGGCCTCATAAAACTGGGTGCATCTTATACAGTGGTTGTAGGGTTTTTTTACTTGCATTTCCCGCTTTGTTCGCACTTGTTTTTGTGCTCGTAAAACCACTGTATAAGACACACCCAGTTTTAGAGCCCAAATTTTTCGAAAAAGGGTGTATCTTATACATGGGGAGATACGGTATATTTCCCTCTAGTTTCTTCATGGCAATGCAGTCTTGCTGTATTTTAACAGAAACTCTATTCTCTTTGACTGCTCTTGTTAATATACTTAAGATTCTATAGTTTAGTTTAAATATAAATGACTTTGCACCCTGAAGCATCACAATACCTCCCTTGGAAAGAAGTGAAATTTTCTCACCCTAAGCAATTCCAAACTTTGAATGACTAAGTACCTCCATGCTAAGCAACATCCGACTACCCTCAGTTCCCCAACAATAGACATTTATTAAAGCTTAGTAAAAGAACCTCCTCAACCTGATAAGTGCATCTGTGAAAACCCCACAGCTAAAATCATACTTGATAATGGAAGTTTGCATGATTTCCCCCTAATATAAAGAAGATAAAAATGTCCACTTCCATCATTTCTGTTCAACAATGTACTGGAGGTGCTAGCCATGGCAGCTGGGCCAGAAAAAGAAAGAGAAGGTATCCAGATTGGAAAGAAGAAGTAAACTATCTCTGTTTGTAGATGACATGATCTTGTCTGTAGAAAATATGAAAAAATCCACATACACACACAAAAAATTAGCAGTCATAAATGAGTTCTGAAAGGTTGCAGGTATAAGATCAGTATAGAAAAATTAACTGCATTTCTATTGAGGAGCATGAGCAATACAAAAATGAAATTAAGAAAACAATTCTATTTGCAATACCATCAAAAAAGAATTAAACACATAAGAATAATTTAACAAAAGAAGTGTAAAACCGGGCTGGCCAAGTGGTGCGATGGTTAAGAACTGGCTTGGGACGCCAGAGGGCCCCGGTTCGGATCCCACATATGAGGGCCAGTGACACTGCCCCCCACAGCTAAGATGCTGNCTGTTCCCATCCCCCAATTCCCCAATATAAATATTTAAAAAAAAAGAAGAAGACCTGGGTTCTAGAGGCACCTACTTTGGCTTCTTAGGAAAGTCATTTTATCCTCATAAGGTCCCCCTCTACAAGATTTGACCAGACAAGCTTTCAGCTTCCTGCTAATCTAATCATCAGCAGTTCCATGATGTATTTCTCCTCCTTCCCTCCAAGAAGCAAAAGAAAAATCACCCTTAAGACGCTGCATCTGAAGCCAAAAAGAGACCTCCAGAACTCTTGTGGCAAAGAGCACTTACTTGTAATATGGGTCACTGGAATACACATTCCTTCTCCTAAGGTTTCAGCTTCTAAGATGGAGAACCAAGAGGAAATAGGACCTGGGCATTCTCTAGCTGGTCTGCAAATCCTGGTGCCAATGAATCAGAGGACAGAGTGCAGCACATGGAAATTCATTGATGACCCCTAATCCTGTAGCTGACTGTGGCAACTTCCTCCAGCTCCCTGTCTTTATATATGTGAGTGTATGTTTGTCTGTGTTACTGGCACACACACTAATTAGTTCATTTTATTTTCCTTGCTTCCTCATTACTGCTAATGAGCAAAAAAAAAAAAAGTTTAAAACTATAAAGGGCCAAGAAGGAAGGGCAAAAGAAAACTCAAAAGCTGGCTTCCTGCCTAATTGGGTCATCAGGCTTAAGAAAGAGTTGCCTATCTTCCTGTGTCTTATTTTAAGTCAATCTGAGCTCAACTAAAGGGTTGCAAAATAAAAGTCCTTAAGGCCAGAAGTATCCCAGGAGGGGGTCCTACCATTTAAAAAACCTAGGCCAAAGCCAATTGGCAAGGCACTTGCCCACCACTGTGAGTTTTCTAGGCTTCACTTTAGAAAAAGAGCACCAAGATTATTTACCAGAGTGATAGGAATCGCTAGTTAAGAGAAAGCTCATAAAAAATGTCTATGTTAAGGAAGTTACTTGAACATCTTGATAAGCTGGTTGGCTACAGCTTGTCATTTATTTGAAAAGTATTAGGTGCCATAACAAATACAATAGCAAATCTGCCATTAGAGAGGGGAAGAAAGGGAGAGGGGGAGGAAACAGAAAAAGGAGGAGAGAGAAACATTGTTCTGTGAATAGAGTGGTAAAGCTGTTACGGGCTGACTTGTGTTCCCCTCCCCAATTCATATGTTGAAGCCCTAATTCCAGGTACCTCAGAATATGACTATTTTTGGAGATGGGGCATTTAAAGAAGTGATTATGTTCAAATGAGGCCATCGGGGTGGTCCCTAATCCAATCCAATGTGTGTCCTTATAATAAGAGGAAATTTGGACCCACAGAGAGATACCAGGGATGTGTGTACACAGAGAAAAGACCACGTGAAGAAGCAGCAAGAGGGTGGCCATCTGCAAGCCAAGGAGAGAGGTTTCAGAGGAAATCAACCCTGCTGGCATCTTGATCTTGGGGAAAGTAACAGTACCTTGTGTCATACATATATTGTGAGGATTAAATAAATTAGTCCATGGAAAGCACTTAGGACACTACCAGGCACACAGTACGCAAGTGTCAGCTGCTGTTCCTGCTGGTGTTGCTGTTAAAAGGGCTAAGGAGGGCCGGCTGAGCGGCGCGATGGTTAAGAACTCGCTTGGGACGCCAGAGGGCCCCGGTTCGGATCCCACATATGAGGGCCAGTGACACTGCCCTCTACAGCTAAGATGCTGAACAACAGCTCAACNTAGCTGTAGAGGGCGCAGCATCACTGGCCCTCATGTGGGATCTGAACCAGGGCCCTGCTGCTCAGAGCTGGTGTCCCAAGCCAACTCTTAACCAATGTGCAACTCGGCCAGCCCACATTTGTTTTTGATTGATTTTGATAAGGGTGCCAGGACATTTCAACAGGGAAGAGTCTTTTCAACAAATGGTGCTGGGACAACTGAATATCCATATGCAAAAGAATGAATTTGGACCCCTTCCTCACACTATGTATAAAAATTTACTTGAAATGGATCACAGACCTAAATGCAAGTGCCAACACCATGAAACTCGTAGAAGAAAACAGTCATAAAACTTCATGGATTAGACAATTGTTTCTTACATATGACAGAAAAATCACAAGCAGCCAACAAAAATTACAGAGATCAGACTTCTTCAATGTTTAAAGATTTTGTGCTTCAACGGTTACCATCAATAAAATGCAAAGACAGGGCCGGATGAGTGGCTCGTTGGTTAAGAGTTGACTTGGGAGTGTGAGCTCTGAGCAGCAGGGCCACTGGTTCAGATCCCACATGGACCAGTGATGCTGCCCTTTACAGCTAAGATGGTGAACAACAGCTCGACCTGGAGCTGGGCTGCCGTGTGTCGCCGGCGACAGCATAGGCTGCAGCCCCTGCTGCAGTGGGTTGCCAAAAGCTACCATGAGTGGCTGGCAACCAGCGTGAGCAGCCGGCAGCTGGCAAGAGCTGCCGTGAACGGCTGTCCACTGGCAGGCGAGGGACTGCCTCACCCGGGAAGAGTGCAATGATCACAATACCAACATGGGCCAGTGAAGCAATGTCCTCCACAACTAGACTGAAGAACAAAAAGGACAGAAACTTGTCTGTTCCCCTTCCCCAATTCCCCAATGCTGTTCCCTCCCCCGATTCCTCAATAAAATCTTTAAAAAATAATACTAATAAAAATTTAAGAAATAAAATGCAAATACAACCCACAGAATGGGAAAAATATTTAAAATAATGTATCTGATAAGAGTCTAAACATGTAAGAACTCTCACAACTGAACAATAAAAAAACAAATAACCCAATAAAAGATACAAAAGGATTTGAAAGGAGATTTCCCCAAAGAAGACATAAAAATGGCTAATAAGTACCTGAAATGATATCTAACATCATCAGTCATCAGGAAATACAATCAAAACCACAGTGACTTAGTACTACATACACCTGCCAGGATGGTTATAATATTATAAGTCAGGCAATAAAAAGTGTTGGTGAGGATACAGAGAAACTGGAATCCTCATACACTGCTGATGGAAATATAAAATGGGAGAGCCACTTTGGAAAGTAGTCTGGCAGTTCCTCAAAAGGCTAAACATGGAGTTACCATATGACACAGCAATTCCACTTCTAGGTCCCTACCTAAAAGCAGACATTCAAATTAGTACTTTTATATGAATGTTCATAGCAACATTATTCACAGTAGCCAAAGATGGAAACAACTCAAATGTCCATCATTGGATGGATGGATAAACAAAATGTGAAAAATAATATCTGTGAAAAATGTCCATCAATGAATGGATGGATAAACAAACTGTGAAAAATAATATCTGTAAAATATAATATAAACGGAGCCACTTCAACATGGACTTGGAGCTTCCATCCCAGAGGAACGGCCTTGTACATCTTCCTCCTCACACCTTTGGGACGTTAAAACTGGGCGAAATACCCTTTGGACTGGGGCTGAAGCAGCACTGTATTCCAAACAACTGTTTGCAAAGATAACAAGAAAGCAGACAACTTGACCATGGGACTGAAAATTAAAGACGTTCTTTAGGATTAGCATCACTGTGTTAGCTTATGTGCACCTTTAGAAATTCCTTCCATTTCTGTAATGCTTTCCTTCCCTTTCTCATAAATGCCCCTGGTCTTCACCTCCTGACTTGGGTCTCTGCCTGAATCAGTGCTTCCGGAATAGCTGTTCTCTTGGATCTCAAATAAATGCTTGTTACCCCTCACTTTGGCCTTTTATTCTAGGTTCACATCTACAAAGAAATATTCAGCCATTAAAAGGAATGAAGTACTGACATGTGCAAAAACATGGGTGAACTTGAACACTTTATGCTAAGTGAAAAAGTCTGTTAGGAAAGGCCACATATTATATGATTCCATTTCCATGAAATGTCTAGAGTAGACAAATACATAGAGACAGAAAGTACATTAGTGGTTGCCAAGGCCTGGGGTGGAAAGAATAGGGAAGACATCGCTAATGGGTACAATGCTTTTTGAGGGGATGATGAAAATACTCTAAAATTAAATAGTGGTGGTGGCTGCACTTGTCTGAATATATTTTAAAATAACACTGAATTGTACACTTTAAAAGGATAAAGTTATGGTATATAAATTCTATCTCAACTAAATCCCCTTCCAAAAACTGACCAAAAGGAGAGAAAACAAGGCAAGTACTCATCTGAGTAGGGCTTTTAAAATTTTTTCTAAGTTCTTTGTTATCTCTTATTATCTTTGGTTACCTGTATGTTTTCTTTCTAACCTATCTGTGAGGTTGGGAGAACATATATTACTAATCCCAGTGGAGGAATGGGAAAACTATGGGTTGATGAGGTAAAGTTAACTGTTCAAAGCTCCAAGTTCCGGTCAGTGGCAGGGTGGGACTGGGACAGTTGGCACACTGGAAGTGCCTGGAGCATTTCCTTAAAATGGGTATGTTTTGAAATCAGCTCTGGAGATTCCAATCATGCAGCCAGGGTTGAGAACCACTGGTCCACAGACTGGAGAGTGAAATCACCACTAGATAAGGCTTTTATTGCATGAAGAAACACTGCTTGGGAGTGGCTCAAGGTTGGGGGAAAAGCATTGGTTACAACTACTGAGGCTGTTCTTTCTTATCTCATTTTCGAAAAACAGACCAAAAAAAGGAGCAAGCTCTGGAGATAAAAAGCATGTTGTCCCTTCCCTCCATCCATGGGCTCAGGGGCTTGGGCCTCCTGACAAACCTAAAGGTCCAGACATTTTATTCAAATGGGAATTAAAACCAGAAGTGGGCCTAATTCACCTGTCAGGAGGGAGGATAGAGGTCAGTTCCCTAATCAAACAGGCCATCCTGCAAACATGCAAAAAACAAAGGTGCTATTAGTCAATGTGGAAAAGAAAGCAGGCCAGGGAATTTTAATCTCCCTCAGCAAGGCTAATTCAGAAACAAAGCCCCCTTGACTTCACTATCACCCAGCAGCTCAGGGAGATGGGCCAAAGCTCTGAAGACTAACATCAAAAAGCACATGCATTTTTCATACTTTTCTGTATTTCACAAAGTTTGAACAACAATTATGTCTTTTGCTGTAATCAGGAGAACATTATTTTAAATGGTTTTAAAAAGAATTTGTCTGAGGAAAATATCATCTATCATCCCTCTATCTTCACACCCAAGATCTCGGGTATGAGAGAGAGATCCTGAGAATTTCTCTGAGCAACACAGAGGTTCAGGTTGGTTGACTAATTCATTTATTCTGTCTGTGGATACCTACCAAGTGCTAGGTGTGAGGCCCTACAGGGCAAAGACACCACAAAACACATTATCCTTGCCCACATACAATAGTTATAATGCAGTGCTGGGAAACTGGGGACAGGTATGACAATTAAGTTTGTGAACTTGTTGCAACAATGTTGTTAACCTTTTTTGATCAATATCTTTTTTTTTAAGCTGAGCCATCCTGCCACCTGTTGGCAGCTCAGCGGCAGTTCAGCTCGGGCCAGGAATTGAACCGCTGTTGCTCAGAGCTCGCACTCTTGAGCGAGCTCTTAACCAACTAAGCCACTCGGCCAGCCCAACCTTTTTTGATATCAGAGGTATTATTTATTATGAATTTGTAGCAACTCGATAAACAGTTAACCAAGTTTACTATTTGGATGTGCTGAAAAGGCACCGTGAAAAAGTTTGAGGACCTGAACTTTTTGATAACAATTCATGGCTCCTGCATCATGACAATGCACCAGCTCACATGGCACTGCCTGTGAGAGAGTTTTTAGCCAGTTAACAAGTAACTCTATTGGAACACCCTCCCTACTCACCTGATCTGGCCCCCAATGACTTCTTTCTTTACCCAAAGATAAAGGAAATATTGAAAGGAAGGCATTTTGATGACATTCAGGGCATCAAGGGTAATACGATGACAACTCTGATGACCATTCCAGAAAAAGAGTTCCAAAATTGCTTTGAAGGGTGGACTAGGCACTAACACTGGTGCATAGCTTCCCAAGGGGAGTACTTCAAAGGTGATCGTAGTGATAGTTAGCAATGAGGTGTGTAGCACTTTTTCTAGGATGAGTTCGGAAACTTAACTGTCCGACCTTGTATAGGCCAATTAAACTTTGGAGTGCTAAGCAGCTGTTAGAAAATAATGAGTTCTGTCCATACCTGAAAAGATCACTGATTATTTCCTCTTATGCTAAAGGAAAATATACTGGAGTACTGTTTACAGTGTAATGCCAATTGTGTATGAAACCTAAACTCAAACAAACCAACAACCCTAGAAATAAGAAACTCTTTGTCTACATTTGTGAGCAAAATAAAAGTGTGGAAAGATACACAAACCTTTAACATAACTTACCCTGCGGGAATAGGATAGAAAGTTGGTGGGGTAAGATGATCAGCTTTCTCTTTATATTCCTCTGATTAAATGGTTTTCCAATGAGCATGCATTATTTTTGTAAAAAAAAATCCTAAAAGTATAATCAGTCCCCAGAATCTCTAATGAATACTGTATACATTTTATCACAAAGAATTGATTTGGCTTAATACTTGAAAATCAATCTAAATAATTAATAAAAAGGAAGAAGGAAAACCATGAGCTTTGGTACCAGGAAGACCGAAGTTCTCAGACCAGTTCCGTTAATTCCTGTGTGTCACTGTGCAAGTTACTTAAATTTTCTAAAGTCTCATTCTGTGAAATGGAGACACTAAACCTCCTGACAGGGTTTTGTGAGGATCCAAGACTAAGAATTAATATCTAACACTGACTGAGGGCTTCCTCTTTGCCAGGTGCTGTGCTATGTGCTTTGCACATATTAACTAATTTACTCCTTGGAACCCCCTTAGGAGGCAGGCACTAGTTCACCTGAATTTTATAGAGAGAACTGAGAGTCCAACAGAAGTTTACTTGCCCAAGCTCCCTGCTCCGTCTCTTCCCGTGTCTCTCTCTGTCTCTGTCTCTGTCTCTCTCTCTCTCTCTCTCTCTCTC
>NW_017731664.1:303954-305494 GCF_001890085.2 Hipposideros armiger | reverse complement strand
CCGGTTCGGATCCCACATATGAGGGCCAGTGACACTGCCCCCCACAGCTAAGATGCTGAACAACAGCTCAACCTGGAGCTGGGCTGCCATGAGTCACTGGAGAACGCGTAGGCTGGAACCCCTGCTGCAGTGGGTTGCCATGGGCTACCGTGTGTAGCCAGCAGTCAGCGTGAGCGGCCAGCAGCCGCAGTGAGTGGCCGTCCAGAAGCCGGCGACTGATCGGCCTCGCCAGAGAAGAGCGCAATGATGGTGCCAAATTGGGCCAGTGAAGCAACGTCCTTCACAACTAGACTGAAGAACAAAATGACAGCAACTTGTCTGTTCTCCTTCCCCCAATTCCCCAGCGCTGTTCCCATCCCCCCAATTCCCCAATAAAAGTCTTTCTTAAAAAAGTGTAAAACCCATACTCCAAAACTGCAAAATATTATTGAAAAAAATTGAACATCTAAATAAATAGTTAGATATCCTGTGTTCATGGATTAGAAGACTTAATACTGTTAAAATGGCATTATTCCTCAAATTGATCTACAGTCAATGCAAGCCCTATCAAAATCCCAGCTGGCTGCTTTGCAAAAATTGACAAAATTATCGTGGCATTCTTATGGAAATACAAGAGTCCCAGAATGGTCAAAACAATCTTGAAGAAGAACAAATTTGAAGGACTCACACTTCTCAGTTTCAAAACTTTCTACAGAGCTGTTACAGGCCAACCCAGTACCCACCACCCATCCCCACCCACTGAAAAACTTTTAAGTTTACTTTCCTATAGAAACGTTAAGTCTCCTCCCTAGTTCCTTAGTTTCTTAGCTCCTGGCTTTGATTACTCTTCTAATCAGTTTTTGAATCCTGGACTAAAGATTGCTCCTAGCCTGGATCATAGAATTCTCCTATCCTCCTGCTTCTTGATTATTTGTAAATCAGTTCCTTAATCTTAAACAATAGATTGTTCATAGAAATCTCCTACCCCTGCTTCAGATAATTACTTAAAAGCCTGTGACTTCCCAATATCCCCCAAGCCATTCTGGACCTAATTCTTCGACAATTCCATCCTAGGGACTAAATAGGTTTTAACATATCTCCAGGCCAGTAAGCCTAATGATTCTTTCCAAACCCATTCTGGGCCCAGACAATTGATGCCACCTGAGTGACCCGTTGCACCTGAATGGCCACAGGCTTCCTAAGAGCTAAAAGGTTTATTAATTAACATCTATTTTTCCTCATTCAGGGGCCTTGGGGATACAGATGATGCCCCAGCAAGATTGCCAGTCACAACCAAAGTCGCTCGCCGGCCATTGGACGGCTGCTCACAGCAGCTCACGAAAGCGCATGCCAGCTGCTGGCCACTCACGGTAGCTCACGGCAGCCAACTGCAGCTTCACTGCAGCCTACGCCATTGCTGGCGACTCACGGCAGCTCAACTCCAGGTCGAGGTGCTGTTCACTATCTTAGCTGTAGAGGGCGCAGCATCACTGGCCCTCATGTGGGATCTGAACCAGGGCCCTGCTGCTCAGAGCTGGTGTCCCAAGCCAACTCTTAACCA
>NW_017731664.1:298457-300969 GCF_001890085.2 Hipposideros armiger | reverse complement strand
ACACACACACACACACACACACGAGTAGCACAGCAAAGATATAAACCTAGAGAATCTGATCCTGGAGTCCATACTCCTAACTACACTGGGGTGAGATATTTGTGAAAGAGCCTTACTGGTTGCAAAGTCCCATCTGCTTGTGAGGAATTCTTGTCAGTAGGGATGGAAAAAATAAGAAATACACATAAAATCTAAACACTATAAGGGCTAAAAGATGTGACTGAGACAGTGTCACAAGATGTCTATAAGTGGCAAAGTTGTATACAACTGGAATTCATGATTCTCCATCCTGCTCTTCAGAATTTCAATGATGAGTTGACTGTTTCCTACCTCCATGCCTCTGGACATGGCATTCCCTTAATTTGAAGTGCCTCCTTCCTCTGCAACTTCATGTACATTCTAATCATCTTTCAAGGCTCATTTTAGGCTTATTTCTCCATGAAGCCTTTCTGGACTGCTTAATGATCACTCTAGAAGGTAGTGGGTTAGAGTGCTAACCGCACCTACAAACCATGGAACTCGGAACAAGTCACTTAACTTCTCTGAACCTGTTTCCTCATATGGAAAATAGGGTCCTTGTGAGAAATAAATGGTAACATATGTAAAATACCTGGTACATAGGGGGTGCTCTATAAATGCTAATATTAATCCTCTTCCCATTTTTTAGAACTCTGGAACAATTGTAAGCATGAATTGCCTCATGATTTTCCTTTTTCACAATTTTCACTCTAATAGTGCCAGAACTTTTCAGGCATTTATGCCTTATATTTCTAACTGTACGTTCCTTAAAGGCCAGGAGTATACCCTAGCTGCTTCTGCATTCCCTGTAGCATATACCACAATCCTTGACACAGAAAAGCACTCAAAAAAAAATCTGTGTGTTTCCTGGAGGATGTAAGATTCTCAAACATCAATCTTAAAATAAAGGTAGTAACAAGATATTCTAAGGTAGTCCCTATAATTCGGTGTGGACCAAGAACCCCAGACTCTTCTCAGCCCTCCACATCCTCACACTTTGCATTCATCTGATCAAAACCACACTGGCCTTTGTAGGGTGAAGCACAATTTTGCCCAAATCAATTCTTCAGAAAGGTAAGGACTGTGGGATTGTTTTGTTTGTTGCTTAGGACTGTTTTGAAACCAATGTTTTAAGTACTCTCAGGAAAACAAAAGGACATTCTGTCCTTAGTTCAAGTTCAAAACCCAAACTATAACTTTTTAAAAATAGCTCAATTCGCCAGTCACAGAAATAACTTTTCTAGGTCAATTAGCACATTTCAATGTGCCAATTAGCAAAGAGTGAGATTCTCAAGCCTATTTGCATTGGTGACAGCAGTTTCCTAAGCAGTACACATGGGTACAAGGTGTGCCAGCAGCTAAGATATATCCCAAGAACAGTGAGGTGATTGTGGGTGGTGGGCAGCAGCCCCAGTAATGAAGAAAATCATTACTAATCTCTTCCACTCAACCTGAGAGTTCAAAACATTCAAAAGAACCACCTAACACAGAAAAAGTACTGGGCAAAAGTGGAGGGGGTGGTAAAGGAGGGAAGAAAGAACTAGCATAATAGATTGATATAGACACACAATAATGGGAAATTTTAATGATGAGAAACTCGAGGCTTTGGGCCTTTTAGAAGAAAGGAGCTTGATGAAAACCAAATCATTATCATTCTTCTTATTATTATTCTCGTGAAAGATAAATGGCAGCAAACACAACTATTGGCCAGGCTAGAGTCTTTGGTCTGGGAGGAGGGCTGATACAGTGTCTTAAGTTTCTTTGCTGTTTCCAATGTCCCTTGCTCAGAACACTCCATTCAGAAGGAACTGTCATGGGCGTTAGAAGCCAAAAGGTACAGGGCTGGGGATGCAGCTTGGGCACAGTGCCTCATTCTGAGGGCCACTTGGCAAGGTAAGAGAGGTAATTGAAAAGCTAATATGTAACCAGGTTCCAGGGCACCCTACTTAGCTCCCACCTCTTGGCTTTCACTTTCTAGAAGGTGGTTTAGCCTGGAATAGATGATATTGTTTGCAAAGTCGCAGGCATAGATAAGGAAGCTGGCATCACCATCAGGCCAAAAAGCCACTGGCTATAACAAGGAGCTTACAAAGTAGACAGTGCATATATTCTCCAAGCCCTGAACTACTGACAGCTTGGGTGGAATGATCTTGATATAAGACCCACAGACGGCCTTGTGGGGACAGGGTGGGATGTGGCAGTTTGTGCGTCCCTAGTGAAATTGTACGCAAAGTTATGTTTGCGTATTTATCTAGCAAGAGTCGCTATGGTCCTCAGCTTCTCAAAGAAGCCTATGGCCTAACTCTTTTAAAAAGAAGGGAAGATAAGAAACATCCCCAGCACCTTGACTCACTAGCATTCAAATGCATCCTGAATTTCAGTCAAACAACACAAAAAGAACTCTGAAGTCAGTCAGAAGACCTGGGTTTTCGGCTGGCCAAGTGGCGCGGTGGTTAAGAACTGGCTTGGGATGCCAGAGGGCCCGGTTCGGATC
>NW_017731664.1:294204-296287 GCF_001890085.2 Hipposideros armiger | reverse complement strand
GGTGCCAACTTGGGCCAGTGAAGCAACATCCTCCACAACTAGATTGAAGAACAAAAATGACAGCAACTTGTCTGTTCCCCTTCCCCCCAGTTCCCCAGCACTGTTCCCACCCCCCAATTCCCCAATAAAAATCTTTTAAAAAAAAGGGGGGCTAAGGAAACAAGAGCAGGCATAGTGAATATATGTAAACCTTTGGTGTACCACAATATTGACTGAATAAAAATGTCAACACCAATTTTCTGACTTCAGGTATGTGAAATGGACCTTTGGGGGCCTTTACTTTCAAGTGTACACACGGGAATCGTAATACCTATTTATGCTCAGTGATTCTGCAAGGAGAAGACTGTTTGGCTTTCCTCAGAGGAAAGGTCTCACTAAGAAAAAAGATGAAGGTGACCTCTATAGAAGAACCACATGCACCTCAACTGATGGCAGAGGCTCTTTGGCCAAAGTTATGGGCCGGAAGCATTCAAATTCAGGATCACTAACCCTATTAGCACAGGGAGGAATTTTCTGGTATGCCACTCCTTCCGGGAATCTGATGGAGTTGCTGAAAAACGGAGAAAGAGAACAGATTTCTCTCTGCCTGACTTCTCACTCTCCTGAGAAAACTTACACGGTGGCCAGAGAGATGGAATAAGATAGCACTGGATCCACGTCACTGCCTTAGCGGGTTACACAGGCAGGGAGGAACTTTGGCTCCAGCACTGCTCCACATCGCTGAGTCAGTAAGACATATGTTTTCAATTTATTTGATTTACACCATTCTTGGGCATTATCCCCTATAGCTCTAGACCAAGGCAGGAGTTCTGATTCTACAGTTCACCATGTGAAGTCAAGCAAGTCATATAGTATGGGGAAATGTAGAAGGGAGGGCAAAGGTACCTACCATGTACCTTTATATAAGACCAGGTCTTATATAAATTTTTGCTTGAACAATCTACATGTATTCATTTATTCATGTACAAAAATCTACATTTATTCAGTCATGTCTGGCTGACGATCTTAACTGGGGCTTATGTTTGGGGTAGGGCTTATGAGCATCCTGAAAAATCATGCTAGGTCTTATTTTCAGGGAAACACCATATGTTAGCAGCCTGTGCCTGCTGTTCCCAGCTAACAGGGGAACGTGGAACTTAACGTGCCAGGTCTATTATAACAGAGACGATACAGTAAGTCCTCACTGAATATTATTGATAGGTTCTGCGAGTAGAAGCAAAACAATGTATAATGAAACCAATATTATCACAGGCTAATTGATACAAACAAGAGTTAAGTTCCTACGGCATCTCATTATAACTAAACGATGTCATTCGAGGACCTGCTTGTACTGCCGGCCCTCCTTCACCCTGGTGTTTCCACTTCAGCAGGTTGAATGGTTAGCTATAAGGCACTTTGTGCTCTTTGGAAGAAAGGAGCTAGGCCATATGAGACACCTGGGGGCCCTGTTAAAATTCTGATTCTGATGCAGTAGGTCTGAGGTGGGACCTGAAATTCTGCATTTCTAACAGGCAGCACCCACTTGATGCTGATCCTTGGACCACACTTTGAGTTACACAATTGGAGTAACTGAATTTTGAGCAATTAGGACACTGATTCTCCAAGAGTTGTCTGAGGACCCATGCAGTCGGCATGCCATGGTATCACTCCAGACCCTCTCAATCAGACATTCTGGGGATGAAGTCTGGCAAGCCTCAATTTTTTAGCCAATCCCTCAGGTGATTGCTCTACACAGTAAGTTTCAGAACCATTGAACTAAATCAGTAGTTCTCAACTGCAGCTCCATGTCGGAAGGGACTTTTTAAAATACTATGCCCTGGCTGCATCACAGGTCAAGAACTCAGACCTTCCTAGGGTGGGGCCAGGGCAGCAGTGTTTTCTGTTTGATTTTTTTGTTCATCAGCTTATTTTTTGAAGTACCCCTAAGTGAGCCTGGAATATACTGACGGTTCAAAATCACTGCTTTAGATGAATGCTTTTTAAAATGCTTCTATTGATGTATCATATGCACCTAGAAAAGTATGACAGGGCCGGCCGAGTGGCTCAGTTGGTTAAGAGCTCGCTCAAGAGTCTGAGCTCTGAG
>NW_017731664.1:269266-293669 GCF_001890085.2 Hipposideros armiger | reverse complement strand
AGGCTGCAGCCCCTGTGGCAGTGGGTTGCCATGGGCTACCGTGTGTAGACAGCAGCCAGCGTGATCGGCCAGCAGCCGCAGTGAGCGGCCGTCCAGAAACCGGCGACTGATCTGCCTTGCCCGGGAAGAGCGCGATGATCCGGGAAGAGCGCGATGATGGTGCCAACTTGGGCCAGTGAAGCAACGTCCTCCACAACTAGAGTGAAGAACGAAACGACAGCAACTTGTCTGTTCCCCTTCCCCCAATTCCCCAGCACTGTTCCCTTCCCCACAATACCCCAATAAAAATCTTAAAAAAAAAAAAAGAGTTTGAACTCTGAGCAATAGTGGTTCGAGTCCAGCCCAAGCTGAGCAGCTGCTGAGCTGCCAACAGGTGGCAGGATGGCTCAGCTAAAAACAAAACAAAAAACAAAAAACAAAACAACAAAAAAAAGACCTTGTAAACTATAAAATGTTATCCAAAGAGGAAGAATTATCATTCTGAGATTGAGACAATGATCTTAATTCATCAGGCAAATTTAAATCATGAAAATAGAAAGCAGAAGGGAGGATTCTGCCTGTGATTTCTTTCCCTGGGCTTTCAAATATGGCCTGCTAATGCTTTTGCAGTCCTACACATGGGAATTTGAGGACAGAGCCCTGCCACCCAGCCCTGTAGCTCCTGCTTGTCTCTATGCTGGTTTCTCCATCAGCTTCCTGCCATAGTGGAGTTCTCTGTGCTGGCCACAGTGCGTATGTGTGGCCCAGACTGCCATGCGGGTTTGGATGAATGGGGAAGGAATCACAGCAGATGGTCTTCGAGGCTCTCCAGCAGATTATCCTTGTCCAATGTGCCTGAGTCCACACTAGAGCCCTTAAGGGACTCCTGGAAGACTCTGTGTAATGGGTGGGGCCCCTAGCCCCCACCTTTTCTCCACCAAACCTCTTCAAGAGCTTCTGCAGGTTTTTTGGTCTGTCCTAGCTCTGGACTAAACTGTTATTGCAGCCTCAGAGTTCCACAAAATATTCCCACCCCTGTCACACTCCACTGCATCCAAAGAGCTGTATCAAACCTCAACATTAAATATACTTGACACTTAAACAACACGGGGTTAGTTATGCTGACCTCTGTGCAATCAAAAATCCACGTGTAACTTTTGACTCCCCCAAAACTTAAACTGCTAACAGCCGACTGCTGACTGGAAGCCTTACCAATAGCATAAACCGCTGATTAATAGATATGTTGTATGTTATATGTATTATATTCTGTATTCTTATAATAAAGTCAGCTACAGAAAAGAAAATGTTATATGAACAAAAATCACAAAGAAGAGAAAATACATTTACTGTACCGTACGTATTTATTGAAAAAAAATCTGCATATAACTGAACCTGCACAGTTCAGTCCCCAGTTTTCCAAGAGTAAACAGTATCTAGAATTTTAACACTCACATAGGCACATGAGCTAAGGACGAGGACAAGGACTGCATAACGTAATGAGCAAAATTCTGTATATTGCTCATACGTTCCCAGAAGAGGCTACTTACCAGCCGGGTATTTACCACAGGGAACAGCAAGGCCAGAAGAGCTCCATTCAACATGTGCATCTGTAGCCTGAAGAGGAAAAAAGATAAAGTCTAGGTGACACTCAGGCTCTGATGGAAAGGCAGATAAAATTGTGTCAGGTTATGCCGTGCCATATGGGAGAGCATGGAAACAAGTGGCTCTCTGTAAATCAGCCCTGGAGTTGGCACATACGCATAATAAATGAAAAGCTGCATAATTTGTATTAACTGAAATGTTGTGAAGAGCACCACCACTGCCTCCAAATTCCCCAAACACAGCCGGAACACGCTTTGGTTACAACCCTTCATTACATAATGAGCTCTGAGCTCCCTAACCATCCAGTCAGTCCCAATCAACGGCTTCAACTGCTGCAGCTTAGGCGGCATTTGAAAAGGGGAAATGCAGTGGCTAAGCATTCTGTTATTACAGTAAAGACCAATTTCTTATCACATGGCTGCTTATTTACAAGGACAAATCCAATCCTTTTCCCCAAAGGGCAACCTGGGCAGAAAAAAGCGAGTACAACCCAGAGAGCCAAAGGCAGTGCTTTGCAAACCATTCCCCCCATTTTCTTAAACTTGCCTTAGGGGCAGCTGTGGGAGGTGGAAACGACAGAAGTGGCAGCCTTCCAGGCTTCCTTTGATCTATTTTGCATATTGGGCACTGTGATTTAAAGGCAAAAAAAAAATAGGAGGGGGAAAAGGAAAAGGAGAAGAAAGCCACTACAGCATTAGCATTGCGTAATGATACTGTCTCCCAATACCTGACTTGTTCAAACGCACACTAGAAACACTTTGTAAGTCAAGAACAACCAAGTCAGAAACGAACTCCACTTGTGAGGGCTCTGAGGATGGATTTAAGCATCTTTCTTGATCATTAAAGGCAAATGGTCCTTTACTGCTAAGAGAGAAGTGAAGAAAGACAGTCTCTCCCTCCTGAAGAAAAGCTGATTTGATGGGTCACATACAACTACCACTGACTCAATGTGCCTCCTACACGTTGAGTCTCAGTCTCTCCCTCTCTGTCTCCTTACACACACACTCACAAAGCAGCCATGATACCAGGATTTCTCCTATGCCCCAAATGAGAAAGCAGTCCACACCTTGAAGACCTCCAGGATGTCAGCTCTTCTCTTGGAGCTCACAGATACGTGCATAAAACTAAGAGAAGTTACCAGACCCTAGCGAACAGCACAAAAGCCCCAAGGTGCTGCTTTTCAGCTCTCCCAGTGTGTTTCTTACTGCTGTTCTTGTTACCAATGCCATGATGATAGTGATAATGTGCACTTAAGGTATTCTGGGAAAGTATCTAATTAACTGCTTTACATAAACTCCCTCATTTAATTTTTACAGCAATCTTATGAGACAGGTACAATTATGTATTCCATTTTGTTGATGAGGAAACCAGGTCAAAGAACCATAGTGACCTGATCAACACCACACTTAAGACAGTAGATCCAAGATTCAAACCCAGGTTTATCTGACTCCAGACCGCAAACTCATATATCCCTCTCGCTGCCTTATATCAGAGCCTCCCTTGAAATATAATTTCAGGTAGAGAGTCAGGGAGGTCCCTTTTTCCTTCCTTTTGACTTCAGGGGTCTCTCTACCTCCTCCTTCATCCCCTGCCCTAGACTTAATATGCTTTCAGGGCATGACCAAGGTGAGAATGCTCTTAGTTCACAGTAGGTCATCACAGCCATGCAGTTTAACAGGGATTACTTTGATCCATAAAAGGGAGGATGCACACTGATACAATGTCACTCCTACCTGCCCATACTGGCCAGGTTACCATGGTTTTACAACAGGGTCACTCAAAGGGACACTCCATGGTCTGGGTAACTGACGGCTGAAAACTGTTGCTCAAGCCTCAGTGACTAGAACAGGGGGTCACTGACAGCCTCAGGTGAAGTAGATCCGGCCTAACTCTGCCCCGGGGGCCTCCTATGTGGCAACCACAGCATAAACACGCTGCATAATGTACTCAGCATAAGGGACTGTGGTGCCAGGTTTTGCTGTTTGCCTTAAAAGAATGCTGGCATTTACACAAGGCCAGTTAGAAATTGGGGCACCAAAAGTCAAATCTTGAGGATAATGGAATTGATCCCAAGGACCTGTGGAAGGCCAAAGATGAATAAGATAAAATCAATGTCAAGATTCAAAATGACTGAGGGGCCAGTCAAATGGCTCAGTTGGTTAAGAGCTCACTCAAGAGTGCGAGCTCTGAGCAACAGCGGTTGGATGCCTGGCCCGAGCTGAGCTGCCACTGAGCTGCCAACAGGTGGCACGATGACTCAGCTAAGAAAACAACAACAAAACAAAACAAACAACATGAGCAAGATTCAAAATGACTGATAAATTTCCTAGATAAAGATAGACCTTATTCTCAGTCCTCAAATTCAGCTTCACAAGCTATACATATGCCAAAGGGTGAAATAGCCATACTCTATTAAAAGGCCATGCATATCAATAATTGTAAAAATATCTAACATGTATTGAGCATTTCTATGTGCCAATCACTGGGCTAAGTATTCAAATACAGTATAACATTTAACCCTCACAGTTTTTATTATAATCATTATCATCTTCTTCAATTTCATAGCTGAGAAAACCAAAGCACTAAGTGATTAAGTGACTTACCCAAGATTGAGTGAGAAGTCACATTCAGGTCTCACCAAGTTTCAAGTCTATATTTTTGCCTCTGTACCCTGCTTCAAATCCATGACATGAACATTACACATGTGTGTGTGTGTGTGTGTGTGTGTGTATGTATGTATGTGTCCAACTGCAGGCCAGTTAGGGAAAGATTATGAGATGCTGGTTGGACAGGGAGAATCATGCCAAAGGGCAACAGAATCCCTTGTTTTGTGGCAAAACCATCCCAACTATACAGCTGCACTGTCCTCTACAGACAGAGGGCACAGCCCAACAGGCAAGCAACTGACCACATCAGAGGTAAGGCTTTGGATTCCACTTTATACCCACCTCCAGCCTGCCACCCAGCTTTCTCCTGGGTATGGGAAATGGATAATGGGCCACTAGAAAGTACTGTGGGAGTTCCTTCATCTGTACAAAGGGAACAATAATAGTACCAACTCATAAGATTTTTATAAGGAGTCAATGTGTATAAAGTACTTAGAAAGTACATCGTACATAGTAAGACTTATATACACATTCCTTAAATAAATGGTTAAGATCTTACCTAGAAGCCTCAAGATTGAGAAGAGGGGAAGGCGGGGGGGAATGGAAATCATGTGAAAGAGTTGAACTGTTTAAAAAGTCAAAGTATGACAAAGAGGCCCAGAGAAAGCAAAAGGACAGCCTGAGGCCAGAACCAAAAATTAGAGGTTGGAGATGGACTTCTGTTCAGTTAGTCATACTTATAAATCGTGCTGGCTCCAAGACTTGACCGTTACAATTGTCACAAATATTTTATCAGCATTTTTGTTGTTGGACAGAATATTACGCTAAGTTATCTTGGTTGGTAAGAACCTGGGGCAATATGGCAAGGGTCATGGTTTTGATTCTCTTACTGGGCAGCTAATTTCATTAAATTTAGTTCCACAAACATTAATGAGTCCATTACTGTGTGTCTAACATTTTTTTCCAGATGCTATAGGGAAAAGAAGATCAGTATAAATAAGACATAATATCTGCCTTCAAGAAGCTAACAATCTTACTGGGAAGGCAAGAAATCAAATAACTAGAGGAAATGTCATATAATAAAATGGTTAAGAACTATGGACTCAAACCTACATTCAAATCCCAGCTCTACCACTTACTGGCTGAGTGACTCTGGACAAGTCACTTAAAATATGTGTGTCAGATCATGTATTACAGAATTGTACACCTGAAACCTATGTAACTGTACTAACAATTGTCACCCCAATAAACTTTAATTTAAAAAAAGAAATGTGTGTCACTTTCCCCAATCTTAAAATGGGCCTAGATGAAGTGGTTGTTGAGTAAATTTAATGAGATATGACCACATAAAGTGATCAACATAATGCCTAGGACATAGTAAGCACTCAATACATTATAGCTATTATTACTTTTTTTTTTTTTAGCTGAGCCATCCTGCCACCTGTTGGCAGCTCAGCCGCTGCTCAGCTCGGGCTGGGACTTGAACCGCTGTTGCTCAGAGCTCAAACTCTTGAGCGAGCTCTTAACCAACTGAGCCACTTGGCCGGCCCCTAGCTATTATTACTTTTAATAAAGCAATATAAATGAATATTCCATTATTACTCACAACAATAAATGAAGCTATTAAAATCCTTTGTGGGCTGGCCGAATGGCACAATGGTTAAGAACTGGCTTGGGACGCCAGAGGGCCCCGGTTCGGATCCCACATATGAGGGCCAGTGACACTGCCCTCCACAGCTAAGATGCTGAACAACAGCTCAACCTGGAGCTGGGCTGCTGTGAGTCACCGGCGACGGCATACGCTGCAGCCCCTGTGGCAGTGGGTTGCCATGGGCTACCGTATATAGCCAGCAGGCAGCGTGAGCGGCGTCCAGAAGCCGGCGACTGATCTGCCTCGCCTGGGAAGAGCGCAATGATGGTGCCAACTTGGGCCAGTGAAGCAACGTCCTCCACAACTAGACTGAAGAACAAAAGGACAGTAACTTGTCTGTTCCCCTTCCCCCAATTCCCCAGCACTGTTCCCATCCTCCAATTGCCCAATTTTAAAAAAATCCTTTGCAAAAAACCTTTATATTTCAATTTAGCGCTTGATTATAGCTAAGAACCAAAAGATAGGAAACACATGACAAATTCTATGAGTGGCTGCAAAGGCAAATTCATAGAGAATTCTAAAAGGAAATTAAGTATATATATATATTTTTTTAACTGGACAAAAATAAAATTATAACATATCAAAGTGTGTGAGTTGCTTATAATGTGAAATTCTTATATTAGAAAACAAGAATGGTTTCAAATCACTAATCCCAACTCCTACCATAAGAATTCGGAAGAATAAAATAAACCCAAAGCAAGCAAAAGGAATGAAGTAATAAAGGGCAGAAATTGATGAAATTAAAAATAAAAACAATAGAGAATATCAATAAAACCAAAAGCTTGTATTTGAAAAAAAAATCAATACGATTGATAAAACTCTAGGTAGAATAACATGAATAAAAAGAGAAAAGGGGCAGCCAGTTAGCTCAGTTGGTTGGAGCACAGTGCTCATATCACCAAGGTTGCCGGTTCGATCCTCACATCCTCAACTGGATTGAAACAACTACTTAACTTGGAGCTGATGGTTCCTGGAAAAACACACTGTTCCCCAATAAAAAAACGAGAGAGAGAAAATTTACCAATACCAGGAAGGAAAGGAGGGGAGCAAAGGAGGGGTATCACTACAGATCCCCAGGAATTAAAGGGATAATAAGGGGGATACTATGAACATTTATATGCACATATATTTGCATGGACTGTGGAGAACTTGAACTCTCATAATACATCGTTGATGGAAATGTAAAAACAATTTGGAAAACAATTTAGCAGTTTCTTCTAAAATTTATTAAAAGTTTTAAAAGTCAAAAATGCTCTTATCATATGACCCAATAATCCTGCTCCTGGATATTTACCCTACTAAGATGAAAACTAATTACACAGATACTCCCAGCAACTCTATTCATAGTAGCCGAGTCTGGAATCAGTCCAGACTCCCTTCAATGGCAGAATGGATAAAAAATTACAGGACATACATATTATGGAAAGCCACTCTGCGATAAAATGAATGAACAATTGATACATGTAACAACTTGAATGAATCTAAAAAGTATTATGCTGAGTAACAAAGCCAGACTCAAAAGGCTACATGATGCAGCATTCCATTTATATGGCATTCCCTAAACAACAAAACTATAGTGAAAGATAATTAATTAGTGGTTGCCAGGGTTTAGGCACATGGAAGTGTATCACTCTAAAGTAACAGCATGAAGAGTTTTTAGAAGTGATGGAACTGTTCTATACCCTGATTGTGGTGATAGTTACAGTAACCTATACATGTGTTAAAACTCATGTATAGAAAAGAGGATTTTGAGAAGATGGCAGTGTAGAAGCACCAGGAAACTGTCTCCCCACCAAGACAACAATTACATGGGCAGAATCTGTCTGATGTAACTATTTTGGAACCCTGGTGCTATTGAAAGTTTGCAACTTCCAGGGGAAGGCTTGGACAGTAAATTGTAGTTAATTTCAGTCCATTTCAGCTCTTAGCTCAGCAGCAAATACCCATTTCCCACCTCCCAGCTAAGTGGCAGATCGCTATGAACATGATCCCAGAGGAGTTTGTATGCAGCTTGTAGAGGCCACACTGGGCAACAGAACCCTGTCCTCCCAAAATTGGGGATCTGTGCTCTGATTGCTGCTTCTGATCACAGAAGCCACAGGCACAGAAGCAGGCAGCCATTGGTGCACTCACCCCATTTTTAAAGGCTCCTTCCCCACCAGTTGACATGACTTCCAGGGGATTTAAAGGATCAACACCCACTCCCCTTCATTTTTCTCTTTTGTCCCTTTTAGGAGCCAGAAATTAAAAACTAGGATATTCAAAAATCACCTGCATATACAGGGAAAATTAGAAAATCACTGTCCATGCTGAGGGAAAGTCGCAAGTTCAGAAAAGACCTGAAAGGCCTTATATTTACACCTCAGGCTGATCCTCACCTTGGAGACAACCTACCACAATCAAAACAGAAACAAAACCCAACAAATCCTCAGGAATTGAGAGAATCTGACTTCCAGAGTTAGCACATGATTAGATTTCAATTTTCAACAAAAAAATCACTAGGCATATGAAGAACTAGAAAAGTATGGCTCATTGAAAAAGAAAAAAATAATAAAACAACAGAAACTGCCCCAAAGAATGACTACATGGCAGACCTACTAGACAAAGATTTTTTAAAAACTGAGTGAGAGATGCTCAAAGAACTAAAGGTAGAAATGGAGAAAATCAAGAAAATGATGTCTGAACAAAATGGAAATATAAATAAAGAGACAAAAAAAATCTAAAAAGAAACCAAAAAGAAGCACTAGAACTGAAAAGTACAATAACAGAAATTTAAAAAAAATTCACTAGAGGAATTCAAGGTAGATGTGAGCAGGCAGCAAAAACCATCAGTGAACTTGAAGATAGGACAGTTGAAATTACAGTCTGAGGAACTGAAAGAAAAGATTGAGGGACAGTAAATAGAGCTTAAGGGACCTGTGGGACACCTTTAAAAAACCAACATATGCATTGTACGAGTCCCAGAGAAAAGGGGAGAGAGATTATTTGTAGAAATAATGACCAAAAATCTCCCAAACTTGATGGAAGCCATGAATATAAACATACAAGAAATGTAATGAATCCCAAGTATGATGAACTCAGAGATCCATACTGCAATACATTATAATCAAATTATTGAAGGCTACAGACAAAGCTTCTTGAAAACAGCAAGAGAAGTGAGTCATCACATACAAAGGACCCACCATAAGATTATTAGCAGATTTCTCATCAGAAACTTTGGAGGCCAGAGGCAGTGGGTTGATATATTCAAATTGCTTAAAAAAAGTCAACCAAGAATCTTATATCCAGCAAAACTGTCCTTCAAAATTGAGAAAGAAATAAGACATTCCCAGAAAAACAAAAACTGAGGAGTCTGTTAACAAATAGACCTGTCTTACAAGAAATGCTAAAGGGAGTCCTGGAGGTGGAAATGAAAAGATACTAGAGAGAAACACAAAACCATATGAAGAAATGAAGATCTCAGTAGTAACAAATACATGGGCAAATATAAAAGCTAGTATTACTGTAACATACTTTGTAACTCCTTGTTTTCTACATGATTTAAGAGATTACTACATTTTTTTATTAGCTTCAGGTGGGGATGGGGGAGAAGAGATTAACACATTTTGAAAAACACAATTATTAGTCTAAAAGCTAGTATTCTTGTAACTTTGGTTTGTAACTCCACATTTTGTTTTCTACATAATTTAAGAGACTAATGCATTTATAAATGATTACATTAGGGCCGGCCGAGTGGTGCATTGGTTAGGAGTTAGCTTGGGACACCAGCTCTGAGCAGCAGGGCCCCGGTTCGGATCCCACATGAGGGCCAGTGACACTGCGCTCTCTACAGCTAAGATGGTGAACAACAGCTCAACCTGGAGCTGGGCTGCCGTGAGTCACCGGCAATGGCATAGGCTGCAGTGGGGCTGGCTGGCAGCAGGAGTGAGCTGCCATGAGACGCCATGAGCAGCCATTCAGAGGCCGGCGACTGATTTGCCTCACCCAGGAAGAGCACAATGATAATACCAACATGGGCCAGTGAAGCGACGTCCTCCATAACTAGAGTAAAGAACAAAAGGATAGCAACTTGTCTGTTCCCCTTCCCCATTTCCCCAATGCTGTTCCCCTCCCCGAATTCCCCAATAAACTCTTTTAAAAAATTCTCCAATTGAAAGACAAAGATTAGAATTAAAAAAAAAAACATGATCTAACTATGTCCTGTCTACAACAGACACACATGAGATCCAAAGACACAAATAGGTTGAAATCAAAAGGATAGAGAAAGATATTTCATGCAAATGGTAACCAAAAGAAAGCAGGAATGCCTATACTAATATCAGCCAAAATACAGGCATATCTTGGAGATACTGTGTGTTCAGTTCCAGACCACCATAATAAAGCAAATATCACAATAAAGTGAGTCACAAGAATTTTTTGGTTTCCCTGTGCATTTAAAAATTATGTTTACACTATACCGTAGTCTGTTAACTGTGCAATAGCATCTCAAAACTGTATATACCTTAATTTAAAAATATTTTATGGCTAACAAATGCTAACCATCATCTAAGTCTTCAATGAGCTCATAAGTTTTTTTTCCTGGTGAAGGGTCTTGCCTCAGTGTTCATGGCTTCTGACTGATCAGGTGGTGGTTACTGAAGATTGAAGTGGCTATGGCAATTTCTTTAAAAAACACAAAAATGAAGTTTGCCACATAAATTGACAGTTACTTTCACAAATGATTTATCTGGAGTACGAGATGGTGTTTGACAGCATTTTACCCTCAGTAGTACTTCCTTCAAAATTGAAGTCAATCCTCTCAAACCCTGCCGCTGCTTCATCAACTAAGTTCATGTAATATTTTAAATTCCTTGTTGTCATTTCAACAATCTTTACAGCATGTTCACCTGGAGTAGATTCCACTTCAAGGAACCACTTTCTTTGCTCATCCTTAAGAAGCAACTCTTCATCTGTTAAAGCTTTATCATAACATTGAAGCAATTCAGTCACATGGTCAGGCTCCACTTCTAATTCTAGTTCTCTTGCTATTTCCACCACATCTGCAGTGACTTCCTTCCCTGACGACTTGAACCCCTCAAAGTCATCCATGACTTCTTCCAAATTCCTGTTAATGCTAATATTTTTACCTCTTTCCATGAATCATGAGTTTTCTTTTTTTTTTTAATACTTTATTGGGGAATTGGAGAAGGGAGACACTGTTGGGGAATTGGGGAAGGGGAACAGCCAAGTTGTTGTCTTTCAGCCTTAGTTGTGGAGGGCGCAGCTAGCACAGCTCCAAGTCCAGTCACCATCCGGCTGCCTGTGAGCCCCTCAAGGCCACTCAGCCCAAGGTGCCGTGTTCAATCTTAGTTGTGGGTGGGCATAGCCCATAATCCCATGGGGGAGTCGAACCAGCAACCTTGTTGTTAGGAGCACGTGCTCTCACCAGCTGAGCCATCCTGCCACCTGTTGGCAGCTCAGTGGCAGCTGAGCTCGGGCACAGCTCACTGGCCCATGTGGGAATTGAACCAGCGACCCTGTTGCTCAGAGCTTGTGCTCTTAACCAACTGAGTCACTCAGCCGGCCCCATGAGTGTTCTTAATAGTATTTAGAATAGTGAATCCTTTCCAGAAGGTTTTCAATTGACTGCCTAGATCCATCAGAGGAATCACCATCTATAGTAGTTACTGCCTTAAAAATGTATTTCTTAAAAAAAAAAGACTTGAAAGTCAAAATTACTACTTGATTCATGGGCTGCAGAATGGATATTGTGTTAGGCATGCAAAACAGCATTAATCTCATCATACCTTTTCATCAGAGCTCTTGGGTGATCAGGTGCATTGTCAGTACATTGTCACTAATATTTTGAAAGGAATCTTTTCTTCTGAGCAGTAGGTTTCAATAGTGGACTTAAAATATTCAGTAAGCCATGTTGTAAACAGATGTGCTGTCATCTAGGCTTTGTTGTTACATTTACAGAACACAGGCAGAGTAGATTTTAGCATAATTCTTAAGGGCTCTAAGATTCTCGGAATTGTAAATGAGCATTTACTTCAACTTAAAGTCTCCAGCTGCACTGGCCCCTAACAAGAGAGTCAGCTTGTCCTTTGAAGCCTTGAAGCCAGGCTTCTCTCTAGCTGTGAAAGTCCTAGATGGCATCTTTTTCCAATCTAAGACTGTTTCATCTACATTGAAAATGTGTTTAGGGGCAGCCGGATAGCTCAGTTGGTAAGAGCATGAGCTCTGAACAACAGGGTTTCTGGTTCAATTCTCACATGGGCCAGTGAGCTTCACCAGTAAGCTGCGCCCTCTACAGCTAAGACTGTGAACATCGGCTTAACCTGGAGCTGGGCTGCCGTGAGTGACTGGTGGCCGGAGTGAGCTTCCGTGAGCAGCCGGTCGAAGGCCGGTGACCGACTGCCTCAGCCAGGTAGAGTGCAATGATCATAATACCAACATGGGCCAGTGAGCGGCATCCTCCACAAGTAGACTGGGAACAATGGCTTGGAAGTGGGGGGAGGGAAAAAAAAAGAAAATGTGTTGTTTAGTGTAGCCACCTTAATTAATTACCTTAGCTAGATCATCTGAATAACTTGCTCCAGCTTCTACGTCAGCTCTTGCTGCTTTACCACCTTGCACTTTTATGTTATAGAGATGGCTTCTTTATTTTTTTTATTTTTTTTTTTAAAGACTTTTATTGGGGAATTGGGGGGATGGGAACAGCGCTGGGGAATTGGGGGAAGTGGAACAGACAAGTTGCTGTCCTTTTGTTCTTCAGTCTAGTTGTGGAGGACGTTGCTTCACTGGCCCAAGTTGGCACCATCATTGCGCTCTTCCCAGGTGAGGCAGATCAGTCGCCGGCTTCTGGACGGCTGCTCACTGCGGCTGCTGGCCGCTCACGCTGGCTGCTGGCTACACACGGTAGCCCATGGCAACCCACTGCGCCGTCGACGCGACTCACTGCAGCCCAGCTCCAGGTTGAGCTGTTGTTCAGCATCTTAGCTGTGGAGGGCAGTGCCACTGGCCCTCATATGTGGGATCCGAACCGGGGCCCTCTGGCATCCCAAGCCAGTTCTTAACCATCGTGCCACTCGGCCGGCCCAGATGGCTTCTTTCTTTAAACCTCAGGAACCAACCTCTGCTACCGTCACAACTTCCTTCTGCAGCTTCCTCACCTCTTTCGGTCTTCACAGAATTGAAGAGAGTAGGGCCTTGCTCTGGATTAGGATTTGGCTTAAGGGAATGTGGTGGCTGGTTTGATCTTCTATCCAGCTTTCTCCATATCAGCAATTAGCCTCTTTTGCTTTATTATTCTTCATTTGTTCACTGGAGCAGCACTTTTAATTTCCTTCAACAACATTTCCTTTGCATTCACAACTTGGCAGTGTGGCACAAGAAGCCTAGCTTGCAGCATTATCTCTGCTTTCGACATGCCTTCCTCACTAAATTTAATCATTTCTAGCTTTACATTTAAAGTGAGAGATGTGCAACACTTCCTTTCACTTGAACATTTAATGACTATTGTAGGGTTATTAACTGCCCTAATTTCAAAACTGTTCTGTCTCAGGGAATAAGGAGACCCAAGAAGAGGGCATAAGATGGAGGAGTGACCAGTGCATGGAGCAGCCAGAACACACACAACTTTTATTGATTCAATTATCTGTTTTATATGGGTGCAGTCCATGGAGCCCCAAAACAATTACAAAGTAATATCAAAGATCACTGATCACAGATCAACATAACAAATATAACAATAAAGAAAACATTTGAAATATTGCAAGAATTACCAACATGTGACAGAGCAATGAAGTGAGCAAATGCTGATGGAAAAACAATGCTGATAGACTTGCTCGACACAGGTGTGCCACAAACCTTCAATGTAAAAACACAGTATCTATGAAGTGCAATAAAATGAGGTATGTCTGGAAATCAAAAAAAGTTTACAAGAGACAAAGGACATTATATATTAATAAACGGTTTAATACAGCAAGAAAATATAACAATTCTAAACATTTACATGTCTAATAACAGGCCATCAAAACATAAGAAGCAAAACTGACAGAATTTGAGGGAGGAATAAATCGTTCTACAATAATAGTTGGAGACTTCAATACTCCACTCTCAATAATAGAACAGCCACACAGAAGAAAAGCAAGGAAGTAAAGACTTAACCAACAAAATAAACCATCTCAATATATAACAGGCATAAACAGAAAACTCTACTCAGCAACAACAGAATTTATCACTTCTCAAGTGCAAATGGGACACTTTCCAGGGTAGACCGACCTTATGTTAAGTCACAAATTAAGTCTCTATGTGTTTTAAAAGATATATATATACATAGTATTTTCTTTAACCACAACAGGATGAAGTTAGAAATCAATAACTGAAGTAAAATGGGAAAATTCACGAATTTGTGAAAATTAAATAACACTCTTAAACAACCAATGGATTAAAGGAGAGATCACAAGAGAAATTAGAAAATGAAATGCAAATCAAAATCACAAGATACTATCTCACACATTAGAATGGCTACTATTACAAAACAGAAAATAACAAATGTTGACAAAGATATAGAGAAATTGGAACACTTGTATACTGTTGGTGGGAATGTAAAATGGTACAGCTGCTATGTAAAATAGTACGGCAGTTCTTCAAAAAATTAAAAATAGAACTACCATATGGTCCAAAAATTCCACTTCTGGTTGTATACCCAAAACAATTGAAAGCAAGGTCTCTAAGGGATACTTGTACACCCATATTCATAAAAGCATTATTCACAATAGCTAAAATGGAAGCTACCCGAGTGTCCATAGGTAGATGAATGGATAAGCAAAATATGGTATACACACACACACACACACACACACACACACACACACACACTGGAATATTATTCTGCCTTAAAAAGAAATGCTTAGGGCCGGCCGAGTGGCTCAGCTGATTAAGATCTCGCTTGGGAGCACCAGCTCTGAGCAGCAGGGCTGTGGCTCAGATCCCACATTGAGGGCCAGTGATGCTGTGCCCTCTACAGCTAAGATGATGAACAACAGCTCGACCTGGAACTGGGCTGCCGTGAGCTACGTTGAGTGGCTGGCAGCCAGCATGAGCAGTTGGTAGCCTGTGTGAGCTACCGGGAGCCGCTGTGAGCGGCCAACCAATGACCGGCGACCGATCTGCCTCACCTGGGAAGAGCACAATGATCATACCAACATGGGCCAGTGAAGCGATGTCCTCCACAACTAGACTGAAGAACAAAAACAGCAATTTGTCTACCTGTCTGTTCCCCTTCCCCGATTCCCCAACGCTGTTCCCCTCCCCGCAATTCCCCAATAAAAATCTTTTAAAAAAGAAATGCTTATACATGCTACAACATGGATGACTTGAGGATATTATTCTAAGTGAAATAGGCCAGTCACAAAAGACAAATACTGTATGAATACATTTATATGAAGTACCTACCTAGAGTAATAAAAATCATAGAGACAAAAAGTAGAAAAGTGGTTGCCAGGGGCTGGAGTGAGGGGAAAATGGGATTTAATGTTTAATGGGTACAGAATTTCAGTTTTTACAAGATGAAAGAAGTTCTGGAGATGAATGATAGTGATGGTTGCACAAAAATATGAATGTACCACTGAACTATACACTTGAAAATAGTTAAGATGTTACATTTTATGTTAAGTGTATTTTACCATAACAATAAAATGAAAAAAAATCTCATAGAACTGTACACCAGAAAAAGTCAATTTTATTGTATAATTAAACAAAATTCAAAAATATGCACAAGAAGGAAAGAACTGAACCACCCCCCCAGCCTCAGCTTTTACACCTATTAAATAAGTGATACAAGATTCTAAGCCTTTTAAACAATACTTTTTCACTCTAGTTTTTTCTCACTAAAATTTTCCAGCACGCAGAAAAGTATAAAAATATTAAGAACCTCTGTGCCCACCACCCTGCTTTAATAAATTTGAATGTTACTGATTGAGTTGAAGCCCTGTGTACCTTTCCTGAATATCATTCATCTCCTCAACACCCTAACCAGAGGGCAACTTTGTTTTGAAGTAGTGGGATTCCTTCCTTTCTATGTTTGTATACGTTTATTACATTTGTATGTATCCAGAACTATATACATTGTTGTTTCATGTCTACCCCCCATAAATAAACGATACACACTATATACTTCTGTTAATTACATTTTCACTCAACATGGCTTCTTTTAATTATCCATGTTGATACATGTAACTACTTCATCTGTTTTTCACTGCTATATATTATTCAATTATACAACTATATCAGAAGTTATTTGTTCAGCCAGCCACTATGCTGAGATTTACTTTCTGTAATTTATATTATAAAAACAACAGATCTATTTCCACTATCCCAGAGCCCAGGGTCCTTCCACTCTGACCTTCTGTTGCCATAAGTCCTTGGTCTAACAGTGTACACTTTGTGCCCACTGTGTGAGGTCCTGTGGCACAAGCCTGCCATGTAGCAGAGAAGGTAGTTAGGATCTTCCATTTTTAAACTCACACATCAGAAAGCATGCCAAAAGCTGCTGAAGCTATGTGGAGGTCATATAAGTTTTCAGTGTACATCCCTGTTCACTTTCCTGTATAAACATACAGGTTGGCAGGATAAAAGTTGGAAAATAAAAATCAAGTACAGAAAAACAAACAAATATAATGGGAGGGCTTGGCTGGTGTGGCCTGTGGGCACGAAGATAATTCTCTGGTTGCAACTGGAGGTTTCCCATGTCCGTGTTCTGGATGAGGCGCCACAACTGCAGAGGCTCCGGAACTTTTTTTCTGGTAAAGTTCAGGAAGTTGGTCAAAGCCCCCATTTGAAGGTGCTCAGCTAATAAAAGGAGCTGCTTATCTAAATGCAGTTTTCATTGGGAAATTCTATATGTCTGAAAGAAAGCAATTTTCACTCCCTGGGAACCTAATTCTAACAGTGAGGTAAGTACACAGATGGTAAAACATCAAGACAAGGGTATAGCTATAGATTATTAACATTTATGAATTATTTAAATCTATGTTAGGTTCCATGCTAAGAGATTCACATAGATCAACTCATGTTAAGAGTCACCCCCACTCAAGGAAGTAGTTACTATTCAAGGCATTATTTTACAAATGAGGAAATGGAGGCTGAGATCTTAAAACTTTTTCGGAGGCTTCAGAAGTGGCAGAACCACAACTATAACCTAAGCCAGCTACTTCCACTGCACTATTCAAGATTCCTTCAGCACATATCTATCCAAGAAACGAAATGTCAAATAACAGGGCACTGTTTGAATACATCATATTATGTTCATCCAAATGATGAAATACTATGCAGTCATTAGAAATCATGTTTATTGCTTCTCAGCCTTTTGGCTAAGATCAAGTGTGTAGAAATCATGTTTAGAAGAATACTTAATGACATGGGGAAACCATCATGGTCTATCAACTTTTAACATATTACAAAGTAGCATATATAGAATAATACCAATTTGCTTTTAAAACATGAATCTACATAAAGAAAACTGGGAAGAAATTATAGCGACATATAACAGAGGAATTATCAGTCATTTTTATTTTCTTCTTTATTGCCCTCAGTAATGTTCAATGTTTTCCTTACAGTGATCGTGGATGACTTTTATGAGAACAAAACATTTCTAGTTCTTATTATCTACTGTGCAGTTCCTACATATCTTGTCCAAACCTTATCCATTATGCTGCACTGCTTCCTTTTCCCCCTGGAATTGCTTATGCCCAATGCATAGCATAGTAGATGACTCACTTGGCTTCGTTAAGGACTGGGTCAGCTGACAAAGTAAAAAGAGGCCAAAGCGATCAGTCCCCATTCCTCTGCTCTATACTGCTTTCCATGCTTGCCTATTGATGGGAAAAGTTATCTGAATCTGCACCATTCCTTTTACCCAGAGACGATATACAACGATATACAACACATGTTTAAAGCAGAGAAGCGCAAGAGTAAGAAAAAAAGCAGTCCCTGCTCTGGGAACCTTCTGAGAGACTTCCAGGGGAAGATTTAGGGAGATGAAAATACTAAATCACAAAATGTGGGCCGAGACCAAAGAAGCCAAAGCTCCCTAGAAGATAACAAAATTGAATATGTACACCTGGAGAGGAAGGCAGCTGCCAGTCTGCACGCAGGGGAGGAGATCTGTGAATGACCTGAAAGCTTCTTCCCTCTTCCAAGCATTAAGGAAAAAACATGTATGGATGCAAGGTAGCAACTTGACAGTTAGATGGCTCCTCGGAAAGCAGACACCTGAGCAGCATTCCGCGTAAGAAAGGAAATTGGGTCTCCTTGAATTGCTGCTTACTTACTGTGGATGTTCTAAGTTCCTGGTCTCTAATCCTTTTAAATCTGCAGCATTCATTTGTAGGACTTTCTCCTACAAGAATCGAGTCTTAATAGAAGTCAGAGGCAGTCTCCCAAACACGTTTTTCAGTAATGTGTCCAAAGCCAAGCCAACAAGCTGCTCCTTTTTAGGTTCCATAGCAGCTGATCTGTTGAGCACTGGTAAAGGGGGTGCTGAGATGGTCAAACCATTCTGAGACATTAAGACACAATTGGTTCAACCTGAGCCCATCTCATGAACTCAGGATAGACCCAAAGCTATGAGTCTCCCCGTTTAAAAATTTGACAGTTATAATAAATGGGAGCTAGAGAAAGAGAGGGTCACAGGGCTACTGAACTCTCGTAATATCATACCCCAAAGGCTTACAGGGTATCAATCTTGAAATGCCAAGATCACATGTCAGGCTGTCCTAATTCTCCTCACCCACCCCCATGCTTCCCACACCTACCTTGGCTCACAACAGCCTACAGTCCTCTCTCCATCCGGCAAGGCACCCCCTGCTGTCTGCAGCACAGATGAAATTTCATCTCATCTCCTTCAGAAGCCTCTCCAGACTGAGTCAGCAGATAGTCATGACCAAATAATCCAACTGGTACCACAAATCCACTACTCTCCATGTGTACTTGCAAATGAGCAGATTTAAGGCTTTCAGTATTGGTGGGGAGAAGGGACAATGCGCTTCCCTGAGACAGAGGATGTCTGCCAGCTCACTGTTGTGCACTTGTCTTACCAGCATAGGGTGGAGAAAGAGCTCTTTGCTATTCAAACAGCACAGATCAGTGACTCACTCCATGAGTCCCCCGACCCTGGCAGCACACACTTGGATAACCAAGCACATTAAGCAGTGGGTGTTTGCCAGACAGCTAAATTGTCTGATCACAATCCAAAGCTGGGGGAATCTTAGCAGCCAAACTCTTCCTTCACCTACTCCTTCAAAATGTCCCAGCTCAGACACAGCAGAGTCCCAAAAGTTTGGCTCCTAAAAGAGGCTTCCAGCCCCTTGTGAAACCAAGAATTTCACCCTCTTTAAAAAAAAAAACAAAAAACAGCAGCCAGGATGTGAAAGTGCAAGCTGACAACTAAGAGGTTGACTGTACTCAGAGCCCTTTGTGGTGGTGGGATCCATGGAGACCAGGGAAGGGGAGTGAGTGCTTGCTACCATGATGACAACATGCTCCTTCAGCCTGGATAAAAGACACAACAGAGAATAACAGACAACAGAATAACAGTTCTCTGAATAACAGAGAACTTGATACTCCAAACCACCCCGAGCTGCCCAAAGCTGCTCCCAGACATAGTAGACACTGGCCTACTGTTCACCTGACTGGTGGCACCTTCAGCCCCAGCCCCACCTACCAGCTGTGGCACAGAGATCTTAACTTTCCTTCAGTTTCAGCTTTGGATGGGGGACAGATAATATAAATGGACCTTGATATGCTTACTGTGCTCCAAGAACAGCATTAGACACACGAGAGACCTGCACCTCTGAGTAGGTGGAGTTTAGACTTGAGGCTAAAGATCTTGGTCAAGCTGAGGGCGGCCAAGGCTAGAGCTGGGAAGTAGCAGTATCCTCTCCACATCACGGAGCGAAGCGGCTTAGAGTCCTGAGAGCGGCACTGTTTCCAGATGTGAAGGGCCCAGGTCTCCCATTGGTAAGTGAGTCCTGATGGCACAAGGATCTTGGCAAGGAGGTGCAAAAACAGCTGATTCAGACTAGTGGCTGCTCCTTTTTATCCAGTGAGTCTGCTGTGCTGACTAACTAAAAAGCTAGGATTTTCTAGCCTTGGGAAGAGTCCAGATCATCTACAGTCACTGAGAAGGAAGGACTGGCTGGCTTTTAAGTTGCATCTGATATGAACACCTCTGAGAGCTGCTGAGGTTTCCCCAGCCTGGTGAGTAGAAAATCCCTGCTCTGATCCTCATGCCAAAAAGTGTGACTATGAACCCTGAGTATCTCTATCCCTAAAGACCATGGGATGATATCAGCAAGATGAATTGAAGCTTTCCAGAACCTCACCCCACTCTCACTATGGTATTCCTTTTAAAAATTCAAAAAATCTGCCTTTGAGCTTATTAACAAAGTCACTGTGCTGTAGTCATGTAATTTCCTCCTCCTTCCCTCCCTCTCTTTCTGCATGCTAGATTTAATTGCTCTAAACTCAGGGACAGCAATATATGGTCTTCCTGTTATGTGTTTTGTTTTGTTTTGTTTTGTTTTGTGTGTGGTAAAATATACAAGGGTTGCCAAAAAGAATGTATACAAGTGGACACTTTGGTCAATGTTGCTCAAGCAGTAGTTCGCCGTAATCAGAAGTGTCTGCATGCTGAATGTAACCACTTTGAGCACCTCTTGTAATTGCAGAAGTCAAATGTGACTTCTATTCATCTTTTGTTATTGGTATATGTTGAGCATTACAATTTTAATACAGTTTTCCTTTCTTAAAACGTGTATATATTTTTGGCACCCTCTGTACATAACAAAAAAAATTACCATCATAACAGTTTTTAAGTATATAGTTTAGTAGCAGTAAGTATATATACATTGTTGTACAACAATCACCATCATCCATCTCTAGAACATTTTCATTTGGTCTTCCAGTTTTTGTAAATAAAAGTTAATTAGAACACAGCCAAACTCATTTGTTTACATCTTGTCTATGCTGCTTTCATGTTAAATAACAGTTACTTAGTTAAAACAGAGGTCATATGAACCAAAACATCCAACATGTTTAGTATCTGGCCCTTTACAGAAAAAGGTTGCCTATCTCTACTCTAAACCAAAATATATACTAGATTTTTAGTTTAGTAGAGCACTTAGCTAACGGCTACTAACACAGCCTCTCCCAGTTTTCCACTTACCCATGAAGACACAGAAAAAGATAAAGATGCCCAAATCACTGAAAACAGACTATTGTCATCCTATTATGAGAATGTATGGGAAATCTCCATGAACAATAAGGCTAATACTGAAATGAGAAAAAAACAATCTGTGGCCAATTCATATACGAGAAACCTGAAACAAAATAAGAAGACACTGAGTCCTTTGGCTACTGTCAGCCTCATGGCTTAGAAATCAAAAGTTCATCTCTTGGGTTGTCGGAAAAGTCATGACGCATTTTTGCAGCGAAAAACAAAGAAAAAATACGTCATGACTTTTCTGACAACCCAATAGTAACCAGCAAACTGGTTAACCATATCTCCACTACAGGCTTATGGCTTTGCTTGCAAAGGAAACCAACAATTCCCCAAACTGGTCTCCATCCAATCAGAGACACCTACTCCCACAAATCAGTAGGGCTGATGTGATGGCATTGGTGCTGGCACACTGTGTCCTGGCAGCGGGAGTCTCCACAAGTAAAATTCAGGTACCAATTCTTGTGGGACGTTGTAGTTTTTCACATACTTATCTGTTCAGAGTATCAGAGAACCTAACACTGTAGTAGGAGTAAGCGGTTCCATATGGATCCGGCAGAACCCACAAGATGAAGCCGCTAGACACTGGGAAACAGACTAGAAGCTACGAGCATCAACTTGTCAGGCAAGGGTGGAACTGAAAAGGGGTTCTAACCAATACCAGAACAAGAGAAGAATCAAAGACAATCCACATACCCTTTCTTTGACAAATAATAAATAAATCATTGTTTGAATATGCACAAACATACCCCAAACCAATATGGTTCCTATTAAAACCTCTGGCTGCAGAAAGGAAATGCATATCATTCTGAAGACTTAAAGGAAGCACAAAAGTCTGAATTTAGTGTGTAACCAGAAGAAATATTTTACAAAACTACATCTTCAATAGAATGCAAGAAAACATGGGCTCTATAAAAATAGGTATAGAAAGTCATTAGAATAAAACATATCGAGAAAGACAACAAAGCTCAGCAAAGCAAGGAGGAATTACAAATAAATTAATATTGAAGCAGAATTAAATTTACATTGGAGACGACAAAGAGATAAATTAATCAAATTTATAGTATGTGAGCCAAATCTGAATTTCTCCCAAGCATGCAAAAGAAAAGGAAAGCTAACCTTAGAAATCCAACAAAGACTGTTTATTAGGAAATCTATTAATATAACATCCAAAATGGGGAGGTCAAAAGAGAAAACCCATATAAATCTCTCAACAGATTCTTGAAAAGCATTAAGTGAATTCAACAACTATTCCTGTTTTTTTAAAAGATATGGAATTTAAGAATAACTCCTCAACATTATCTAATCTAAACCAACATCAGAGTCAACAGTGAAACACTAGAAACATTTCCACTAAAATCAGAAGCAGGGGAAGAATTCCTGCTAGTGCCACTATTATTTAACATGGATCTGTGGCCGGCCGAGTGGCTCAGTTGGTTAACAGCTCACTCAAGAGTGCGAGGTCTGAGCAACGGGGTTGCTGGTTCGATTCCCGGCCCAAGCTGAGCCGCCGCTGAGCTGCCAACAGGTGGCAGGATGGCTCAGCTTAAAAAAACAAAACAAACAAACATAAAAACATGGTTCTCGAAGTTGTAGCCAATACAATCAAGCTTGAAATAGGGGAGGAAAATGTTTTGCTCTTTACAGGGAGATAAAGTTATCACATGGAAGTTGACACCATTAATTTCCAATATAATCAAAGTGAAGTAACTGAAAAACTTTTAGAAGTGTTAAGCACAGTGGCCAAATATGAAATAAATATATAAAATCAAAATATATCCTATGTACTGGTAACAATTTGCTTGAAAATACAATAAATAAAATGGTATCATAAACAATCAACCAAGAATGACTTTGATGAGAAATATGTGGGGGACAGACACACACACACACACACACACACACACACACACACACACACACACCTAAAGAACATAAAAGAAAATGTCAATAAATTAAGAAATATACTGTGTCTTTTCCTTGATGGAGAGACTCAATATTGTAATGACGTTAATGAGATTTTTATGTTAAAATAATTCTGATCAAAGCTAATAGGATTTGGGGAGGAGGAATCTGACAAAAACATTCTAAGTTCATTTAAAAGGAAAAAAATGGTTCAGGCTAGCTAAGGAAAAGTGTGGTAAAGTAATAGGCTGGGGAGAATGGCAAAGAGAAATCTAGCATTTGTTGTTTCAAATACAAGAGTATAAAACTGGTGGAAAACCCAACAGAGACAGCAATGGAATAGTACAAGCCCCCCAAATAAACCCAAATATATAAGAATTTATATATGACAAAATCATAACAATAATAATCACAGGGAAATAGTTATTCAACAAATGGTGCAACAAATGGCAATTTGGGGAAAAATAGGTTATATCCCTATTTCATACTAAGCACAAAATGAACTTTAGATGAACTGACAGCTAAATATTTTTTAAATGATTAAAAAACTAGATTATCTATCTGATCTTAGAATGGGAAATGTCTTCAGGTCTTCAAGCATAAAAGTACTGGAAGAAATTACCATGGTCTAAAGGCAGTTTGGAAACCAAACAATTTGACTGATAACAGTAAAATATACATTAAAAGCACAGTAAACAAGTCAGAAGGCATTCTCGGGAAAACATTTACTGCAAAGGCGATAAAGGATTAATATTCTTTATATATGGACAACTCATGAAGATCAACAAGAGAAACACCCATATATTTATCTAAAAACTGAGCAGAAAACATGAAGTGACAATTTACAGATTAAAATATGTGAGTAATCAGCAGGGCACATATATGTTTGGAATTTTCTATAGTGAAATTTGAAGGGGAAATAAAAACTGAGGAAAAAGGCAAGGAGAGAAAAAAGAGAAGCCACCAGTGAGATATGGAAGGAACTGAGGAGTACCATGCTATACTGCAACACCTCCCTCTTTCCTCTCCCTTAGGTTTGCAAAAGGGAATCTTATTTATTAAGAACCTATGAGGAATTTATAAAACACTCATTCAACTCAACACGAAAAAAACAAACAACCCAATTAAAAAATGGGCAGAGGATATGAAGAAGCATTTCTCTAAAAAGGACATACAGCTGGCCAACAGGCATATGAAAAAATGTTCAACCTCACTAATCATTAGGGAAATGCAAATAAAAACCACAATGAGATACCACTTCACTCCGGTCAGAATGGCTATCATCAATAAATCAACAAACAACAAGTGTTGATGAGGCTGTGGAGAAAAGGGAACCCTGGTGCACTGTTGGTGGGACTGCAGATTGGTGCAGCCATTATGGAAATCAGTATGGAG
>NW_017731664.1:220160-267986 GCF_001890085.2 Hipposideros armiger | reverse complement strand
CAACTTGGGCCAGTGAAACAACGTCCTCCACAACTAGACTGAAGAACAAAACAACAGCAACTTGTCTGTTCCCCTTCCCCTGATTCCCCAGTGCTGTTCCCCTCCCCCAATTCCCCCAATAAAATCTTTAAAAAAAAAAAGAACCTATGAGGCAGGCTGGTTCATATTATGGGACTGTGCATGTTCCCTAAAGGTAACTGAGACAGGTAACTTTTTTCAAAGTTAATAGCAAGATTAGTAAAAGCACAGAATTGTCTCTAAGGATGTATTGGTTTTACTCAAACCTAAGTGAGGAAAAAAATTATGTGGCTTGTATATTGAAGGTGCTTGTAGGTAGCTCTTCATGAAAGAAGCACTCAAACACCCAAACGAGTAAAAAGAAAATGGCGCAGATGTACCAACACAACAAAATAAGCAATTCTAGTATTGCCATATGAGCATCTACAGAGACAAGGAACCAAGAACATGGAGGCTAAGAGGCCTTCAGAGGATGAAGGCAGCCAGGCTCAAATTCTAAGAGTTACAGCTCTTAGAGATCAAAAGAGTGCCATGCCTGAGGTTGCTGTGGTGGTGGACCAGGTGGAAACCCCTTCCGATCATAGCTCCACATTCCGGGTGCATGCTTTCCTTGGAGGTAACCTTCCTAGCAGCAGACTTAGCAAGTCACATATCAACTGAGGGGCATATAAATGAAGCACTCTGGGACCCACCCAGAATGCTGGGGAATGGTCATTGCCTCTTGTCAAGAGCACCATGGAAACCCTGTGGAGAACTCAGCCCCTTCCCCACCCCAAAGAGAATTGCCAGACCCTGCCCAGCATGAGGCATAAGGCCTGCTGGACACACCAGACCCCTTTCCTGCAGTGACTAGGTATGCTTCCATGAAGAACATGCATGTCCTGCTTAGCTGAGAAGCAGACAAACTCATGTGTGGCTGGTACAGCAAAAGGCCAATAGAAATAAAACAAGAGAAGTGTATATAGTGATAGTCAATGAACCCACAGAATACACTGGCATAAAGACCACAGCAGTGCCCACTTCTGTACAGTGAGATTTAGGGAATTTTAAACAGGATGCTTTCATGCTTTTAACCTCTTAAATAATAATAGAATAGCAGAAAATATTCACTTAAGCAACATAAGGTAGTGTGATTAGGAGCACTGGCTCTGGAGTCAGAAAAACATTGGATTAAATCCCAGCTGCACCACTTATCAGTCACGTAAGTCAATAAAACTTTATGAACCTGTTTTCTTGATCTTACTGGGAATATTATTTATACCTTTCACATAGGTTTGTTGGATGGATTAAATGAGATAATACATGTTAAGTGTTTCCCACCATGCCTACGAACACAGTAAAGCTGATTATGAGCATTAGCAAAAAAAGGAAGAATGAGAATCCTGACTCTGCCACTATGTAATTTTACCCACATTACTTAATATCTCTTGGCTCCAACACCTTTTTGTAATGAAGATAATGTATTCCCTATCTCACAGCATTATTTGAAGGATTTGATGAGCTCAATTAAGACAAAGTACTTTGTAAACAGTAATGAGCTATACTAATATAAGGTGGAGTTATTATTTTAAGAGGCATCTGTTTTCTAAAACACTGCTTTTTAACTTCACATTGCATGTGGTACTTTTACTCAGGGGAATAATATACATCCATGAAAATGATGTGTATGGTAACGACTTGAATGAATCTCCAAAGAATTATGCTACGTTAAAAAAAAAGGCCAATCCCAAAGGTGACATACTGTATGGCTCTATTCATATAATATTCTTGAAATGACAAACTTACAGACATGGAAAACAGATTAGTTGCCAGGGGTCAGGGGTGGGGTACAGGTAGGAGGATAGTGGGTGTGACTATAAATGAGCACTAGAAGAGATCTACATGGCGATGGCACTGTCGGTATCTTGATAGTGCCAATTTCAATATCCCGGTTGTGATAATGTATGGTAGTTTTGCAAGAGGTTACCACTGGAAGAAATTAGGTAAAGGGTACAAAGGATCATTCTGTTTATTCCTTACAACTGAATCTGTGATATGATATGATATGATCTGATACAATATGATATATTAGATGATATTAGATGAGATGAGGTGCAATGAAATGACATTTATTATATATTATAAAATTATCTCAAAATTTAAAGTTTAATTTAAAAATGATATGCATGGAGCCAGCCGAGTGGCACATTGGTTAAGAGTTGGCTTGGGACACCACTTCTGAGCAGCAGGGCCCCAGTTCGGATCTCACATGAGGGCCAGTGACGCTGTGCCCTCTACAGCTAAGATGGTGAAGGATAGCTCAACCTGGAGCTGAGCTGCCTTGAGTCGCCGGCGACAGTGTAGGCTGCAGCCCCTGATGCAGTGGGCTACCGTGAGCTACCATGAGTGGCTGGCAGCCGGCGTGAGCCACCGTGAGCAGCTGTTCAATGGCCAGCAAGTGACTGCCTCAGCCAGGAAGAGCGCAATGATAATACCAACATGGGCCAGTGAAGCGACATCCTCCACAGCTTAACTGAAGAACAATAGGACAGCAACTTGTCTGTTCCCCTTCCCCGATTCCCCAATGCTGTTCACCTCCCTCAATTCCCCAATAAAATCTTTTAAAAATGATATGCATGATGAGCATGTAACAAAATGGGGAAAACTTATCATTAAGTGAACAAAGCAGAATAAAAAACTATAAAGAAGACAAAAGTAAAGGAATAAATATATGTCTTCAGAGACGAGAAAAAACAATAAGAGAATATCAATAAAGATAAAAGGCTGAATTAAGTTTAAAAATTTATACACACACACACACACAAAGTCAAAAAGGATAAATATATCGAAAACCAAGTTCTATAAAGCAAGCAAAAATAGACAAAGTGCTTACAACTATCTAAAACATATAAGGGAACACAAAAACAGACAAGATTAAGCCCAAGAACACACAGATGAAAAGATCATTTAAAAATATAAAATGAGAGGGTACTACATGCTTAACTAAATTCATGGAAACAAAGCTGAACACTTAGAAGAAATGGATAATTTCTCAGCAAAATACAAATGAGCAAAATTGACCAAAAAAGATTTGACTAGACTAATTGACACAGACGACGTTAGGAAGATGATTAAGGACATACCAATGAAAACAGGCACTAAAACCAAATCGGCTTCACAGTTACATTTTATTTCACCTTTAACTAACACATAATTTCTAAGGGTAATTAAAATATTCCAAGCTAGAGAAAAAGAAGGAAGTTTCTGCAGTTCATTTTATATAGTCACCATAATTTTAATACTTAACCCTGATGAAAAGAATCCAAAAACAGACTCCAATCTTATGAATACTGAGACCAAGTTCTAAATAAAAGATTGACAAATAGAATCCAGCAATGTATGAAAATAATAATATACTATGATTGGCAGGATTTATTTCAATAATATACCTACCGATATAATTCACTGTATCAAAAACTTAAATGAAAAAAATACATGATCAACAAACACTGAAAAAGCATTTGATAAAATACAGCAACTATTCCTTTTTAAAATATCTCTAAGTAAATGTGGAAACTATTTAAATATAATAGGCTATTTAACAAATACCACCAGCAAATATTGAGGAACACAGAAAACATTTCAATTCAAAATTGGTTTTAGGGCCAGCCGGGTGGCTCAGTTGGTTAAGAGCATGAGCTCTGAGCAACAGGGTCGCCGGTTTGATTCCCACATGGGCCAGTGAGCTGCGCCTGAGCTGAGCTGCAGCTGTGCTGCCAATAGGTGGCCGGATGGCTCAGCTGGTGCGAGCACATGCTCTTAACAACAAGGTTGTTGGTTTGACTACCACATGGGATGCTGGACTACGCTCCCCAGTGGCTAGATTGAATAGCGACAACTGGACTTGGAGCTGAGCTTGCACCCTCCACAACTAAGTTTGAAGGACAACGACTTGACTTGGAGCTGATGGGTTCTGAAAAAACACAGTGTTCCCCTTCTCCAATTCCCCAATAAAATCTTTTAAAAAAAAAAAGATCAATTTTTTTAAAAAATTGGTTTTAAAGTGGCCACCAGCAATATTATTTAACTGTGTGTTTGAGTTTGTAACAAATGCAAGAACAAAAGAAAATGAAATAACTGGAATAACCATTAGAAAGAAATCATAAAACTAAAATAAAATTTACCAAAACTCACAAGAGAATTTCGTAAGATAGCTAGAGATAAGAACTATTTTAAAATTCAATAAACTTTATCTATTTTAGAAAGAAGCACTTAGGAATAGAAAGGAGCAAAATATTCCACTCATGAACAACAAAAATGTTATTAATTTTTTAAGAATAAACATATTAAGAAAGGCACTGAGCACATATAAAAAAAGATAAATCTAATTGAAAAACATACAACATGATTTAAACAGATGGGGAAATTACCATTTCTTATAAAAAAAGAGCTATATAACCTCAAAAAAATCAATTCTCACAAAACCAAAATGTACATTTAATGCACTTCTAATTAGAATCCCAATGGGGGAAAGGGTTGAATAAAAATTATCTTAAAATTTATGTGTAAGAAAAAATGCCAAAGAATAGCCAAGAGAAATAATTTTTAGGCTAATGTAATCAAACCAATATTATCTGGGCTAACAAATAGACAAATGGATGAAACAGAATAGAGAATTCATAAATGCCTACTAGTATATAAAAAGTTTACAAGATGACAAAAGTGGTAGTTTAGTTCACAGGGAAAACTAAGGATTATTTAATATATTATGCTACTCCAACAGCTATTCTATTCACCTTTAAGAAAACAGCCTTGGGGGCTGGCCGAGTGGCGCGTTGGTTAAGCGCTGGCTTGGGATGCCAGAGGGCCCCGGTTTGGATCCTACATATGAGGGCCAGTGATACTGCCCTCTACAGCTAAGATGCTGAACAACAACTTGACCTGGAACTGGGCTGCCCTGAGTCGCAGGCGATGGCAGGTGGGCTGCCATGGGCGACAATGAGTAGCCAGCAGCCGCTGTGAGCGGCCGTCCAGAAGCCAGCGACTGATTTGCCTCGCCCGGGAAGAGCACAATGATGGTGCCAACTTGGGCCAGTGAAGCAACGTCCTCCACAACTAGACTGAAGAACAAAAAAGGATAGCAACTTGTCTGTTCCCCTTCCCCCAATTTCCCAATAAAAAATCTTTAAAAAAAAAAAAAGAAAGAAAAGAAAACAGCCTTGGGGGCTGGCCGAGTGGCGCGTTGGTTAAGCGCTGGCTTGGGATGCCAGAGGGCCCCGGTTTGGATCCCACATATGAGGGCCAGTGACACTGCCCTCTACAGCTAAGATGCTGAACAACAGCTCAACCTGGAGCTGGACTGCCATGAGTCGCCGGCAACGGCATAGGCTGCAGTGGGGCTGGCCGGCAGCGGGTGTGAGCTTTCGTGACCTGCTATGAGCCACCGTGAGTGGCCGTCCAATGGCCGGCGAGCAACTATCCCCCCAGGAAGAGCGCCATGATAATACCAACATGGGCCAGTGAAGCGATGTCCTCTACAACTAGACTGAAGGACAAAAGGACAGCAACTTGTCTGTTCCCCTCCCTCAATTCCCCAATAAAATCTTTAAAAAATGAAAACAGTCTTGGGGCTGGCCAAGTGGCTCAGCTGGTTAAGAGCACGAGCACTGAGTGACAGGGTCGCCGGTTCAAGTCCCACATGGGCCAGTGAGCTGCACCCAAGCTGAGCTGCCCTAAGCTGCCAATGGGCGACTGGATGGCTCAGTGGTTGGAGCGTGCATTCTTAGCAACAAGGTTCCCGGTTCAACTCCTACATGGGATGGTGGGCTACGCCTACCACAACTAAGATTGAACACGGCAACTTGAGCTGAGTGGTCGCGAGCTGCCCACAGGTGACCGGATGATGACTGGACTTGGAACTAAGCTAGATGCACCCTCCACAACTAAGATTGAAGGACAACAACTTGGCTGTTCTCCTTCTCTAATTCCACAATAAAATATTTAATAGAAAAAAAAAGAAAAGAAAAGCCTTAACCAAGACTGGAAAAGGAAGCTTTATAATAAGAGTCATAATTGCATATAAAAAAGTAAAAAAATATATATGTGGAAAAATATACCATTAGCAAATTAAATACTTCAGAGATTTGGGAAAGATTATCTGTAACAATGATGACAGGCAAAGCGTGAATATCCCAAATATACAAAGAGGTCTTTCAAATTAAGAAAAATATAAAATACCCATAGGAATTGGACAGATAATATGAACAGACAACTCAAAGAGCAAATTTATGTGGACAAAAAACAGTAGATGATACTGAAATTCATTAGTAGCCAAGGAAATTTATCCATTGAGTTGCCAAAATTATAAAAGAACTGTTAACACCTTATGCTGGTAGGGATATGAAGAAAAAAATAACCTCATATATTTCATTTGAAGATAAAAAGTAAAATATAACAGCATGTTTTGTAAATCAATATGGAAATATCTGTTAACAAATATGTATACATTGATACATAAACATTCCAATATGTATGCATATATACTCGTATGCATGTACGTGTGTGTGTGTGTGTGTATGTGTGTGTGTGTATATAAAGCACCAGTACATAAGGACATATGCACAATGATATTTTTGTCAGCATTGATTATAGAGGCAGAAATCTGGGAAGAATGAATGTAAATGTTCATTAATAGAATGGCGAAATTGTTGTGCATCTATGAAATATCTCACAACCTTGTTTTAAAAGAATAAGAGCTATATACCAGGGGTCGGCAAACTACGGATCGTAAGCCACATGCAGTTCTCTGGGTACGTTCCATCTCAAAAGTTTGCCGACCCCTGGAAGAGCCAATCCTGTCCCTTACGACAATTTAAACATTATCCGAGAGCCATAAATATATTTTTACATAATCACCATTATGTGAATAATATCCTTTAAAAATTTTATAAACGAAACTATGATAGTTTTATTTTCATTTTCAATTTTACTTCAGAGCCGCAGTTCGCAAGCCGCAGTTTGCTGACCCCTGGCAGCTCTTCCATCTCAAAAGTTTGCCGACCCCTGAGCTATGCCATCAGACTTTGATAGATTTCCATGAGATATGATTGAGTGAAAAAAGCAAGATGTATTAAAGTATATATAAGATTCTATTTTTGTAAAATAATGAACAACAAATCATTCCAGAGATCCATGATGGCAGAGTAGATAAACACTGAGCCTGCTTCCTTCCATGAAGTCATTAAAACTACAGCTAAATTATACAACAATCAACCTGGAGAACCATCTGAAGTCTAGCTGAACATACGTTTTATAACTAAGGATATAAAGACACATCAAGTCTGGTAGGAGGGACAGAGACACAGAACAGGCTGGACCCAAACCTTCATGTGGCAGTTGAGATATCAGGAGGGATATCTCGGCCATGGAGGTTTCCCTGGGAGGAGCCAGATACCCTAGCCCCACACCAGGCTCCCCAGCCCAGAGTACTGGTGCCAGCAAAGGGAGCCCCCACAACATCTGGGTGTGAAAAAAAGTGAAAAACAAAAAGTGGAGACTCTCTCAGTCCAGATGGGATAGAAGGCTGTGAGAAACCCAGACGTCCTTTTAGGGAGCCCATGCATAGACTCAGTCACTCGCAGGCACTCACCCTGTGCTCCGTCGAGAGATGGTGACTCAGTGGGCATCAGAGTCATACAGAATGCAGGTTGAGGTGTGTGGCTGCAAGGCAAGGGCTGCAAGAAAGTCACCATTTTCTCTGTGTGGGGTCCTTCTCCCATACAGCCAGTGGGCGGGTGCCATCTTTCCTGTGTTGAGCCCTCCTTCCATGCCCATGGCCAAATTTGAATCTGAATTGATCTGATGAGCTCCACTGGGACCCCGCCCCACCCAATTCACCCAATGCCAGAGCCACTTTCTCAGTGAGCGGTTAGCCCCACCTGCATTGCACTCATTCTTGGAAAACTATTGAGGTCTGTGGGCCCCAAGCAGTCAGCAACTGGCTTTGGTGTGCTTTGAAACTTTTGCTAAGTAGCTCCAGTCTCAGCACTGGAACCAAACCAGAATCTACATTAGCCTGGTGAACACAACTCTTCCCACTCTAGTGACTCCCGGAGCCCCTGCCTCACTCAGCTTGCATACTGCATGAGGCTTTATCAGTGGCTAAACCTTAAGGGAGCTGGCAGGTGGCAGCAGTCCTTGGAGTGTCCTGGTTTTTGGTGAAGCTACCCCAGGCCTAGTACTGGTGGGAGACTTCCTTCATTTGCAGCATGGCCACTCTCACATGCCTCCAGGTCCAGCACAGGCAGCAAACAACCATGGATCCTTCTGTAGCTCCTACCAGGTAGTCCCCAGCCAGTCATAGGCAATGGATGACCTGGCTTGCCACAGAATGCCCTCTGAAGAGGCCCCAGAACCAACATACTTGGAAGTTGACTTCAGACCACAGCGAACACTGCCCAATTAGCCCCGCAAGAAGCACACACAAAGGGCAGTCTCAACAAGCACCACAGCCTGCTGGGGCGAATCCCACTCAGTGGGGTAAGTGCCACGTACAGCAGCCTGTAAGCTGTGGACATGGCCAAAACCCACAGCCAATTAGCCTCAGGGTCAATACCACCCACTGAGGTCCCAATAGCAATCAAGGCTGAACCATAAAAGGAGGGCACACACAATCCAGACAAAGGACATTCCTGGAGAACTCAGAACAGGTGACCAGGGAGACTGTGCCAGGGCCCCACAGGGCACCTATACATAAGGCCACCTGGCCAAGATTGGGCGATGTAGCAGATCTACCTAATACATAGAAAAAACACAGAGAGGCAGCCAAAACAAGGAAACAAAGAAATACATTCCAAATGAAAGAACAGGAGCAAACACCAGAAAAAGAACTAAACAAAATGGAGGCAAGCATTCTACCAGTCACTTTATCAGAGACAGAGTTCAAAACAATGGTTATAAGGATGCTCAAGGAACTTAGTGAGAACTTCAACAAAGAGATAGCAAGTATAAAAAAAGACATAGAAACCATAAAAAAACAGTCAGAAGTGAAGAATACAATAACTGAAATGAAGAATGCACTAGACGGAATCACCAGCAGACTTGATGAAGCAGAGGATCAAATCAGTGATTTGGAAGACAAGGTAGTAGAAAACACCCAATCAGAACAGCAAAAGGAAAAAAAGAAACAAAAAAAATGCGAATAGTTTAAGAGACTTCTGGTACAACATCAAGCGTAACAATATTCACATCATAGGAGTACCAGAATAAGAAGAGAGAAAGCAAGAGATTGAGAACCTATTTGAAGATATGACTGAAAACTTTCCTCACCTGGTGAAGGAAATAGAAATACAGGTCTGGGAAGTGCAGAGAGTCCCAAACAAGATGGATCCAAGCAGGCCCACACTAAGACACATTATAATGAAAATGGCAAAGGTTAAAGACAAAGAGAGAATCCTAAGAACAGTGCAAGAAAGGCAACTAGGAACTTATAAGGGAGCTCTCATAAGATTGTCAGCTGATTTCTCAACAGAAACCTTGCAGGCCAGAAGGGAATGGCACAAATGTTCAATGTGCTGAAAATCAAGGACCTACAGCCAAGATCATTCTACCCAGCAAAGCTATCATTTAGAATCAAAGGACAGATTAAACAGTTTCCCAGACAAGAAAAAGCTAAAGGAGTTCATCACCATCAAACCAGTATTACAAGGATTACTAGGACATCTTTAAGATGGAAAAAAAAATCAAAATTATGAATAATAAAATGCCAATAGCTACATATCTATCAACAATTACCTTTGATGTAAATGGATTAAATGTTCCACTCAAAAGACAGAGGAGGGCTGAATGGATAAGAAAACAAAATTGTTACATATGCTGCCTACAAGAGAATCACTTCAAATTGAAAGACACACAGAGACAGTAAGTAAAAGAATGAAAAAATATATTTCATGAAAATAGAAACAAACAAAAAATCTGGAGTAGCAATACTTATACCAGACAAAACAGGCTTTAAAATGAAGACAAAATAGATTTTAAAACAAGAGACAAAGAAGGACCCAGTAATCCCACTTCAGGGTATTTATCCAAAGAAACCCAAATGCTACTTTGAGGGACATGTTCATCCATATGTTCACTGCAGCATTGTTTACAATGGCCAACATGTGGAGGCAGCCTGGGTGTCTGCAGATGGAAGAATGGATAAAGAAGAAGTGCTACACATATACAATGGAATATTGCTTGGCCAGGAAAGGGATGGGTTCTTGCCCTTGGCGGTGGGATAGATGGACCTGGAGGGTATTGTGCTGAGTGAAGTATGTCATACAGAGAAAGACAGATGCAATGTGATTTCGCTTATGTATAGAATCTAAAGAAAAAAAGAAAAAAAGAAACAAAACAGAAACAAACTCACAGATGCAGAGAATATTTTTATGGTAGCCAGGTGGGAGGGAGGTTGGGCATATGGGTGAAAAAAGGGGAGGGGTTAAGGATAAATTGGCTGTTACAAAGTAGTTATGGAGATGTAGGTTATAGCATTAGGAATATAGTGAATAATATTGTGATAACTATGTATGGTGTCAGGTGGGTACTAGATTTATTGGGGTGATAGATGGGAGGGGATTGGGGGGCAGGGTGAAAAGATGAAAACATTAAGAAGTACAAATTGGTAGTTACAAAATAGTCATGGGGATGTAAAGTTTAGGTAACATAGTGAATGATATGGTAATAACTATGTATAGTGCCAGGTGGGTCCTAGACTAGTCAGGGGGATCATTTCAAAATTATATAAATGTCTAACCACTATGCTATACATCTGAAATTAATATAAAATAAAATGTCAAATGTAATTGAAAAATTTTAAAAGGGGGAAAAGGTGAAGGGAAATAAGTGGTCCAAATTTTCAGGTATAAAACAAATAAATCATGGGGATGTAATATACAGCATAGGGAATATAATCAATAATATTGTGATAGCATAGTACGACGTAGATGGTTGCTGGACTTATCATGGTGATCACTTCTTTATGTATATAAATGTTGAATAACTATGGTGCACACCTGAGACTAATATAATATTGTATGCTAACTATATTTTTAATAAAAAGCTTTAAAAATTTTGAAAACCCGTGTGTGTGTGTGTGTGTGTGTGTGTGTGTGTGTGTGTGTGCACATCTAAGAGCATCGAGAAAAATTTGGAAGGATACATACTGGTTGGCAATTTGTAGGGATGGCATGGAAAAATAGAGGTAGGAGCCACACAAAATAAGGAAAACAAACAAAAAGAAAAGAATCACTATTTAAAAATCCAGCAATCATATGTATATATTTTTATGTATAAAAAAAAATATATAGGGCTAGCCGAGTGTCGCATTGGTTAAGAGCTGGCTTGGGATGCCAGAGGGCCCCGGTTCCGATCCCACATATGAGGGCCAGTGACACTGGCCTCCACAGCTAAGATGCTGAACAACAGCTCAACCTGGAGCTGGGCTGCCGTGAGTCGCTGGCGACAGCGTAGGCTGCAGCCCCTGCTGCAGTGGGTTGCCATGGGCTACCGTATGTAGCCAGCAGCCAGCGTGAGCGGCCAGCAGCCGCAGTGAGCGGCCGTCCAGAAGCCGGCGACTGATCTGCCTCGCCAGAGAAGAGCGCAATGATGGTGCCAACTTGGGCCAGTGAAGCAGCGTCCTCCACAACTAGATTGAAGAACAAAAGAACAGCATCTTGTCTGTTCCCCTTCCCCCAATTCCCCAGCACTGTTCCCATCCCCCAATTCCCCAATAAAAATCTTTTAAAAAATAATAAAATAAAATAAAATAAATATATATATGTGTGTATATATATAATGAATTAAGCTTAGAAGAGATACAGTAAAAAACCTAAACATGATCTCTGCTGATTAAAATAAGAAAGGAAATAACCAAAATTATCTCTTGATGGTAAGATTAAGGGAGATGTTTATTTTCCTCTTTATGTGTCTCTGCATATTCTATAATGAGAATTGTTGCTTTCATAATAATGAAATAAAACTAATAAATGTTACTTTATAGACATTACACTGAAAAATTGAGCTCATTTTGGGAAATCAAGGGAGGGAAACAGGGTTAAATACCCCTTCTTCTTAGGAGCTGTCTTAAGTACAAGATATATGAAATCAGGATCCATTATCCCTCATCCAGCAGAAAGTTACTCATCTAAGGCCAGAGACTAATTGGCTATTCCAAGAAGCTATTTGAAGCAGCAAATAGGGTATATTTTCCTCTACCTAACACTTTAATGACTTAAGTAAATCAGAAAGCCATTTATACCACTCTCAATTGTCCAAGGAACCACTGGGCTCTTTACTTCCTGTCCCTTCCCTCTGGCCTATAGCCATTTCACTGCTCAGGAACAGCTTCAAAATGGGGGTCAGGAAAGGAGGAAAGAAATGAAATTAATTTGGTTGATTGAGATTCTCATTAGCAACTCTAATAAAAGGCTTGATAAGTGAGATGGTCAGAATTCGCGGTTAAAATGAGGGTTCCAGGGCTCTCGAGAATTTCATTTAAGCAAACTTCTTTCAGATAAACACGATTTGCCTGAAATACACTTTAATGGATTTGATGCTTGCTATTTTTCAGAAAGGTTGGACTTGTAATAAAGGTGATAGTTTCCTCTTCTCACTTTAATTTTAAGGAAAAAAACAACATGAAAACACAAGAACAAAGGCCTTCAAAATGAAGAACCATATCCTCAGTGGAGCAGCAGGATCACATCTGAAAAGATTCTTCAGATGAAGAAAGATGTCTGACCCCCAGCATGCTCTCAAGAGGAACTTTATGAAGGCAGCAACCTTCCCAGGGAGTATACCTTGGATGTAAACCACCATCGTAAGGAATAGTTAAAAAGGATTTGTCAGGGCTTGACAAAAGCCACATCTACATATAGATATCTTTCCTGTTTCAAGGGGGCCCTCACAGACTTTGTCCCTTGGAATGCCCAGAGAGAAAGCGGTGCAGGCTCAAGGTGTTCAAAGCAATACACTCATCATCCTAGGTAATCAGACAAAACAGTCTGAATAGCAATGGCAACAGAGCAAGAAACAATTTTCCCTTACTTGAAGATGACAATAGCTCCCGGACATGGAGGGCAGGCCAGGAGAAAGATCTGCAATGGAAAAAGAATTAAGTATGGTTATCACGAGAAATGCTGGATGCAGTGAGACAATGTTGCTTTAATAATAATGATGATGATGATAATAACAATAATAATAATCATAATCATAATCATAAAACTAAACTTTAACACAGAAAATGTAATATAAAAAATTAAAAAGGCAAGCAGGTGGTTTTCCAAATATGTTTATGTTTAAACATGCATCTACATGTGTGTATGTCTGAGTGTGTGTGTGTGGGGGGGGCGTGTGTGTGTGTGTGTGTGTGTGTGATGGGAGGGACAGGGAAAGAGATGGAGAGTGAGGGAATAATAGTTTTTTTGGGTGTTAGGATATGGAGAAAGCTTTTTTAGGCCCTTTCAGCCTCTGACCTACTTAACTTCTAGAACAAGGCTCAATTTTTCAACACTTCGACTTCAATACAACACAAGTAGCCAGTCTAGGAGCTTTTAACCCAAGACAAGCACAAATAAATTCCGAGCATAGAACAAGTACACAAATGCCATCTGATTTTCCTCCCATGGTGGAAGGTGTGTTAATCATTGTCAGATTTAGCAAATAAAAGTACAGGATGACCAGTTAAATGTCACTTTCATATAAGCAATGAACAATGTTTTAGTACAAGTATGTTCCATGCACTATTTAGGATATAATTATATTAAAACATTAGTCAATGTTTATCTGAAATTCATATTTAACTGGGCATCCTGTATTTTAACTGGCAACACTATCAATATTGCAACCCCCAGGCTCTATCTATACCTCCCTTTAATTTTGAATGGGAGCAGAATTTGCCTCCCCAAAATCTCTCTCTTTGGCATAAAGATTATAATAGGCTGATTATTTTTAAGAAACGGGAGACACTGGAAAAGCCCTGACAACTGAGTAGAGTTACCCTTGTATAAGAGATGTTTACATTGGTAAGGGAAATCTCCATTTGTAAGGGTGTCTCCCTCTGCTTACCAGGAAGAGGAGGATGACTGAATCACTAGAAACTCTCTTCCATGGAGAAGGCAAGGACTTAGATCTGCGTAACAAGTTGACTCTTCTGGTTTACTGTGCTTTTCCTGGTCACCTCCCATAACTCTCTCCCCCACCCCCACATCTTTTTTTATCTTTAACTGGAGATGGTATCTAAGGTGTTGGCTTAGATCATTTCAGGAAGTTCCTCAGTTTTCCTGGGTATCTACCACATACATTTTAAAAATCTGTTTGTTTTTCTCCTGTTAATGTGTCTTTTATAACAGGGTCTCAGCCAAGAACCTAGAAGGGTAGAGAGAAAATTATTTTTTCTCTCCCACATTGGAATGGTTCATTTCTAAGCATGACTAAGTTGTTTCACTCTTCTATTCTCCTCCCAGGTCAAACCAAACAAAATGAACTTTGTTCTAAAAGACAAATCTGTTCCATGCTACTTCGTTTGACCTAAGCCTGGGTTACAGCCTTCAAAGCTGTAGCAACTTGACCTTCACCTAAGGACTGGTTCTCCAGAGGGACAAAGAAACCCCTGCAGATTGCTTATTAAACATGCAAATTCCTGGGTTCCTCCATTAAGAATGCCCATTCCAGAAGCCTGGGACTTCACGGGAATCTGCATATTTAACAAACACCCAGGACATTCAACCACTCCAGGCAGCCACTTATGCTGAGCGTTTGACCTTGGCCTGGAATCAGAGACATTCAGCAGGACTAAGGACAGATTTTAAAAAAATGAAACAGGGCCGTCCCAGTGGCTCAGTTGGTTAAGTGCTTGCTCAAGAGTGCGAGCACTGAGCAACAGGGCCGCCGGTTTGATTCTCCAGCCCAAGCTGAGCTGCCACTGAGCTGCCAACAGGTAGAAGGATGGCTCAGCTAAAAAAAAAAAAAGAAACACATTTCTGGAGGTCCTTCACTTACAGTGATTTAATGGTATGTATGGTTTATAAAATCATCAATATGTGCCCTTCTTGTGAGCATTTATTAATATAGATTATCCACATTATACATTATAGACTTATTTAGCTTTGTCATGTGTATATTCTCTAGCATTTAATTCTTCAGTTCTCTCAAAGCCTACATTTTGAAGGATAGGGTACTATCGGGAATAACACTATAAGACACCCACTTGAATCCCTGCCAAGAGAAAGAGAAAGAATGAAAAAGAGAAATGATCTTGAAAGGAACACGGGCAGAAACCCATCACCTGTACAAACACCTCATCAGAGAACACCTCCAAGGAAATATCTATCGAGAATGTGCCTTTCCCCTGTGGATCCATTTGATTAAAAGTGCAAAACCAGAGCCGGCAGAGTGGCGCGATGGTTAAGAGCTGGCTTGGGACGCCAGAGAGCCCCAGTTCGGATCCCACATATGAGGGCCAGTGACACTGCCCTCTACAGCTAAGATGCTGAACAACAGCTCAACCTGGAGCTGGGCTGCTGTGAGTCGCCGGCGACAGCGTAGGCTGCAGCCCCTGTGGCAGTGGGTTGCCATGGGCTACCGTATGTAGCCAGCAGCCAGCGTGAGCGGCCAGCAGCCGCAGTGAGCGGCCATCCAGAAGCCGGCAACTGATCTGCCTCGCCCGGGAAGAGCACAATGATGGTGCCAACTTGGGCCAGTGAAACAACATCCTCCACAAATAGATTGAAGAACAAAAAAACGACAGCAACTTGTCTGTTCCCCTTCCCCCAATTCCCCAGCACTGTTCCCATCACCCCAATTCCCCAATAAAAAAATCTTAAAAAAAAAGTGCAAAACCAATGACAATTACAGGTCCACAATCCTTTATCAGCAATTGCCAAATCTAAAAAGCTCTACAAGTCTGCTTTTTCGAAGCTAATTTGGTAGAAAAACATGACTCGAACTGAGCTGAGGCACTTAACAGACTTTGTCTATTATGCTATGGTGAATAGTGACACATTTTCCATAAAAATAATGTAGTTTGATTATGGGATGCAATACACTGCATGTGGAGTATTTTACACATACTACCAGTGGGGTCTGGGGAAGCACCCCATAATTAGGAAATTTTTTGATGTCTGAAATACATATGACCTTAGTGGTTTACGATAAGGATTGTTGACTTAGAGTTTTAATCATCCAAACGTGAACTTATCCCCACTCCCCACTCCACAACTCAGTAGCAGTCTAAGAAAGAAAGAAACAAAGCTGGTATTCTTTACCACTGACCCAGCAGTAGAGTTACTCGCCTTAGGCAAGGGACCGAGTTGGAGGCTGCACATAATTACCCAGCATCTGGCCCCATCACAGGCTACACTCAGAAGCTACAGTATACAGAGAGCAGAGAGGGGGGCCCCAACCACCTTGGAAAGGTGCTCAGTACTTTTGAGTCTCCTAAGGACTATACCAGCAGCCTTCGTGAGATTCTGGAATACACAAGATACTTCCAACATGCTAAACAGAGAAGCAAACGTGTGCCACTGGGCCCCGCAGTTAACTCTTTTCTATCCCCACAGCCAAGAAGAGATTAACAGATTCTCAGGGGCAGATTTCCCTATAACTGCTCCATTTGGCTGGCTCTGATCCGTGACAGCCTTTTGCCAGAAGCCCTGAAGAAACCTACTAAAAGAAGCAAGCTTCCAGTTCCAACCCTGTAGGGTGTCATATTATCCTCGGTTAAATCATGGATGTAACTTCTTTTGAGGCAACTAATCTAGTCTTGAATTTTCCAACAGTTACTTTCATGTGGCCACGTCATTCCAACCAGCGCATTGGCCTTTCTCGTGTTGCCTGTCTATTCCCAAAACCAGGATAGAGGGTATCTTTTTCAATCAATCTTTAAATCAGATACATGAAGACATATCAAATCAGCAGATTTGAAAAAGAACCCTAAATTCATCATATTCCATTTCCAGTAAACTCATCATGACAAGAAAAAATTCTGAGATGTCCTAAATTAAATTACAGCAGGCCAGAGGGTGGAAGGAAGAGACAAGGGAAGTTAATCTGTTAATAGAACCATCAAAAGACTGCTCACATTCCTGAGTGTATGTTGAAACTTTGAATTAACTTTCAGGTGACTATTTTCCATGATTATATAGAGAGAATAGCTGACCACCCGATGCCACCACATCTTGCTTATACGTGAACATTCCAGATTGTTGCCCACAACCAATTGTAAAGAGCATATATTTCTTCCTAGGGGCTGTGCACATTCCCCAGAACTAGCCCCACTTCACCTTCTCACACCTGCTTTATCTGTAGCAAATGTAAATTCTGTCAAAACAACTTCTTTCTTCCTCAAACTTGAGGTATAAAGAAGCCTGCCAATTCCAGGATGACAGTCATGTTTGTTTTCCCCACCTAGCCCTGCTGCTGGTGGTTTAGACTGCATGTCCCAGGACCTGGTCCTTTTCTGGCTAGCATATGGCTCAATAAACCCTTTTTTCCAGAAAAAATTTTTGGCCCTGAAGGTTTTTGTTTAACACTGGCCTCCTTAAGCAAGTTCAAAGATTTGTAACATTGAACCTCTCTGCTCTGTCATGCTGGAGCTACATACACAATCATGATTAACCAAAGGAGCCACATGAAAACATTTTAGTTCAGAGGCCCACAGGCCCCCAGCCCTGCTTTCTTTCTTGGTTGACTGGAACCACCTAAAAACTCTGGTAGTATGTGTTTTGGACTTGCAGACAGAAAGCTAAATTTCCCTTCAGCTGCAAAAAGAGTAAGAAGAGAAAACGTTTGGAAATGCAAATAAGGATAGTAGGACAATGAAAACGCATGTGAGCATATCCCAGCACTGACTTGGCACTTAGTATTCATGCCCAAGTTGCCCACCTTGGCATCTGAACAAAAGTGCATGGGCAGGTAGCACAGAGAGAAATGTGACAAAGCCTTCCATTTTCCCATCCCCTGGGAGTTAAGCAGGGCCTTGTTGTTAAATCCCACTTTACAGATTAAGAAACTAAGGGGAAAAGGTTCTGACACGCTTTCTGACAAGAACCCAGATCCACACACTTTCCACCCCACACCCAAGCCATTCCCGGCCTCATGCGGGCTTCTCTTCTCTAGACTCTAGACCTGCCCCTTGAAGCCACAACACCCCAATGGCCCCACACCTGTGCCACCACACAGCCCACAAGATCTACTCTCTATAATGTGAGACATCTCAAAACACAAACCTAACTGGGCAGCAAATCACACAGACAAATGGGTTTCAGAGTTCAGCATTACCTAAAGACAGGCTCCTCTTAGCTCCAACTTGCCTCATTCCCAGGTCTGCTGGGTGCTTGCAATTCTTGCATCCTTACAAAACTGAGGTCTTTCTAGGCTGGTTTTTCCAGGAAAAAACCCAAGGTTTTATTCAAAATCACATTCTTTCAGTTCCCCAGGAAAGCTCCCTGTACTACTCCAAGGTTCTTCTGCCCAGAAATTTGTAACTCCAGGTCTTTCCTAAGCGCCTGATGAGAGAAAACTTCTGAGATGTCCTAAATTAAATTACAGCCAGCTAGACTGTTGCGGTTCTCAACCTGTGGGTGGCGACCCCTTTGGGGGTCGAACGACCCTTTCACAGGGGTCGCCTAAGACCATCGGAAAACAAAAAGATACTTACATTACGATTCATACCAGTAGCAAAATTACGGTTATAGAGTAGCAACGAAAATAATTGTATGGTTGGGGGTCACCACAACATGAGGAACTGTATTAAGGGGTTGCGGCACTAGGAAGGCTGAGAACCACTAGAGGGTGGAAGAAAGAGGCAAGGGTAATTAATCAGTTAACAGCTATGGGCTGAAACTAACAAAAGACTGCTCACATTCCTCAATGTAGGTTTAAACTTTGAATCAACTTCCAGGTGGCTCTGCGAAAAAAAAAAATTGTTGGGTGGCCAGGTAGCTCCGTTTGTTAGAGTGCATGCTCTTAACAACAAGGTTGTCAGTTCAATTCCCACATGGGATGGTGAGCTGCGCTCCCTGCAACTAGATTGAAAATGGCGACTGGAGCTAGAGCTGAGCTGTGCCCTCCACAACTAGACTGAAGGACAAGGACTTGACTTGGAGCTGATGGGCCCTGGAAAAAACACAGTTACCCAATAAAAAGTAAAAAAAAAACAAAAAACTTAAAAAAAATTGTTGACCACCAGGTGACACCAGACACCACTGCATACGGGTCATGCATGAACTTTCTGGATTGTTGCCCACAACAAATCAAGAAGTAGTAAAAATATTTTCCTTACAGACTATGCACCTATCCTAGAATAGCCCTTCCTTCACCTTCTCCACCCAATTGTATCTATAGCCAGTGTAAATTCTTTCAAAACAATGTACATCTTTCTTCATCTTTCTTCCCCGAACTCATCGCATAAAAGAGCCCCTTTAGCTCCAGGAAAGTGGATACATTTGTCTTCTCCACCTAGCCCTGCTGCTGGTGGTTTAGACTATACGTCCTGGGACCCGAATCTTTTTCTGGCTAGCATATGGCTCAATAAATCCTTCCTCTCAGAAAAACCTTTCAGACACAAAAATGTTGTTTAACACCCATTCCAGGCACCAGCAGCTATGCCAGTTCACCCTCTACCCTTGAACCGCCCTGGTTCTAGGTCCCCACCTCCCCTACCCAACCTCCCAGCCAAGCCATCACTTGTGCCATTGCCCAGTTCCCCTGCCACAGTCATATCAGCCCCAAGGTCACTGGCATCTTTGTCCAGTCTCCCATTAATTTCTGCTCCACCCTAACATTAGATTCAATAAACTCCCATTTTCATAATGCCTAAAAATAATAACTTTTGTTCACAGGAAATAGTGTCAGTCCTACGAGAAATGTAATTTGGAAGGAGGGCCATTGACCACAAACCATTTTAACTGAGAGACTAGCCAGGTTAAACCGAGAAGGGGGATGGGAAAAGTAAATGAAAAGGAAACAGAGAGTGAGAGAGGGGCAGGAGAGTGGTGTTTGCCCTGCACATAATCTTCCAAGGCCCAGGCCTCTGGCTCCAGTTCTCGTGGCTCCACCTCTTATGATGGCACGCAGCTATTTGGAGGTTCCAAAGGACTAGTGTTTATAACCATTACCCACTGTAGACCCCAAGAAGAAAGATTCATTTGATGTGAACCCCGAGAAGGAATGTATCTGCTGAGATGGACTCCCCGTGGTAAACACAGCACCCAAAATTGATAAATAATAAGAGCCTAGCGGCCGTTTGCTGACAAGGGCTCCTCATGAACTCTGCATACCAGGGAGAATCTCAGACTGAACTCTCGGCTTCCTGCACTATGCCCCGACTTGTTTATGATGTCTGAGTCAACCACTGCAGGAAAACCCTGGTTTCATCTTTCTACCAACGGAGTGAGAGCTGCCCAGTACAATCAGAAATTGGATACCTCATTACATAAAACAGACCTAATTGGGAACCTGGGCATGATCTTTCACTATAAAAGGTGGCCTTCCCTTTGTCTCTGTGGAACACAATTCAAGTTGCTACCTGAATCTGTGTCTCCCGGGCTGCAGCTCTTTCTGCTCCAATACATGCTTTTTATTCTCTATTACAGTCTTAAATTGATTTTGGTTTATACCACCACAGTAAAGACCCATTCCTTGGACTTCCCAAAGTCTGTCCTAGGCTCTATGAATTCACTATGTTCATACTCTTGGGCCCTAGTCCTCTCCGGGTACCACTGTAATAATCTCTTCACTGACTTCCAGCCTCCAAGCACACTACTGCAAGAGAGATCTATCTAAACTGCAGCTCTGATCTGCCATTTAAAATCCTGTAATGGCTTACCAGTACCAACAGGAAAAGCTCAAACTCCTGAAAGGGAGCAGAGTTTGCCACCCCAAACGATGTCTCTTTGGGATATTAATGATCTTAGCATGATTAATTTTAAGAAACAGCAGACATGGGAGAAGCTCTGAAAACTGAGAAGTTTCCAAAGTTACTCTGAAAAAAGACATTTATTGATAAGGTACATTTCCATTTGTAAGGGTGTTTCCCTCAATGTACCAGGAAGAGGAGAATGACTAAATCTCTAGAAAATCATCAATGAAGAAGGCAAATGCTTAAATCTGCTTAACAGCCTTATCCTTGTTTACTGTGCTTTTCCTGGTAACTCTCCCTAACTGGCTTCACCCCCCCACACACACACACACACACATACACCAAACACCGTTTTTCTTTACCTGGAGATGGTACTTAAGATGGTGCCTTGGGCCATTTCTAGGAGTTAGTCAGTTTCCCTGGGTCTCTCCCAAGTATACATCAGGTATACATTTTATTAAATGTCTGTTTTTCTCTTGTTAATCTGTTTTTTATCGCAGGGGAGGCCTCAGCCAAGTACCTAGAAGGGTAGAGGGAAAATTATTTTCCCTCCCTACAACACACACACACACACACACACACACACACACACACACACACACACACACCTTATTGCTTTAATTTGTATAACTATTTTCTAACATGTTTTTTGCCCAGTTGTATTTCTTCTTTGGAACTGTGACCATCTGTGGCCTTTGCCTATTTTTCGAATGGTATGGTTTTTTGTCTTATTGAGTTGTAAGAGCTACTTATGTTTTGTTTGTTTCTTTCTTTAAATTAGTTTCAATGACATTTCATGCAGACTAATTGACATTTATTGTAAATATTTTTTCCAGGTTATTATTGTCATAGCTCTGCTTTTGGTAGCTTTCAATGCATAGAAGCTTTTTTATCTTTATGTTATCAGATGTATCTGTCATTTCCTTTATGGTTTCTGTCTTTGATGTTATACTTTGAAAGTCTTTTACAACCCTAAGATTATAGAAAGAGTCATCAATTGTTTTCCTAATTTTATTTTTAAAATTTCAATCTCCAGTATCAAGAATTGTACCACTGTTAATCCTATTCACTTTCAGACGGCCTTCTCACTTTTCTTCTTCTAACCCCTATTTGCCCTTCAAATACAAAATCAAGCATAATTTTCTCCAGGGAGGCTTTGGTTCAATGCCCATACTCTGTCCTCCCATTAACTTCTTCTCCTTTCTTCTTGCTGAGAAATTACCATTTTTGTCAATATAAGGAGCTTACAAAGAGAGCCTTTCCTCAAAAATTTAGACAAAAGGAAAATAAGAGTACCTGCTAAGAGTTGGGCTTTAAAATCAACATACAAGGGATTTAAAAAGTTGTAAGGTCATCTTAAAGCCAGAATGGTTCCCAGACTAGAAATACCAGATTGTAACCTGCTTAAATTATACCTGAGGAAAGAATAGAGCTGCTCAACCATTGAGCTATAGAATAAGGAGAGTCATAAAGCATAGTTGGCAGTGTCCACACCCAAGCACTATTTAGGGGCCTGTGGGTAAAAAAGGGGTTCTACAGAAAGTAACCTCACTGGATGACCTGATCATAAATTCCTAACTGGGCAGGTCACGGTGGGTAGTCACACACCAGGCATGTAACTTCTTTACTAAAAGGCTTGCTTATCTTAGCCTTAAGCAAGCCCTGTCCCATTGTTTCTGTGCATCTAGGTTAACAGACCTTTGAAATGCCCGTTTTCAGACCTTCCTTCTAATGCACGACTACCTTCACCTGTAATCAGATCCCAGCTTTGCTTTCTCTCACCTTCATGTAATCTTCCTTAATTCCAAAGGCATAAAAGAAGCTGCAAACTATTATTTCTTGGAAGCATTTATTTCAGTTTGTTGAGATCTTGCTTCCAATCTCATCCTCCGTTTCGCCTCAAATAAAGTTTTATAAAAATTCTCTTTAGGTTTCGCCATTCTTATGTTAACAGGTCAGAGAACAGGCTCATAAACACTAAGTTTTCTGGTCCCATTGGTACAGCCATCCCATAGAGCAGGGGTCGGCAAACTGCGGCTCGCGAGCCACATGCGGCTCTCTGGGTACATACATGTGGCTCTGAAGTAAAATTGAAAGGTAAAATAAAACTACCATAGTTTCATTTATAAAAATTTTAAAGGATATTATTCACATAAGGGTGATTTCCTTTGTTTTATGGCTCTCGAATAATTTTTAGATTGCTGTGAGGGGAAGGATTGGCTCTTCCGTCCCAAAAGTTTGCCGACCCCTGCCCTAGAGGATGAAAGCAAGATAGTTAGCATTGCTAAGTGGTTAAGATTATGGGCTTTAGAGTCAAGACAGACTTGGGTCCACATGCTGGCTTTGCCACTCATCAATACTGTAATCTCAGGCAAGAGATTGGTGTGATTTTCATCTCTAAAATAGGAATAAAAATAGTATCTATATCTGACAAGGTTTTAGAGAGGACCAAATGAGATAAAAAACGCAAAGCACTTACACAATGCTTATCACATAGCTAGCACTCAATACATAGTAGCTATACTTATTCTGATGTCAATAGAAAAATCTATCCCTACCGTGAGCTATATCAGCAACAGCTGATATTAAACGTCCAGTTCATTCAACTTCAGTTGTTTTAATTCCATGCTTGCATAATAACATTGTGATATATTATTTGCTTTCCCTTGTTCAGCTGCCTACCAGGAGAGAAAACTTAACCACTCTAGGCCCAGTTTCCTCATATGTCAAATGGAGACTACACTAGTACTATCTCATAGGAAAGATGTGAGGATTAAATGCTTGAAGCACTTAGTTCAGTACCTGGCACATTGTAAGGAATAAAATTAGTATGTTATTGAAAGCGTCATCCTTCTTCGGTGTCCTTTCTCTTCTCTCACTGATAATTCCATAATTCCATCCAAAGCCACAGCAAGTTCTATTTCCTCCACAGAGCCTTCTCCATTAACTCCAGATAACACCTCTCTTTTTTCCCAATGGCCTGTAGAACTCATTAGGTACTTAGATTTTATTTAATTTGGGATATTAAATGGCTCTCTAATGTTGCACACAGTGCTGTAGTAAATTGAGACCTAGGACTTGATGATCAATCTTTCCCTCCTGACAAATCTTAAAGTGGCATTGGTGAGCCATTGAAGGAAGTTCAAAGTCATTTTGTTTGTAGGGTAATCAGGGCCCTCAACAATGTGCCTGCCAACCCCCCACTGCCTTACCAGTTTTATTGCCCACTATGTCTCAGGTTTTCACCCTGAACCTCACTTTCTACATTCTAAAATGGAAAAGAATAATAGTGCTTGCCTCCAATATCTTAACCTCAACTGTTGTTCCTATGCAGATACCAAATACTTTCTGGATATTAACATCTGGATGTCACAGACGAACCTCAGACCAAACATGCCTAATTCTGAACTTGCCATCTTCTTTCCCTAACATCTTCCCTCTCTAGCTGCTCCCTCAGAAAATGGGAGCAGAGGGACAGCTCTTCCAATAATAGAATTCCAACTGATAAAGGTAGAAGGAATGAGGAAAACAGAAAATCAACAGTAGGCAAACACTGCAACAATAACAACTGTGGGCAAGAACCATTCGTTGATAGACGCCCTGATTAGTAATGAAAGTATTATCATTTTTGCACGCAAGATATGTGATAATTACAATGATAAATACAAGGTGTAATCAAACAATATGGTGAATGTTTCAATAAAATAAATTATTACAGTAAAAGACACATTGCCATGAATCCTCGCCAAAATACTCCCCTCACTTCGAACACACATAGCCCATCATTCTTGCCACTTTCTGAAGCAGTTCTGGAAGTCCTCTTTCATGAATGTCTTTACTTGTGCTGTCATGGCTGCCTCCATGTCCTGAATCATTTTGACTCTGGGGAAGAGCCAGAAGTTGCACGGTGCCAGATCCAGGGAATAAGGTGGATGAGGACATGCCATATTGTTTTTATTTGACAGAAATTGCCACATACCAGAAGCGATGTGTGACACGGAGCATTATCATGGTGGAGGACGATTTAGGGCACACATATTTATTTATTTATTTATTAAGAATTTCTTGGGAAATTGGGGAAGGGGAACACACAAGTTGCTGTCCTTTTGTTCTTCAGTCTAGCTGTGGAGGACGTCGCTTCACTGGCCCATGTTGGTATTGTGATCATTGCACTTTTCCCGGCTCAGGCACATCAGTCACCGGCCATTGGACGGCTGCTCACGGAGGCTCACAGCAGATCACACCGGCTGCCAGCCGCTCACGGTAGCTCATGGCAGCCCACTGCAGCCCCACTGCGGCCTACGCCGTCGCCGGCAACTCACAGCAGCCCAGCTCCAGGTCGAGCTGTTGTTTACCATCTTAGCTGTACTAGAGGGCGCAGCGTCACTGACCCATGTGGGAATCGAACCGGCGGCCCTGTTGCTCAGAGCTCGTGCTCTTAAGCTAACTCTTAACCAATGAGCCACTCGGCTGGCCCTAGGGCACACTTTAAAACACACTTCTCTTGGGGCCGGCCGAGTGGCTCAGTTGGTTAAGAGTTAGCTTAAGAGCGTGAGCTCTGAGCAACAGGGCCGCCGGTTCGATTCCCACATGGGCCAGTGACGTTGCACCTGAGCTGAGCTGCCATTGAGATGCCAACAGGTGGCAGGATGGCTCAGCCGGTGAGAGCACGTGCTTCTAACAACAATACTGCCTATTTGATGGTGGGCTACGCCTTCCCGCAACTAAGACTGGACTCGGTACCTTGAGCTGAGCTGCCACCCAGATGGCTCAGTGGATAGAGCATGCGCTCTTAACAATAAGGCTGCTGGTTCGACGCCCGCATAGGATGGTGGCTACGCCCACCCACAACTAAGATTGTAACACAGCACCTTGAGCTTAGAGACCATGAGCTGCCGACGGGCAGCCAGATGGTGACTGGTGCACCCCACAACTAAGACTGCAGAACAACAACTTGGCTGGTCCCCTCCCCCAATTTCCCAACAAAAACAAAAACAAACACACCTTCTCTCAACCATAGCTCCCATCTAACTGACTGCACTGAACAAGTTGAAACTTGTCACACATGTTACTAAGGTTCGACATGCCACTTCCCATATTGAAGATCCCTGCCTTTCCATTGGATGGCACTCAGCAGCAACATTCACCATATTTTGTTATCACAACGGAAGGGCTCCATGTCACACATCGCTTCTATTATGGCAGTTTCTGTCAAATAAAAACATTATAGTGTGTTCTCATCCACCTTATTTACCGGATCTGATACTGTGTGACTTCTGGCTCTTCCCCAAAGTCAAAATGGCCATGAAAGGTAAACGTTTTGAATCAATTCAAGATATCGAGGCAGCCACTACAGCACAACTAAAGACACTCTCGAAAGAGGGCTTCCAGAACTCCTTCAGAAAGTGGCAAGAATGATGGAATAAGTGTGTTCGAAGTGAGGGGGAGTATTTGAGGGGGGTTAATGGCAATGTGCATTTTACTGTAATATATTTTTTAATTTAAACATTCACCCTGTCGTTTGATCACACCTCGTAGTAACTTTACAGTGGAGAAATCTGGCAGACACCACCTGAACCAAGTGACCAAGGTTAACATCACCAGTAATAAGACATACTATCATGTACCCCCTGATATGATGCACCAAGAAGGATACAATATCACTTCTGTGGTATTTTTGCCCACATTGCCAACATCTAATCATGGGAAAACATCAGATAAGTCCAAATCAGAAACATTTTATAAAGTAACTGGCCAGTACTCTTCAAAATTGTCAAGGTAATGAAAGACAGAGACGGAGGAATTGTCATGGATGGAAAAGACTAAGACATGACAACTAAATGCAATATGGGATCCTGGACTGGATCCTGGAAAGAAAATAAGACATTTGTGGAAAAACTGGTGAAATCTCAATAAAGTCTATAGTTTAGTTCATAGCACTAATGCCCATTTCTCAGTTTTAGTCATTTTACCATGGTTATGCAAGGTGTTACGGTTAGGGAAAGCTGAGTGGATGGTATATGGACATTCTTTGTTCTATATTCACAACCCTTCTGTAACAAATATTGAACAAGTACTGTTATCCAATCATTAGCCTATCTTCAAACCTCCAAGCTATCTCTGATGACTTCTCTCTTTCTGAGTCCCAAGTCCTGAAGCCAGTCCCCAAGCCCCGTCATGTTGAAACTTTTACCTTTTCAATACATCTCAAATCCATCCTCATTATCTTTCCCTAGTTCAGTCCTTATCATCTTCTTAAACTACTAAGAGTTTCCTATCTGATCTCCAGGTCTTCAGTATCTCCCCTTCTTCACTTTAGTTCACACAGTATTGTTGTGTTCCTATTCTTAAAATAGAGTCCTGACCATGTTATGCTCCTCAAAAATTTTAGATGACAGATTCAACACAATCCCTATCAGAATCTCAGGTGATTTCTTTGTAGAAACTGACAAGCTAATCCTAAAATTCATATAGAATTGTAAGGCACCCCAAAACAATCTTGAAAAGAAGAACAAATAAGAGGACCCACATTACCTGATTTCAAAACTTACTAAAAAGCAACAATAAAAAAGATAGGGTGGAGGGCCGGCTGAGTGGCTCAGTTGGTTAAGAGCTCGCTCAAGAGGTTGAGCTCTGAGCAACAGCGGTTCAAGTCCCGGCCCGAGCTGAGTAGCAGCTGAGCTGCCAAAAGGTAGCAGGATGGCTCAGCTAAAGAAAAAAAAAGATAGGGTGGTTCTGGCATAATGACAGACACATAGGCTAATCGAATAGAACAGAATGTCTAAAAATAAGGCTCACAACTGATTTTCAACAAGAGTGCCAAGGCCATTCAATGGGGAAATCGTCTCTTCAACAAAAAGTGCTGGGACAATTAGATTTCCACATGCCTGAGAATGAAGTTTGGACCTCTACCTCACAACCATATACAAAAATTAACTCAAAATCAAAGACCTAAATGTAAAAGCAAAAACGATAAAACTCTTAAAAGGAAACATAATGGTAAATCTTCATGACCCCAGATTTAGCAATGGATTCTTAGATGTGACAGCAAAAGCACAAGCAACAAAAGAAAAAAAATAGGTAAACTGGACTTCACGGAAATTAAAATCATCTGTGTTTTGAAGGACAGTATCAAGAAACTAAAAAGACAACCCAAAGAATCAGAGACAATTTTTGCAAATCCTATCTCTGATATGGGTCTAGTATCCAGAATACAAAAATTCTTCTTAAAATTCAACAATAAAAGACAAATAACCCAATTAAAAAGTGGACTAAGGCTCTGAATAGACATTTCTCTAAAGACATACAAATGGCCAATACGCACATGAAAAAAGGCTCAGTATCATTGTTCACTAGGGAAATGCAAATCAAATCCACAATGAAGTACCACTTCACACCCACAAGCCAGGTGAAAATAAAAGACGCAAGTGTTCATGATGATACAGAGAAATTGGAAAACTCACAGACTGCTGGTCTAGTAAAATGATGCTGCAGCATTGGAAAACAATACAGCAGCTCCCCAAAAAATTCAACATAGAGTTATCATATGACTCAGCAATTCCGTGTGTGTGTCTATCTGTCTCTGTGTCTCTGTGTGTGTGTATCTCCAAGAGAAATGTCCACATAAAACCTTATACATGGATGTTCATAGCAGCATTACTCATAGTAGCTAGAAGGTAGAAACAACCCAAATACTCATCAACGGATGAAATGATAAACAAAATGTGGTGTATCCATATACTGGAATACCATTTGTCCATAAAAAGGAACGAAATACTGATATATACTACGACATGGGTGAACGTTAATAACATTATACTTAGTGAAAGAACCCAGTCAAAATAGACTGTATATCATATGATTTAATCTCTATAGGCAAATCCTTAGAGATAAAAAGCAGATTAGTCATTGCTTAGAGCTAGGAAGATGGGAAAAGGGCAGGTGGGGGGAGTGGTAATTAAATGGTTTGGAGCTTCTTTTTGAGATGGTGAAAATGTTCTAAATTGACTATGGTGATAGCTGCACACACCTGTGAATATACTAAAAACCACTGACTGAACACTTTACAGGGGTGAATTGTACAGTAAGTGACTTATATCTCAATAAACTATTTTTTTAAATGTCAAATGGCTCCTTATTGCTTGTTAAATAAAGCCCAGACTCTAATTTGGCATCCAAGTCCCTCCTCTCACCTATCATCATTTGATGCCCCCAGCCAGCATTATTGCTTACTACTGTTTTGCACCTGCCTTTCTATCAAACCAAAATGAATTATTCACCATTACCCATACACCCCACGCAGTTTCCCATCTTTGTCTTTCCTCTCGCTATTTCTTTTCCCTGGATCTCTCTCCTCACAACTCACCTTTACATTTTTGCATCCTGTTGCTCTCACAAGGCCCAGTTCCAATGCTCCCTCCTAAGCAAATCCTTCCCTGTTCTTCAACCCTCACGTAGTAGGCCCTCAAAAAATTATTCTGGCGGCCGGGTGGCTTAGTTGGTTAGAGCGCATGCTCTTAATAACAATGTTGTCAGTTCAACTCCCGCATGGGATGGTGGGCCGCACCCCCCACAACTAGATTGAACACGGCACCCACCTTGAGCTGAGCTGCCCCTGAGCTGCCACCTGGATGGCACAGTTGGTTAGAGCGCGTGCTCTTAACAACAAGGTTGCCGGTTCAATTCCCGCATGGGATGGTGGGCTACACCCCCCACAACTAGATTGAAAACGGCGACTGGATTTGGAACTGCGCTGTGCCCTCCACAACTAAGACTGAAGGACAACAACTTGACTTGGAGATGATGGATCCTGGGAAAAACACACTGTTCCCCAATAAAGTTTTTAAAAAATATTTACTAAAAGAATAAAGGTAAGTAGTCCTCCCATATGATAGTTGCCACTGCCAGGCAATCCTCTCAAAGCCACAACTGCACTTCTCCCATCCTCTCCTAGTCACAGCAGCAGCTCATTGCTTTACCTCCTTACAAAGTCCCTGAGAATGATTCCAAACTGCTATCCTCTACCTCTCCCCAAACCCCGCCCACCCTTGATAAACAAAGCACTGACATTACATTATGCCAGGGCTGCCGAGTATAGTTGTGTAGGTTGTACACTGCACAACCCTAGTGGCGCCATTCAATTTTAGTCTATGTGAATGGCACGCTTTCCTAGGGTTGTGCAGTACATAGCCATTCATGGCAGCCCTGCTTGGAAACATCAGTAGAATTTGGGAACAAAGCAAAAAAGAGCACTCAGTGAAAGAATCACTATAACTATATTGCAATTGAGAAGTGGGAATTTCCCAAATCTTATCAAGAAGATCAGAAAGAAACTCGGGAGAATAACATGGTTATAGCACTCACACAGTGTTTGTATGGGAGTAGAAACCAGGAGCATCTAAGAGAAAAATTGTCACTGAGGTTTTTCCAGCAGCAGAAAGGAAAGGATTCACATTCTGGTCTATACAGAGGTGTAATATATCTACATGGTCACTCTCATAAGACCCTTCAACTCCATTAGATTCTGATTTTAGGCTATCAAATAAGCTCCTGTTTAATTTCGCTTTGGGAACCTTGCTATCAGGAAGGGTATGACCTGGCTGATGGATACAAGTGTTATGTCTCTATATAGGCTTTTCTCCCATCATCAATCCATTCATCCACCTTGTGGTTTTATCAAGAAGTCTTCTGTGAGGTTGGGGAGTGTGAAACCAAAACCTCTGGGTAAGGTGATAAAAATCAGGCTTTGAATTCATAAGCCAAGTTGCAGAATTAGGACTCATGTCAACTCCACCCTCTGAAGCTCAGCCAGAGCCAGGGCAGCCATCCAACAATCCCCTCATCCCACCCCCGCCAACTACTAGCTGTAAACTGCAATTACTAATGCAGGACCCTCTAAAATGGGGAGTCATAAATGACTGGAGTTATTGGTTGTGAGGATGAGTGAGTACGTAGTAGAGTCCGAGTATACCAGATGTTGAGTTTGTTACTTCTTTTTGTCTCCACTCCAGTTCAATTCAGCCTCCCACTCTCATATTTGCTCTACCTGGCATATTTCATTCCACTTCTTCTACTTCCTCCAGAGATTTCCTGGGTAAACCAGCCACATTGATCATTCCTTTTCTGAACTCCATTTGTACTCAGTGGTACTATGCACTTATTGCCCCATTAGTCTCCTACTGTTGTTAGTAATAATAACAGTAGTAGTAGTAATAATAATAATAATAATAATAATAATAATAATAATGGCAGCAACTATTCTTTATTGAGTGTCTGTGTCTGGCACTCAACTTTCACATAGTATTTCATTTTTTTTTTTTAGCTGAGCCATCCTGCTACCTGTTGGCAGCTCAGCGGCTGCTCAGCTCGGGCTGGACTCGAACCGCTGTTGCTCAGAGCTCAAACTCTTGAGCGAGCTCTTAACCAACTGAGCCACTCGGCCGGCCCTCACATAGTATTTCATATATTCCTTATAGCAATCCAACGAGGTAGGTACTATTTACCCACCTTATCCCTCCCCCATTTGCAAACGAGGAAACCAAACTAAGGAAAAGTGAAGTAACTAGCCTAAGCTCACACAAGTAATACATAAGTGAAAGTCAGGCCTTGAACCCAGCACTGATCCCAAAGATCGTGTCTGCAGCCAATACTGCCTTTTGTCTCCCCCATACGATACTTGAACTTTTGAGGCGTCTCCTCTGCCTCCACTCCCCATAGGGCCTAACACAGTGTCAGACACATAAAAGTTTCCCAGGAAACATGTGCAAGTGTGACTCTGCTCCCTGGCTGGAGCCCAGCCCGGGATACAAGTTAGTAGAGAAGGGAAGAAGGGTAGTGAGTACCGAGAGGCTTCACCTTTCACAGACCCACATGGGTCCTCCTCCTCTGACCCATTTACGAGAGGATCAAGCTGCTGCCTTGACTTCAATCCCAGAAAAATATTTAGAACAGGATGACCTGGTTGTCTTAAAACTATTCCACACAGCTCTGAAGGAACAGAACCTAGGCCAACCAATGGGAGAGATGAATGGTATCCAGTTCCCTCCAGGAAAAGGACCAACTGTGTCAGGGTCACAGCCATGTGGGCCAGCAAATGTTTGCAGCGCTCTGTCACCGAGAAACTATGTGACTATGGTCAAGAATTTTGTGGGGGGGGGTGTGAGGGGAAATAGGAGTATTTTCAAAGAAAGGATTTTGTTTTTCTTTTTAAGGCCTCTTTAAGCCTCAGTTTTCTCATCTGTAAAAATAGGAATAACAATAGCTACCACTTGCAGTGCTGCTAAGGTATAAAATAAAAATGTAATAAATGTACCTACCACCCAGTGCCTGCATCAGTTTGTCCTCGCTGGAATTCTGGGCACACAGAGAGATACAGGACATGTTTCCTGTCTGCAAGAAGCTCAGTCTGTCTGACAAAGGTATTCTGATGTAGAGTACTGCTAGCACTCTGTCAACCAATGATAAAGCTGGCTGGTGGGTTACCCTCACTCTCAACAGGCCATTTCGTCAAATGGTGGAAAAGAAGAACACTGCTGGCAAGAATAGAGGTTGAGGGTTATGTTTTTGCTTCCAATCTCTCATCCACACCTTTATATTAGAAAACTTGGGAAAGGGACTCTATCAACCACTATTTTGGAAGTGATGACATGTAAACTTTGTTCTTTTCCTTCACAACACTCATCACCATTTCTCACTTTCTAGTAGAGATATTTCTGTTAAATGTCAATCTTCTCTGCTAGACTATAAGCTCTTGGAGAGCAGGGGCTGTGTGCTGGTCCTTATTGCAGATCCAGAAAGTATCACAGTGCCTAGAATATACAAGGTGCTCATCAGAGACTTACTGAACGAATAAATGAAACAAACGAAACAGATGTCGCTACGGTAAATGGATAGACTTGGTTACCTAATCGAAAGCACCTTAAACTATTCAAGCCTTGTTTATGAGTATCTCTCAAGATTTCCAAGAAACTCATAGCAGTGGTTTGTTTCTGGGAAAAAAGACAGTGGAGTAGGAGTCAGAGGTTGGAAGGAAACATACATGCTATTTTATTCCTTTCAAATTGTTTGAGTTTTATATAACAATCGAACATAAAATCTGAAGGAAAAACATGCTTACAGTGGTTATCTCTGAGAGACTGACGTCTAGGGGACTTTTATTTGCGATGTGTCATATCCTTGTAATGTTTCAGGCTTGGATCATAAATGTGTGTTGCTTTTATGATAGAAAAAAACACGATAAAAAGGCAATTTCACAAAGAATAAATATATGGTGCCTAACCTTTGCTAACCACCTGGAGTACGAGAATGGAATCAGCTAGGAGTTGGGGAAGGTTCAAAAACCTGGAAAGCTCTTTCCAAACTGTACTGGGGAAAGGAAAGTGAAACTACTATTCCTCCCCATAGATAAGCTTTTTCTTCAAGCAACTGGAAAGATTTATTTTAATCCCTGAAACTGCCTCAAGCCACTATTACAGCCCAGATATCAAGCCAGCTGGATAACTGGATATTTTTTAAGGGAAGGTGTGTCTCTTTTCTATGTGACAGCAATGACAGGGCAGTGACAGTGGGCCTCTTTAACTCGTGAAGCTTTACTGGGCCCATCTTCCAGGCAGGAAAAACTAAGGTACAGAAAAGTTTATCATATTTTCCTCACCTGTCACAAATAGCCCAGAATCCAGCTGCTTGGCTTTGCTGCTAAAACTCAATGGTTTTAAAAGCTGAACGCACATTAGAATCACCTAGGCTGTTTATTTCAAGTAAAACGCTAATTCCTGGGGCCCACCCCTCAAGATCCTGACTCATCTTGTCAGGCCTGTGGCCTAGACCATACTACTATAGAGTGTTCCAGGTGATGTAAATATATAGCCAGGTTCAAAAACCACACTTCTACCTACTGCTGAATACCCCAGTATCCCGAGACAAAGAGTGCTTGGTCCCTATTTTTTAAACTTCTTTAAGCAGTATATTCCCCTCAAAAACAGGCAGGCCTGCGGGCCGGCCGAGTGGCGCAGTTGGTTAAGACCTCGCTCAAGAGTTTGAGCTCTGAGCAACAGCGGTTCGATTCCCGGCCCGAGCTGAGCAGCCGCTGAGCTGCCAACAGGTAGCAGGATGGCTCAGCTAAAAAAAATGCAAAAAACTAAAAAAAACAAAAAAAAAACAACAAAAAACAGGCAGGCCGAAGAAGTCTATAACCGAGACAATAAGCTGGGAGCACAAAGAGATAATAGGTCTCTGTGATTTGAAACCAAAGGAAGCAGAAGAGGAAAAGTAGAGATGTCTGAAAGCAGACACTGAAAAACAGAGAGGAAACTAGAGAACAAAGGCATGGTGTCAGAGAGCGTGCCTGGTTGTCGTCGGCACATCCAACTCCTGGTTCCGTCTTCCAAACTGGGCACCCTGACACAGATGCCCTAAAGATGGAAGGCAACCCTGAACGAGCAAATTAAACCCTTAGAAACATGGTTTCTTCTTAATCGAACTTCTGGGAATTAAAAATGGGAACGTTCAGTGTTGCAGAGGTTACAGACCAATTTTTTTTTTCCTCCAAGTCCTTTCTCACTTCCCAGTTCCACCTGGCTGTACAGTAAAGAAGAAGACAAAAAAAAAAGAATGACAAACATGAAATCGGCATGTGCCTGGATTTTTAAAAAAGGGCTCTCCTCTTTCTGTATGTGCTCTGACCCTGGAGCTTGAGTTCTGTTCCCAAGCTGGGAAGCACTGAGATGGAAGGATGAAAGGGCTGGGGATGCTGCAAATTGAAGGCCACGGAGTTGGCCTTTTGTCCTAGTTTTCAGGCAGGGGCTATTCTGGAAGGCAGACATCAAAAGGAAAATTCAGCCTATGATGAGCTGAAATTGGACAATATGTGATGAGGCATAAATGGGAAAAAAATAAGAAAATAAAAGAGGAAAATGGGCCTTTCATTACCAGAAGGGGTTCTTTTCTGAAAACTGCTTCAAATTACAGCACTTTCCACATTCAGTTCACTCCTGGAAGCTTTGCATTGTACCTAAAAGCAAAATGATTTTGCCATATGTTATGAGGAGAAATTGAGGCAGATGCAAATGACCCAGAATTTGGTGCTTTGGTAGTCACAAGGGAGAGGGGGAAGGAGATACATGACTTCAAGCACAGCCTGTGTAGGCTTATTCTATTTCCCTCAGGCCAGACAGCCGAGAGTTTATTCAGAGGGACATTAAAGAGGGGCACACAAGCAAAACTGTGATGGAGCCAACTGCAGGTAGTTTGAGGGAATACGACACCATATATTATATTTTCTTAAAGGAACTCAGTGAACGGTGCTTTCCTTTATTATTCATTATGATATTGACCCACCTGTCTCTGAGGGCTTTGGGTGGCCTGAAGGAAGGATGCTTGGCTCTCCTAAGGCTTGAGGTTGGCTTTTAGGCTTATGATCTTTTCAATTAGGCACCTGCCAGTTCTTTCCTTCACCACGGGGAGAAATCGATGGAAGGCAGGTGGAAAAATGAGGTAAGCCGTCCTCTCAGGCCAGCCACATACCTTCCACAAGAATCCACCTCTGGGTCACAGGCTTACACCTGCAAAAGCACTATTTTCCCTTCCCCTCCAGGGGCTTACAAATGGGCCTTTCTCCTAAATGCCTTTGAACTTTACTTAGGTGACCCCTGATGCTGTGTCGTTAATTCAGTCCTGTGGCAGATTCTATTCTGCACAGAAGAGACCCACAGGAGTCAAATCAAGAAGTGCAAATAACATTAAGCAACTGGTATTGAAGGTAACATGCCATTTTTAATAGCTGAGGCAGGGGCCCAAACCAAATGGCCTAAGGCTCCTCCTAGCTCTATAGGAACTACATAAAACTAATAATAACAACAACATCACTTATCAAACCACATGCTTACCAATAAAGTGCTCAATGGTATTAAAACAAAATCACACCAGCAGAGTGATTTCAGCAAATCGCATAATCACAAAGTACCCCTTGAGCATTCAGTCATGTTCTACACTCTCTACAGATGTGGAATCCTAGAACAATGAAAAGCCATCTGTTATGTCTCAATTCTGTAAGCAGTGCCTTGGGTAAACTGTATTCCCTTCGCTCTCCTTCAGGCCCAGCATTAATGACCCAAACCTAAATTACACAATATACTTTCTGCATTACTTTACCCTCCTGTTTCCCCCAATCCATCACCAGTAGTGACCGGGATCAAGTGATTTGAGATTGCTTCAAATATCCACAGAAGTATAAGCTGTTTCAATGCATGCAGGTTTTATTACTGAATGTATACCTCTGGAAGAAAATACAATGGCCTGGGAGTCAGAAGCCTAGAATCTAATCCCAGAACAGCTGCTAACTAAAGTATGGATTTGGGCAAAAAAACTTTCCCTCTCTAAATGTTGGAGCCCACATCTGTAAAAGAGGGTTGGACTAGAGTTGTGCTTTTCTTCACCGTTTAGCAGCCCAGGGCTATGTCTCATCAGGAGAGAGGTGAGGCAGGTGATTTATTATGAATGATAAAATACAGGTTTACAAATTATCTGCATATACAAGTATATTCATTTGTACATTATCCCTCTGACAATCCACTCTTTCTCACTTGCATTCCTATGTGCTTTCTTGAGTCGAAGAGCAAAACTGAGTTACAGATACAGTGGTTGGGAACTCTGCATAACCCCAAAATTATCTTCTTATAGATACAATACACAGCCTAGTCTACTGAGCATGCAAAGACCATCCATCATGTGTGTAGCAGTTACAAAATAGTTGAGAACTCCTGGAACAGATCATCCATTCACTTGCCGTATAGTTATTAAGAAGCTACCACCCACCAGACACTATGCAAAGTTCTGGAGCTGCCACAGTGAGTAATACAGAGACATGGCCCATGCTTTTGTGCAATATGCAGTCTAGCAGGAGGGAAGAGAAATGACATAAAACATGCAAATCACACTATAATAAAAACTGATCAGAGTTCTGAGAGCCTGTAACAGAGCCAGCAATTGGTCAGCAGGCAGTGGGGGTGGGGGAGAGGTTTCAGGCAGAGGGAAGCGCATGCATAGGTAAAGGCTTCAGTGGACCAGAGGTTAGAAAGACTTGTTCAGGGAACTCAGAGTCACTCCTTTTGCCTGGATAATATAGAGTGTCCAGGGAAACATGGTAAGAGGTGATGCTGGAGAGCTGAGCAGAAGTGAGATCACTAAGCAAGGCCTAGGAAGCCATGTGAAGGAGTTTGAATTATTCCCTCCAACAATAAATCCCTATGATTCTGCTCAGAGAGTAAAGGTGGGATGTGTGTCTAGGGTCACAGGTCTGAAACCCCCTTTCCCACCCATAAATACACTGTCAGGGATCCTGTTAGAGCTCCACTCGACTTCAGAGTAAATACTCTTAGGCTTTTGCCAGTTGGTCTGGGAACCTGGTCCCCAAGAATATTGTGTCCATGGGAAAATGCAACCTGAATTCTAAACAGACTTCCAAAGAAACATTCGGAACAAAACCCATTCAACAGTTGTTAGGGAATGCCTGGCAAGCAATGAAACACAGGACCTTGCTTTACTCCACAGAGCCAGTGTTTGAAAAATAGACTGAACACTATGACCACTGTCTTAAAATAAACACAATACCCCCATTTTGATTAGTAGGGTTGTCTTAAAATAAACACAATACCCTCATTTTGATTAGTAGGGTTGTAAGTAAGTACCAACATTGAGTGGCATCATGTAGTGCCCATTTATATATTTAAATTACCACAAAAGCCCAAATACGTTGGAGATGACGAGCTATTTTCACTCCAAATAAAGAGAATGCAGAAATAGAGAAGAGGGTGATCTGTTTAGAAAGGAAGATGAATGCAAACCAAGTCTGTAACCAACACACACTCTTCCTGTGTCCCTGCCCAAACAACTCTCAATTACCCAGGCAGTAAATAATCCAACAAATATTTAAATGCCAAATGCCATCTAATTTCCCATGGTGGCATTTCCCTTTTCCTTCACTTTCTTTTCAAATAGAGAACCCCTATCTACTTGCACTAAGAAAAACACCCTCTGACACCTGGAATGCCCCACTTTCCTCACCCACTCACTTGGCCTACTAATAGTGAGGGAAATGAAAGTGTTGGTAATTTCCCAGAACCGCCCTCCAAATCCCATCAAGTCATTTTATAGAGTAGTCATTCTCAAAGTTGAGTGTGCATAAATATCACGCAGAGAGGGGTGGGTTAAAATCCATATTCCCAGGTCAATTCCCCTCCCCCATATGTGGACTCAATAGGTCTGAGCTAGGGCCCAGCAAACAGCATTTTTAATAAGCAACCAAGGTGACTGGCGCAAGTGGCTCAAGAATCAAACTTTGAGAAACCCCACTGTGGATATTTTAGCTAGGTGAGTCCCAAGTCCTGAACAGAGAATAATAGTTGCCAATCAGTAAAGCTGGGTAGGTCTGATATGTGACACTGGCAGAGGGTAAAATAGTTGAGAAAAACACAGCATCCTAGTCAACTAGCCCCCAACTATATTTTGGTTTTTAAAAATTCCATATTTTTACTTTAATTAGGCAGATGGTATTGCCTTTCTAGCAGTCTCCTAATGACACCAGAAAAGGAACTCAACAGGGACCATTTGGAAGGAAGGTATAAACATGGGAAAACAGGGGCCGGTCGAGTGGCGCGTTGGTTAAGAGCTGGCTTGGGATGCCAGCTCTGAGCAGCAGGGCCCCAGTTCAGATCCCACATGAGGGCCAGTGACACTGCCCTCTACAGCTAAGATGCTGAACAACAGCTCAACCTGGAGCTGGGCCGCCATGAGTCGCCGGCATAGGCTGCAGCCCCTGCTGCAGTGGGTTGCCATGGGCTACCATGTGTGGCCAGCAGCCAGCGTGAGCGGCCAGCAGCCGGTGTGAGCTGCCGAGAGCTGCCGTGAGCAGCCTTCCAGAGGCCAGGGACCAATCTGCCTGACCCGGGAAGAGCGCAATGATAATACCAACATGGGCCCATGAAGCAGCGTCCTCCACAACTAGGCTGAAGAACAAAAGGACAGCAACTTGTCTGTTCCCCTTCCCCCAATTCCCCAGCGCTGTTTCCCTCCCTCAATTCCCCAATAAAATCTTTAAAAAAAAATGGGAAGGGCCGGCCGAGTGGCGCGATGGTTAAGAACTGGCTTGGGATGCCAGAGGGCCCCGGTTCGGATCCCACATATGAGGGCCAGTGACACTGCCCTCTACAGCTAAGATGCTGAACAACAGCTCAACCTGGAGCTGGGCTGCCATGAGTTGCCGGCGACGGCGTAGGCTGCAGCCCCTGTGGCAGTGGGTTGCCATGGGCTACCGTATGTAGCCAGCAGCCAGCGTGAGCGGCCAGCAGCCGCAGTGAGCGGCCGTCCAGTAGCCGGCGACTGATCTGCCTCGCCAGAGAAGAGCACAATGATGGTGCCAACTAGATTGAAGAACAAAATGACAGCAACTTGTCTGTGTTCCCCTTCCCCCAATTCCCCAGCACTGTTCCCATCCCTCCAATTCCCCAATAAAAATCTTTAAAAAAAAATGGGAAAAGAAACAATGTTAATTTGCTTGGCCTTACCCCAACTTTTTCAGCCTCCTTTCTTCTCCTGCTAGTTGGTTTCCATTTCTGGAACTCAGTGCTACTGTGGCAGGGAAGAGAGGCTGAGGTGGGGCAGTCTTCTATTATTCACATTAATGCTTTCCTGTATTACATGAATAATCAAGAATTGACTGGAAAGAGGAATAGATGAAAGGCAAATATTCTACTGAGAGGTTAAGCAGGATAAAGGCAGCCCCCTGTTGGTTGAGAGCTATGAGGTGATAAATGAACAGTCAGGATCCCTGCCTCTTTTTCATTCTCACTGTTTGCCAGGAACACAGATTTAAAGTTCATAACGTCAGCACTGAGCTTGAGAGAAATAATCAGGTATCTGTGTTTTTCCACTGTTCTAATACCAAACAGTCTTTAGCAGTTACTATTAACCCTACATGTTGACCAACTGTTGTCAATGCAGCCCAAAAGTCTAAAATTGTGAAGGTAGGGGCTAGATCTGGTTTGACAATTTATTTTATTGTCATGAGAACATTTAACATGAGATCTACACTGTTAACAAAATTTTAAGTGTACAGTACAGTATTGTTAACTATAGGCGCATGCTGTGCAGCAGATCTCTAGAACTTGTTCATCTTGTATAACTGAAACTTTATGGACATTGATTAGCAATTTGCTGCCCCTGGTAAGCCCTCCCTCCCAGCCCCTAGTAACTGCCATTCTACACTCTGTGTTTGACTATATAAATACCTCCTATCAATTGAATCATGCAGTATTTGTCCTCTGTGACTGGCTTATTTCACTTAGCATATCATCAAGGCTCATCCACATCATAGCCTATGACAGGATTTCCTCCTTTTTAAGGCTGAATAATATTCCATTGTGTGTGTGTGTGTGTGTATATATGTGTGTGTGTGTGTATATATATATATATATATATATATATTCTTCATCCATCTATCCACTGATGGACATTTAGGTTGTTTCCACATCTTTGCTATTGTGAATAATGCTGCAATGAACGGGTGCTGATATCTCTTTGAAACCCTAATTTCTTTTTTTTTTAAAGATTTTTATTGGGGAATCGGGAAGGGGAACAGACAAGTTGCTGTCCTTTTGTTCTTCAGTCTAGTTGTGGAGGACGTCGCTTCACCGGCCCATGTTGGTATTATGATCATTGCGCTCTTCCCGGGTGAGGCAGATAGGTCACTGTCCACTGGACGGCCGCTCACAGTAGCTCACGGCAGCTCACTACAGCTTCACTGCAGCCTACACTATCACCGGCGACTCACGGCAGCCCAGCTCCAGGTCGAGCTGTTGTTCACCATCTTAGCTGTAGAGGGCAGTGTCACTGGCCCTCATGTGGGATCTGAACCAGGGCCCTGCTGCTCAGAGCTGGCGTCCCAAGCCAACTCTTAACCAATGCGCCACTCGGCTGGCCCCCAAAACCCTAGTTTCAATACTTTTGGATACATACTCAGAAGTGGGATTGCTGGATCATATGGTAGTTGTATTTTCACTATTGTGAGTAATCTACATACTGTTTTCCATAGTGGCTACACCATTTTGCATTCCCATCAACAGTATACCAGGGTTCCAACTTCTGTACATCCTCACCAACATTTATCTTTCTTTGGAAATTATCAAAAACAAAGGACAACAAGTGTTCATCTGACAGTTGTCATTGCCAGAAAACAGAGTCCTACTCAAGCTGACTCAAGAAAAGGGAGGTTTTTGGTAAGAAAACACGTATCCCATGAGAATCCTAGTGCAGGATAAAGCTCAGCCTCAGAACTGGAAGGTGGTTTTGCGTTCAAGGTGGGTGTGGGGAATAGCTCATCTGTCTCCCAGGGCATCTCTATTCCTCTCTTACTAGCTTCCTCTTTTCACTCATGGTTTTTGTCTCTCAAAACACCACCTTGGACATGGCCTGACATGACTGCTCCTCTCCCCATCATCTTTTTGTTCTTGTCCCTGCTGCAAATGGCCTATGTTTCTCAGCTTCCCAGTTCTAATTTCCTAGGAGAGGAATACAAATGGCCAGCTCATCTCAAGTCCACGTTGTTGGCCTTGTGATATAGACAGGCTGTTTTGAGGACAGGTAGCCACTTTTCATTCAATCAACCTATGCCAGGGAGGCAGGGTCTCTGGCATAGTTCATGTCCGCTGCCTCCCAGTAAAGCTGTTATGGAGTAGTTTGCCTTTGAAGATGTGGACTAGGAGACACAGTAAAATATACGGTATATGTATAAGCCTGAGGCTTCGCATGTAATTCGAAAGTTAATGACATGTCCATTCATGAGCTTCAAACACCCATATTCTTACCTTCTTAATTAAGAGAAAAGATAGCATTTGACCATAACCCAAACCTCTTAGGCCTCCACCCCAACTAAACTGACTTCTTTAATCTGGTAATGCAAATATGTTGTATTACAGAGGAAAACACCATAGTGCCAACTCCCTAAGGTAAGGGGGAAAGGAGAAAAGGGCAGGAGACAGACAAATCCTGATAAACTGACATCACTGGTCTTTAGCCCATCTTTCGGCAGGCATTCAGTCAGTTTTCTTTACACCCTATGATCATCTTATCTTCTAAGTGTCTCCAGGTGCCATATGAGGTCAGTGTTCAATGTCAACTAGAACAAGGCAAGCAGCATTGCCAACTGACAGATGCCAATTGGGAGCTTATCATTCTTGGATTATTTTATTCCCTGGAGTGATATATGCAGGAGCATAAAGCATGCTATTTTGACAGCCACCTAATAATAATGGCTGTCAGACACTTGTAATGCTTCTTGACTAAACCTTCCCCTAGATAAACATCCTTTTGCCTATCAATTCCCAGTTACAACAACAATAAATGTCACAAAGTCAATAGGAGGTTTGCTAGTGACAAGTGCCTGGACAGAGGAAGAAACAAAAAAAAAAAACCACTGACAACCATTAAGAACCTGGTGGTGGCCCACTCACAAAGTGAGTAATAGATGAAGAGAAATTAAAAGGTTGGGCTGCCTTGTAAACAATGTTTCTCAAACTCAGAGCAGGGCCTACAGGAGTTGAAAAAAGATTCCAAACAGGGTTTCCAAGTCCAGAGCTGCAAAGCCCTAAAGAAATGTAAAAGCATTTGACATGTAGTCTTATCTCGCAATTATCCCTGAGTAGCTTAGTTTAAGAGTTTTCTTGTAAATCTTAACAACATTAATTGATTTTTATCTTATCATTCCAGGTAAATAAGTTATGGTAGCTCTCGAGGGGGGAGGGACAGAAAGGTGCTCTGTTTTGGTACCCAACAATAGTTATCAACCTTTTTGTCCTAGATGCCACTTTTCATCCCTTCCTCAAAATAGCCCTTTAAATCCCCTTACACTTCCTGCACACAAGGAATATTACGTAGCTGTTAAAAGAAATGAAGTAGTGCTATATGCACTGGCATCGAACTACACTGTCAAATGAAAAAAGTTTCAGATTATAAGGAATCATCCCATTTTAAAAAATGAGTAAAGAAACAGATCTGAAAGAATAAATGCTAGCTGTTAATAACGATTATCTCTGGTGGATGGGATTATGGAGGATTTTCACTTTCTATTTTTGCCATTTCTGATTTGCTTAAATTTTTCCTACAAAACATGTTTTGTTCTTGCAATCAAGAAAAGGATATTTTAACCCCCTATAGTTCATCAAAAGATGGTACCACCACAGCTTTAGTTCTCACTTCAAATTTGTATAGGTTTTAGAGAGGCAGGAGGGAAGAAATTAACAAAAAAGGGTCTCTGGGGATAGAAGAAAGTCATTCACTCTGTTTTTGGTAGTTGGCACTCAGGAAGTAAATCCTATGAATGGCACAGGAGGCAGAGTGGTATAGAGGTCAAATACAGGGGCTCTGAGTCCAGGTTCAAGTCTCAGCCTCCTACTAACTTGTTTTGTTACTTCCTCTGTTTACTGATAATAAATATGTACGAAACACTTAGAACATGTCTAGCATATGATGTGTTCAACAAAGGGTAGCTATTCTTACTTTCAATGGGGAAGCTAAAGTGCTATAATTGAAAATCATTTTCATTTACTTTTAGTTATAATGTCTCAAATTTATTTTCAGCATAGACATTGTGATATTCGTGTGTGCATTAGTTTTATTCTACACTGTAGGGCGGTGAGTTAACACTCAGTGGTGTGCTGGAAGACGCTGAAAGCACTGGCTAGCAAGAGTTGATTGTGTACATCCTTTCCCAACTCTTGTTACTTTAGTGAGAACAGACTGGTAGCTTGAAATGCACCGTGGAAAATGACAAATGTGATACATCAGTGCTTTAAACGTTTACCAGCACACCACTCTTAACATCTGAAGGACCCTAACTGAGAATACACACCCCAGGGGTGATTAGTTAGCAACTGAAATCTCTAATCAAAGCCCACAGTCAAGAACTCAACAACAAAAAAACAATCAAAGTTTTAAAAAATGGGCAAAGAACCTGAACAGACATTTATCCAAAGGAGATATGCAAATGGTCAATGAGCACATTAAAAAGGTGCTCAACATTATTAGCCATCAGGGAAATGCAAAACAAAACCACAATTAAATACCATTTCACACCTACTCGGATGGTTATAATTTTTAAAATGGAAACTAATTACTGAAGAAGATGTGGAGAAACTGGAACCCTCTTACATTACTGATGGGAATATACAATGGCTCAGCTGTCGTGGAACAGTTTTGCAGTTCCTCAAAAAGCTAAACATAGAATTACTATATGACCCAGCAAGTCTACTCCTAAGTATATACCCAAAAGAACTGAAAACAGGGACTCAAACAGATACTTTACTTGTAAGCCAATGTTCATAGCAGCATTATTTACAATAGCCAAAGGAAAACAACCCAACTGTCCATGGACAGATGAATGGATAAGGAAAATGTGGTTTATCCATACAATGGAATATTATTCAGTCATAAAAAAGAATGAAGTATTGATACATACTACAACATGGATGAACCTTGAAAACATTGTCCTAAGTGAAATAAGCCAGACACAAACGAATAAACACTGTTATAATTCCGCTTATATGAGGTACGTAGATAGGCACATTCATAGAGACAGAAAGTAAAACAGTGGTTGCCAGGGCCTGGGGGAGGGGGAAATGGAAATGTATTAATACTTAATGGGTACAGGGGGTACCCATTTTCATCACCCTATTAGAGGTGATGAAAAAATTTTGGAAAAAGATACTGGTGATGGTTACATAACATTGTGAATATAATTAGTGCCAATGAATTGTACACTTAAAATGGCTAAAATGGCAAATTTTGTTATATATATTTTACCACAATTTAAAAAATTAATAATGTAATATACCAAAAGCCAATGAATGGTAGAGTTTAAATGGCTGAATTGTATGGTATGAATTATATCTCAATAAAGCTGTCTGGGTTTCTTTTTGAAAGCCCACAAGCAAGTTGTGGAGCAATTTTTGAGGGGTGATTGAAGCATTCTCTATCTTGATTTTGGTGCATACACCTGTCAAAACTCACAGAACTGTATCCTTAAAAAGGTGAATTTTACTAATTGTAAAATATACCTTATTTTTTTTTAAATGGAAAAAGCCACACTCAAACGGTTTGTTAACTTTAATTAGAACAATGGATATTATAAATGACATTTCATTGGGGGAACTTCTTGGTGTTCAAGATTCATGGATCAGTTAGCAATATTATTCATGTACTCCCACCCTTGCATGAATAAGACTCTAGTTAGCCCAGTGTCCTTCACCTGCTGGGAATGACATTTTTGGCTCAGGAGTCCCAGTGAATTTTATATTCAGACACTTAATGGAGGATTGAGATGCGCCCTTTGATTAGAAGGCAAGCTGAATCCTACCACCAGAATAGTATCACATCTACCTCCAGTGAACCTTTCATACAAGACAGTGGGTGGAAATAATAAGAGACAGATTGTCTCTGGGCATACAGATCAGGCTGTATGACTGTTCTGTGCCTGATTATTAATAAATGTTAGTGTGGCAAATTTAATATGAATTGCTTTCATTGTCATGTACAGGTTATGGGGAGGAAACATCTAACTACTGGAGATCAATGATACCTGCCAAAATAGATTCTAATAACTAGGGACAACCAAATTGGCTTATTACATCAATTTGCAACAAATATTTTTGGGACTTCTGTACAACAGAAATGTGTCAGATGTGACCAAACCGAAGAAACAAACAAACAAAAATCTACTTTTCCATTCTGACTGTATGGCTAGCAGGGATGAGGGGATGGGAGTTGTTTGAGTTTATTACTTATATACAAGGTACAGTAGTTCCTCGTCCCTTATCCATGGAGGATATGTTCCAAGAATCCTCAGTGATGCCTGAAAACTCGGGTAATAACAAACCCTATATATACTATGTTTTTTTCCCTATACATACATACCTATGATAAAGTTTAATTTATCAAGTACGCACAGTAAGAGATTAACAATAACAATTAACAATAAAATAGAAAAATTATAACAATATACTGTAATAAAAGTTATGTGAATGTTCTCTCTCTCTCTCTCAAAATATCTTGTACAGTACTCACCCTTCTTGTGATGATGTGAGATGATAGAATGCCTACATGATGAGATTAAGTGAGGTGAATGACACAGGCATTGTGACATAGTGTTGGGCTAACTAGAAGGGTTACTTGAACACAAGCACTGTGGTACCATGACACTCATCTGATAACCCAGACAGCTACTGAGTGACTAATGAGCAGGTAGTGTGGATATGCTGGACAAAGAGATGATTCAAGTCCTGATCAAGACCGAGTCAGATGGCGCAAGATTTCATCACACTACTCAGAACGGTGTGCTATTTAAAACTCATGAATTGTTTATTTCTGGAATATTCCATTTATTATTTTCAGACCAACGTTGACCACAGCTAACTGAAACCACAGAAAGCAAAACCGTGGATAAAGGGAGCTACTGTAGTACTATTAAATGAATTTGTTTCACAGAAATATTTGCCATTTAATCCATTGCTCGCCTTGGATCCAGGATCCAGGAAAACCAATGATATTTAACAGCGGCATCTCTTTAAATCAAGCTGAAAGTTCGGACCCAAATATCAGTTTCAGATGTGTCCTCTAGCCTCAGAGGCCACGTGGTTAATTGCCGTTAAGCCTCGGGGACTTGAGCGCAAGCAGGAGGCAACCTCAGTGTGTGGGTGAGCACAGGGCGGAGGAGGTTCAGTGAAACAAGAGAAGGCAAAGGCCAAACAGAAGGAAGCAAGAGAAGAGTTCATTCACGTCTTTTTTAAAATCACATTACCCTGTATTCTGTCATCACAAAAAGTGATTGTACACAACTCCTTAAAATAAAGTAGGGGAAAGCTGCTGGGAGACCGAATACTAACTGAACTAAGTTGCTGCTACAGCTCTGAGGTCTTCAAGGACCAAGATCAAGGGAAATCATGACTCTGGTTCCATTTCCCTAAGTATTTTATAACAGGAACATATCTAGTCATTTCACTAAAACGAGGTGTAGCCTAGAAAATGGGTAAACTATTTGAAGCAAACCCAATACATCAAAATCAAGACTTAACAACCAAGAAATTTGAATGCTATAATTCACATGACCAAAGGATTTTTCCAAGAGGCACGCCATGAAATTCCTTAGAATAGTGAGGCAAGCTGCCTTTCTGCACTTAAAGTAGGGTTTAACATATAGTTTTGTAGCACAAGCAATTTTGCAAGAGTATATTTTTTTCCCATTCTTACAAAAGAAAAAGCAACAGAGATAAGTAAATTTGAAGGAGAGAACATTGGTAGCTCTTACAGGGACATTTTCTTAACACTTAATTCTTATATCTATGAATAATCTCTCCAGGCTGGTCACAATGATCCAGCCCTGTTCTTGTTTGCTAGGACCCGTTAGGGCAGTAGACATGGAAACACCCTCAGCCATGCTCAGGGATTTCAGTGTTACTGCTACACAACTCTCATCCTCTGAGCTACCGCTGGCCCCTCAATCCAAACACTGCAAGTATCACTCTCAGAAATTCTGGCCCAGGTGGTACAGAAAGTAAAACTCCACACCCAGTGAATCCCTAGAACACAGCTCTAAGTGAAAGTTAATTTGTTTTCTATGGAAAGTGATATAACTGGTTTACAATGTTATTTCTTAAGATTGAGAAATCAATTGGACACAAAATAGTCATGGGGATGTAAAGCATAAAGAATAAAGTCAATAATATGATAATAACTATGCATAGTGCCAGATGGGTACTAGCCTAGTCAGGAGGATCGCTTCTTAAACTATATAAATGTCTAACCACTATGCTGTACACCTGAAATATAAAATAATATTGAAGGTCAAAAGAAAGAGAGAGAGAGAGAGAGAGAGAGAGAGAGAGAGAGAG
>NW_017731664.1:209612-220025 GCF_001890085.2 Hipposideros armiger | reverse complement strand
AGAAAGAAAGAGTTTTTTTAAAAAATCAACTGGAAAGCTTTCCTTAAAGCCAGGCCAACAGAGCATCCAAACCAAAGTATAGAGACCATGACCCCCAAGTACAGAACACTAGGTTTTCCAGATTCAAAAGTAATATCCCCCACCCACCCACTTAGCGGCAGAAAGTAGAGATGCCATTTTTTCAGGAACTTACTCTTGAAAAAGCCATTAGGAGGCACTGTCATCAATCACCCCTCCTTCAGATAGAGCAGAAACCTCTCAGACAGATGCCAATTACCTTAGGTTTCCTTGGCGAAGGCAGCTCTAGAGCTTTCCTCAGCTATCCAGTACTCAGGAACCATCTTTCCATCAAGAAAATCTTCCTTATTAAATCTGTCACACCCAATGTCTATAACTGAGGAAGGCAAAAGCAAGCATGTTGAGAGATGAGGAAAAGGGACATTGGATCAACAGACTTAACCTTGAGGTGATTACAAACGTAAATGGACTGCTTTAACAATAACAACACCTACCTCTTATTGAGCCCTTACTATGTACCAGGAACTGCAGTGTACAGACACTCTATCCCCACAACAACCATGCAAGGTAAGCATTACTAGTCCCATTTTATAGACAGGTCAACTGAAGTTCAAAAAAACCTCACCCAAGCTCAAATAGCTAACAACTGGCAGAACCAAACATTTAATCCACTAGTATCTGATTCCAGTATCTAGCAGGATTACTGGCAGATAGTACATGCTCAGTAAATACATGTTACAAGAATCCATGGTCTTAACCCTTAAACTATACCACCTCTATGAGCAGGACAGAAACCATAAAAGATCATTGATTTTTGCAACAATCTTAAGTGTACAGCTCAAAGTAGTTTTGTTTTGTTTTAATTTTCTCCTTCCCTGCAATGGCAACTCAAGGCAAGAATTGTTCCCTTTTCTTTAATGGAGCAACGGTGAAAAACTGCTTCACTATGCCGCGAGTGGGAGAAAAGGGCTACTCACAGTTATTCTAGCTGTATCTCAAGTGCAGGAGAAGAAGTGAGGTCCATACAGGGTCACCTTTTCTCTCAAAAAGTAGCCCCTGTCAATTGTGAGTGAAGTGGAAGGGGCATTGTGTTCTCGATTGCAAGGCCTGCTGACACATGGAGAATTAACGTTCAGCTGTCTCCCAAGGCCCCCGCCTGAGTCAATGGCTCTGAAGCCTTCTAGGTATGACTTACCGTATTTGCCGGCGTATAAGACGATTTTTTGGCCCTGAAAAATATGCCTCCAAGTGGGGGGTCGTCTTATACACCAGGTACACTTCAGATAGACTGCCCATAGTGCTTGCCCCGTGCCATAGTGGCCTCCCGATGCCCGCCCACTTCATTCCACATACCGTTCAGGCATCAGCAGCGCTGCTGGGTGTATGCTCGGCTGTTATGCGATTTTGCTGTTATGCGATTTTACCACACTCGCAAAATCGCACACAGCCGACCATATAACAAACTCTGTATTTTGAATGGAAATGTTAGGGGGTCGTCTTATACGCCGAGTCGTCTTATACGCCGGCAAATACGGTAATTAGAATGTGTGTTCCCAAAAGGGAGGGTGGTTATGAGCTAGGCTGTCTCCCTGAGCCCAGCTGTGCCTGGGGATTGAGAGTCCAGGTAGCTGGGCATGTAGGGGAGTGTGGAGGGAAGGAGAGTCCCTTTGACAGTGTTTTTCTTTTTCTTCAAAATGAGCCCAGAGGCAGATCTTTAGAACAATGACAGTTAATTATTAAGCCCATGTGCTAAGGTCACAATAGGGTTATGGTAATATAGCCCATGTAATAAGGGATAGGGTGGAGGCAGTATGGAGCAGTTAGAAGGGAAAAATATAAATGTTCAACTTAATAGAAAATGGGGAGGGAGAGCCATGAGGTTAAAAATATTCTGATAAAACAACTAGAAATTTTCGACTAGCCTTTAAAGGAAGCAGGGAAGTGGGAACAGACTGGGTAGGCTCCCAGGTTGTTTCTGAAGAATCAGAGAGCCATCCAAGACACACTTTCAAGGCACCAGGGCCACAGAGGGCAATTCTGTCTGTGGCTAAGCAACAATGAACAGCCCTGCCTCCCCTCACACAGGGGCCATTCTCTCCCACCTCCCAACTCAATGCTGGATGCTGGCATGTATCTGAGCCACAGGAAGGCACACAATGACTGGAAGCCGATGTAAAATAAATCATTTTTGTTTTCTGATGTGGCTGGGTTTTGATGGAGCTGGTGAATCACTACTGGCCAGCCCTACCCAATAAAGGAGGAGTCAATAACTCACCTCCTCTCCCAGCAGCTTGCCCACTCCTGGCAGAGGTTACCTTGCAACACCTCTCTCATCCATCACTCTTCGTCTCATGAATTTTTTTTTAGCTGAGCCACCCTGCCACCTGTCGGCAGCTCAACGGCAGCTCAGCTCGGGCCGGGAATCAAACCGGCGACCCTGTTGCTCAGTGCTCGCACTTTTGAGCGAGCTCTTAACCAACTGAGCCACTTGGGCGGCCCTCGTCTCATGAATTTTTAATGGTTCCCTATTACCACCGGTATCAAGTCCTAGTGTCTCCTGTTGGTATTCCAGCTTGTCACACTCTGCCTCAACCTTACCAATCTGGCACTACTCCCTCTTCTCCCAACAGACCTCCCACTGGAGGCAGTTTCATTTTAAACCAACCTCACAGCTTCCTCTCTCTCCACGGTTCTACCAGGATCTGAACTGCCTCTCCAAAATTCTAAGCAGACACAATGTCAAAGTTACCATAGATTACTATAAATACCGAGCTTCTCTTAGCCATAAAAAAACTGTGCCTTTAAATATTCTATAAGATCCTGCACTGTTCAATATGGTAGCCACTACTAAATGTAGCTACTTATAGTTAAAGTATTCAGAATTAAATAAAATGGAAAAATCAGTTCCTCAGTTGCAGTAACCACCTATCAAGTGCACAGTAGCCACAAGTGCCAGGTGGCTACTGTATTCGCGAGTCCAGATAGAAAACATTTCCATTATCACAGAAACATCTACTGGGACAGGGCAGTACTATACTATATATGCAAGAGAGGAGTAGCCTAACGTGTGCTAAAATTTTTGTTTATCATCACTTGGAAAACTTGAGGATCCAGATTTCACAAAAAAGAGTGCATTGAACTTAGGGATATAGCCTACCTTAAGTAACCATCAAAGCATTCTTATCAGTGATCCCAAACAGTTCTGTAAACATCACAAATAACTGCAACATCACAATATTTTTAAAGTCACATGCAACCTTCCAACAATGCACTAGTAGACTAGTCAGGCCACTGGATACTAAGTTCTCTGCTAGGTTCTGGTAGCCAGTACAGATTAACATGACTCAGAGTCCCTGCCCTAGAGAGAAAGCCCCACACACAAGAAAACTACAAAAAAAGCAGAAAGAGATAAAGGCCAGAAGAGAGACACTATGGGGCAGACAGGTCTGATGAGTGGGAGGAACAAGGGAGGACTGCATGGACAGGGAGATGAATTCAGATCTGGACCAGGACCTATGGGGTGAGAAAATTTTGACACAAGGAACTCCATGAAAGGGGACAACTACATGAGCAAAAGGGAAAGTGAATTAGGGTCCAGGGTGCATTCATGAGTGAGCGAGCCAGAGAAGAAATATGACAAATAATCAACAGCCATTTAAAATTTTGTCAACCCCCGTAATAGTCAAAGAATTACATATTAAATCGGGTGCCATTTTAAAAAAGATTTTGCTTTAGTGAGAATATCAGTTGGCAAGGATGAGGTGGAATGGGCTCTCTTTTACACTGCTGGTGGGCATGTACATGGGTACTACCTTTTTGTAAAGGCAATATTAAGCCCCTTCAAAATATTCATGCCCCCTGACCTGACAACTCCACTTCAAGGAAAACAGCCTACAAAAGAATTTGAAATACAAAGATTTATGCACAAAGCAGTTCTTTTGCAATGTTAGTTATAACAGAGAAAACAGGCGATTACTGGGTAAATTATGACCTGTGACAAGATGGAGTGTTACAAAGCCATTAAGAATTATGCTTCTGACAATTTTAAATGACATGGAAAATGTTCATGAGAACATTAAGTGAAAAATAGCAGGGTACAAAATTGGTAGTATAAAATATATAGTCATAACCATGTAAAACAATATGAGTAAAAGGAAGAAAAAAAGCAAAAATGTTAACATTTTGGTAGCATGAGTATGGGTGTATTTTATTCTCTCTACCAGGGCTCAGCAAACTCGAGGGTGCCAAAAACAATGTATACACATTTGAAGAAAGAAAACAAAGTATTAAAATTGTAATAATATATACTGATAGTACAAGATGAATAAGATCTGTGTATACATTTTTTTAGCATCCCCGGGATAGCCTACAAACCAAATTTGGCCCACTAACTGATCTATGTGTCAAGTTTTATCGGAACACAAACACACACATTCATTTCTATATTGTCACTGTCCATGGCTGATTTTGTGCTATAATAGCAGAGTTGAGTAGTGACAGAGACAATATGGCCCCCAAAACCAAAAATATTTACTATCTGGCCCTTTATAGAAAGTTTGTCAGGCCGGCCGAGTGGCTCAGTTGGTTAAGAACTTTCCCAAGAATGTAAGCTCTGAGCAACATTGTCGCCGGTTCGATTCCCACATGGGTCAGTGACGCTATGCCCGAGCTGAGCTGCCAACAGGTGGCAGGATGGCTCAGATGGTGAGAGCATGTGCTCCTAACAACAAGGTTGCCTGTTTGAGATGGTGGGCTACACCCACCCACAACTAAAGACTGAACTCTGCATCTTGAGCTGAGCTGCTGCCCAGGTGGCTCAGGGAATAGAGCGTGCGCTCTTAACAACAAGGCTGCCGGTTCGACTCCCGCATGGGATGGTGGCGATGCCCACCCACAACTAATTGAACATAGCACCTTGAGCTGAGCAGCATGACTGGACTTAGAGCTGAGCTAGCTGAGCCCTCCACAACTAAGATTGAAGGACAACAACATAGCTGTTCCCCTTCCCCAATTCTTCAATGCTCTTCCCCTCCCCCAATTCCCCAATTTAAAAAAAAATCTTAAAAAAAAGTTTGTCAACCCTTATGTTTTCCAAATTTTCTGTAATGGGTATCTGTTTCTTTTTGCACTCTTTTTCTAAAAGGTCTATTTCCGCATTGTGAAGGGCCACAAGGAACAGGCAAACAACTTCAGATATTATTTTGTAAGTAACTGGGAACACTAGAAGTTTCTGAGGAGGGTGCGACATGCACTGGCATGATAAAACACAGGTAAAACACAGAACACCAGATCAGTTAAAAAGATGGAACTTAAACTGTATGCCAGGCAAGTCTGTGATTCCTCAACAGCTGTGAATCTGGGCCACTCCTCATTTAAAAGAGAAGGTTAGCCTAATATTTGGCTCGTTATTGCTGTCAAACTTCCTCCTCTGAATAAACTCTATGAAATGGCCTGGGCCGGCCGAGTGGCATGATGGTTAAGAGCAGTCTTGAGATGCCAGAGGGCCCTGGTTCGGATCCCACATATGAGGGCCGGTGACACTGCCCTCCACAGCTAAGATGCTGAACAACAGCTCAACCTGGAGCTGGGCTGCCATGAGTCGCCGGCGACGGCGGAGGCTGCAGCCCCTGTGGCAGTGGGTTGCCATGGGCTACCGTATGTAGCCAGCAGCCAGCGTAAGCCGGCAGCAGCCGCCATGAGCAGCCATCCAGAAGCCAGTGACTGATCTGCCTCGCCTGGGAAGAGCAATGATGGTGCCAACTTGGGCCAGTGAAGCGACGTCCTCCACAACTAGACAGAAGAACAAAATGACAGCAACTTGTCTGTTCCCCTTCCCCCAATTCCCCAGTGCTGTTCCCATCCCCCAATTCCCCAATAATAATCTTTAAAAAAACCACAAAAAAAAAAACAACAAGAAATGGCCTCCTCCCTGTAATAATGACCAGTCAAACTTTGTCTTCCAAAAAAAGGGGAAGGGCATATGCAAATTTGTGATTTTTGCCTTGAAGTTTAGAATGGTATTCCTGTGCTCTTGAAGTCAGTCCTCCGTTTTCCAAGGTTTTTCTCGTTTCCTCTTACTTTCCTGTTCTAGAAGTACACAGAGACACGACATTGGGTAAAGGGGAAGGAGGGTTAGGGAAAGGCACAAAAGGAGAGACTAGAAAGCATTTGAAGCTTCTATCTCAAAAGCCCTCAAGGAACCCCTACATCTATCTACCCAGCCTTAGAACCTGGTCAAGAAGACCCTAAAACCCATCTCCAGGGAAAATGGGCCATCCATTTGGTTTTATCTTTAGGAAGGAAAGCACTTCTCTCTAAGGGAAAGACTCTATTCAAGGCTCTCTATTCGCAGGCTTTCTCTCCAGGTTCTATGTGCCTTTCCCACCTGTCTCAGGCCTACTTTCCCAGATGCACTACAAATAACCAGTTCATACAATTATTGTTTACTTATTCTCTCAGGCATGAACACAGTGAAAGAATGGAGATGGTCTGAAGAGTAGTTTCCTCTCAAATGAACTCTCTACCCATCACAAAGATTAATCATCTACAGAATGAGAAACTCCAAACTACCATAATTTCAAGTCTGGATGGAATAAAAACACAGTAAGTAGGTCTCTCGGTCTCTCTCTCTCTCTCTCTCTCTCTCTCTCTCTCTCTCTCTCTCTCTCTCTCTGTCTCTTCTTTTAAACACATGACATTTTCAGGATCTCAACAAATTAAAGCTGTGAATTTCATTTGAGGTACCTTATAAAACAGAACAATCCACATGTATTTATATTGTATTTTATTGGTTCAAAGAGAGAGAAGATACAGAATGCATTGAGGTACTCAATTATTTCACAGATCATACTTAACATTTTACATTTTAACATATACACAGTGCCAACAATTGTTCTCACGAAGCTTCTGAACCATTAAGCTGCACTGCTCTCCTTCTAAATTAAATATAAGTAATTTGTTGTCATAGCAATGTTTCTTCCCACTCCAAAAGAGTTCAACACAGGCATTGTTTCAGCAGGCAACTATCTGTGTACCAAAAATTGGTCATTATCTTCTATCTTCTTGACAAATGTCCTGTTACATTTAGCTGCCTGGCTTTTACAGGTATGAGGAGACTATTTCTTTGGCACTTTCTAGCACCTGTATAGGAAAGGGGCTTACAGGACCCCTCTGGAACTGCCTGGAAGCATATCACAGCTAAGCCGCCTGGAAGCATATCACAGCTAAGCCGCTGGGTGACAGCCAATCTCTCTAGTCATGATGACAACAATCCTTTGTATTATTACCCAGCTTTACAGTTTATAGAGTGCTGTCACCCACTTCATTGTATTTAAGACAATACTAGACAATGCTTATATACTTCTTCCACTGCCTACATCAGGTGAGTTCTTTAACTATGTATATCATATCAGTAATAAGTTACACTTGTTCTGCTCTTGTTCTCTAAGGTTGAGTTCTGCTTTTCTACCCTTTTGATGTGGTATATATTAAGCTACTAAGGGCAATAAAATAAACTTGTGGAATTGTTACAGAAGTAACAAGAGGCACAAGATACCATTTTGTCAGTTCCTTGTGTAATGACCCACTAACAGATTCTGTTTAGACAAACACATCAGACCACACTCCAGAGTCAGCACCAATATTAATGCTAACCTCATATTTGTAGGACATGTTAGTTTACAAAGCAGTTTCCCAAAAAAAGATCTGATTTGGACTGTGCCTCTTATCCACCTATCCCCCCAACACACATAAACACAGCTGGATCAGGATGTGGAGATCTAAAATCTTATTCCCTGCCTAATATGTTATCCTTTTTTTTTTAGCTGAGCCATCCTGTCGCCTGTTGGCAGCTCAGTGGCTGCTCAGCTCGGGCCGGGAATCAAACCACTGTTGCTCAGAGCTCAAACTCTTGAGCGAGCTCATAACCAACTGAGCCACTCGGCTGGCCTATCCATTTTTAAATATATGAATAATTGAATGAATAATCAGTGTCTCCAAATCCAGTTCCTTCAAGCCCTGACCTTTAGTTCATGCAGCCATATACAATAAAATATAGAGTCCTTGCCCACCTCCATTAAGTTAGAATTTCTTATGCACTACACTTTTTTGTGAAAAGCAAATTTGAAGGATGACTCAGAGGGTGGAGAGGAGAGATTGACATTAGCCCAGGTCTTTACAAAGAAGAGAATGGGGGCAGGGAGATGGATTTCCAGGAACTGACACTTTTTTTATACACTCCTGTATTTTTATAATTTTTAAATTTATGCACATGTTATTTCTACAACCAAAAAAGAAAAGTTTAGTTTTTAAAACGATGAGGGAGAAAGAGGAGTATTGCTGCATTTAAAGGAAAGGACAGCCAGAAATGGATCACCTAACCTCCTTCTTTGATCCGCTCTGGGAGGGATGGAGGCGCTAGCGAAGAGGAGTGCTTATTTAGGAACTAGAATCAGAATCAGGGGTTACCCTGACAGAACCTGAAAATTAGATTTCACAGCACCATGGCGGCTCAGGAGTTGGAGCTAAAAAGTTCCATTCTAAACCAAATGTGACCAGATGTAATTTGTCTCTCTGTATGACTTCCAGCTTCACGTAGACTGATTCTATTCGAAAATCTAATAAAAAGTGCAGTCATTGCCATCGTTTCTGTTGCTTGGTCCTTGTGGGCACTTGTCTCCCACAGACTTTATTTTCTTTCCGCAGAGTGAGCTGAGCTGATGAATTATTTAGAACCCCTATGCAATTATTATCTCAATTTCTGTACACCTTGCCCCTGTCAGGTGGAAGGGGATTGAGGACTACCCACATAATTACAGCTATTGAATCCAAAAGGCAAAGAGCTAACGGGCTTTGGGCCAGGTCCCACAGAAAATGCTAGGCAACAGGAAGAATGCCTAAGGGTCTGAAACCTGTCTGACCAACCAACAGCAATGCTTATAAGCCCCAAGATAAACAAAGTTCTCCTTCCCAACCTCTCACCCAACCCAAAAGGAATACAGCTTTCAAAACTACTTTAATGACCACAAAATCCTCTGGCACTTGAGGATACGAGGGTGTTAATTTTCTTTGGCAAAGTCAAATTGCTTTAAGAACTTAATTCTATAACCAGTATGGTACAACTCTGATTTTAAATGTGTTTATTCCCTGGAGCTCAAAATCCAATTTACCCAGGACACCTAGAAGGATGCTTTTGTTTTCAACAAGGCATCCTTATTAATTTACCTACAGGCTAAGTCGCAATGGGAACCCCTATATTGAACATTTGATCAATGGATGGAACAAATAAATGTAAATAGTAAGCTACTATACCTTATAACATAGCTTCAAAATACATAAAGTTGACAGTACTAAAAGGAATAGATATTCCACCTTTGTGGAATAATTCTTCTAATAATTATTAACTCTTCCAATTGGAATTAACTGTTCCAATAATTGATAAGAGTAAGCAGACAAAAATTGGGTAAGGCTGAAATAGCAGCAGAATTAACAGGGTTGATCTAGCGGACATTGGCTTCCTGCTGGGCCAGAATGCAAGTCTCAACAAATTTCAAAGAAACAGTCCACACAGACCACATTCTCTGATCAGTTATTAAGTTAGAAATTGGTAACAAAAAGGATAACTAAAAAAAATGTTTAGAATTTTTAAAAATCCTTCTAAACAGCCTATGGCTTAAGAAATCACAATGGAAATTACAAAATACTTGGAACTGAATAACATAACAAAATACTACATAGAGAAATTTGTGAGATCTAGCTACAGCAGTAGGAAGCACAAAATTATTAGCCTTTAATGCTTATAGTCAAATAAGAAAAGTCTGAAAATAAATGAGCTAAGCATCCAAATAAGTTAGAAAAAGAACAAGAAAACTCAGGGCAGAGGATATGAAGAGACATTTCTCCAAAGAGGACATACAGATGGCCAACAGGCATATGAAAAATGTTCAACCTCACTAATCATTAGGGAAATGCAAATAAAAAACACAATGAGATACCACCTTACCCCGGTCAGAATGGCTATCATCAATAAGTCAACAAACAATAAATACTGGCGAGGTTGTGGAGAAAAGGGAACCCTGCTGCACTGTTGGTGGGACTGCAGACTGGTGCAGCCACTATGGAAATCAGTATGGAGGTATCTCAAAAAACTGGAAATGGAACTACCTTATGACCCAGCAATTCAACTCTTAGGTATTTATCCAGAAAAACCCAAGACATTTATTCGAAAAAATATATGCACCTCTATATTCATTGTGGCGCTATTCACAATAGCTAAGACTTGGAAACAACCAAAATGCCCATCGGTAGACGACTGGATTAAGAAACTTTGGTACATTTACACAATGGAGTATTACTCAGCTATAAAGAAGAAGGAAATAGTACCATTTGCAACAATAT
>NW_017731664.1:200723-206027 GCF_001890085.2 Hipposideros armiger | reverse complement strand
TGAAGCGACGTCCTCCACAACTAGACTGAAGAACAAAAGGACAGCAACTTGTCTGTTCCCCTTCCCCGATTCCCCAACGCTGTTCCCCTCCCCCAATTCACCAATAAAATCTTTTGGAAAAAAAAAAGAAAAAGAAAACGACTAGAGACTGTACGGGGTAGTTTGTTAAGCTCTAGTGTGAGACCGCCTAGTTTCTAAACCCAACTCTACCACTAGCTATGTGACTTTGGGCAAGCTACTTAGTTGTTCTGCACCCTACCTTTTAGAATTCTTGAGAGGATTAAATGAGTTAGTACATGTAAAGCATTTAGACAAGGGCCTGGCACAAATTAAGAGCTAAATAAATGCAAGCTGTTATTATTAGTGTGAAGTAGTTAACAGGCCTATTACCAAGAGCTCCAAGGTTCCAACTACTAGAGTCGAAGCCATCTCAAGGGTAAAGTCAGGGAACCACCTGCCATAAGAGCCAATGAAACTCACCCATATTTTCCCCAAGGCTGGACACTGAACTCCCACACCCAACATACAGCTCATTATCCACACACCCTGATGTCTACAGAACAATTACCAGAAGCACACACCCTTTCTCTGGAGATTTCTACCCCAATCTTACCAACTCTTTAACTGGCAGCAAGTCAACAACTTCAAGCTTCCTGTTGAGATGAAATCCAGGGTTCTTAACATGTACTCCTCATCATCAAAAGAAAAGGCAAACCTCAGCCCCTTGGGGCTGACAAATGCCAGGAGAGCTTCATGAGATATTAGAAGGAAGGCTTTTGTCACTGGCTCCATTTCTTGGAGGGAAGGAGGAAGACAACAACTAATATTTTTTTAACAACTACTATGTGCTGCACACTATTCCCACTGCTTCACAAATATTAACTCATTTAATTATCTCCATAACCTGAAGAGGTGGATAGAATTCTTAGCCCCATTTGACAAATGAGAAACAGGGTGACAGGGATTAGGTGTCTTGCTTAAAGGCACACAGCTCATGAGTGACAAAAATTAGCTTCGGACCCAGATCTGACTCCAAAGCTCTACGTCATCCTAGAAGAAAATAGAGGAGGCTAGTTCCTGAAATGAAGGAGGGAAGTGGGTACTACATATATGAAGCTATGGATTTCCATTCTCCTTCTGAGACCAGAGGTCAAAATGAGAATGGGAATGCAAACAATCATGTGAAGAGAAGATTGAAAATCAGCAAATCAGCAGAGTATCCAAGTTACTGTTAGCAATGTAGCCAGATAAAATGCGGGTGCCATTTTGTGGCATGACTGAGCAATATTTCAAAAAATCCCACAAGAACTACTGCCACTGGGTAGCCTCATTTCATCTGCTCTTTTTCTGAAAAGCAGGATATTGATGGCCACAACATATACTCATATGAGCTTTTCCAGGTAAGAATAAGGTCAAGTCAGCTTATGGTACAGGATTGGCAGCTAAAGAACAGGATATTCTTCTTGGGTTTTGATGCCACTGGGTTTTTAACGCCTGCCATATGGCAAACACCACTGGGCAAACTGGCTTGATGGACCACAAGTGACAAGTATCTCAAGGGCTTTAACCTGGGACTGGTGAGCAGAAGGCTAATATTTGTGCAGCACTATGTGCCAAGCATTACTGCCATCATAGCCCACCTGTCATGGCTTCCCCTTCCTGTCCCCACATCAATGCTTTTGTTTCTCTTAATGGCAGTAACTAATCTGAATGGGCAGAAGGGACAACAGCCTGGCTTTGGAAGCAGCCCTCAGAGCCCTGCCTGAAACAAGTGGGTATATTAATACATGCCATCTAAAGTAAGGGCCTCTGGGCCGGCCGAGTGGCACGATGGTTAAGAACTGGCTTGGGACGCCAGAGAGCCCCGGTTCAGATCCCACATATGAGGGCCAGTGACACTGTCCTCCACAGCTAAGATGCTGAACAACAGCTCGACCTGGAGCTGGGCTGCCGTGAGTCGCCGGCGACGGCGTAGNGGGGTGGGAGGGCAGTAATTGGGGGAGGGGGGTCGTTTCTGTGTGAAGGGTAAAAAGGATAAGTATTACATTGTTCTGTACACCTGAAACTAACAATAAAAAAAGTAAAAAAAAAAGGAACAAGAAAACTCAAAATATGAAGGCTAAAACATTTTTTTTTAAATTAGCAGAAATTAACAAAATAGAAAACTAACATATTATAGAGAGGATTAACACAGTCCAAATTGCTTCCTATAAAAGGTTAAATAAAACATAAACTTCTGGCAAGACTGATTGTTAAAAAATAAGTAATATTATTGGGCCGGCCAAGTGGCTCAGTTGGTTAAGAGTTGGCTTAAGTGCACGATCTCTGAGCAACAGGGCCACCGGTTCGATTCCCACATGGGCCAGTGACACTGCGCCCAAGCTGAGCCGTCGCTGAGCTGCCAACAGGTGGCAGGATAGCTCAGCTGGTGTAACAGCAAGATTGCCTTTTCAATGATGGGCTATGTCCACCCACAACTAAGACTGAACTCAGCACCTTGAGCTGAGCTGCCGCCCAGATGGCTCAGTGGATAGAGCATGCGCTCTTAACAACAAGGCTGCTGGTTCGACTCCCACATGGGATGGTGCCTGCGCCTACCCACAACTAAGATTGAACACAGCACCTTGAGCTTAGATGCCACGAGCTGCCGACAGGAAGCCAGATGGCGACTGGCGCCCTCCACAACGAAGACTGAAGAACAACAACTTGGCTGGTCCCATCCCCCAATTCCCCAACACTGTTCCCCTCCCCCAATCCCCCAATAAAATCTTTAAAAATAAATAAATAATATTATGAATGAAAACCTCTTTTTAACATCTGCAGCTTTTTTATATATTTAAAGTAAGTCTTTTATTTAAGTAAAAATAAAGAAAAACAGTTCACCAATTTTATCTACCCCACCCCCCACCTCTGGCAACCACCAATCTGTTCTCTATACCTATGAGCTTAGGTGTTTTTGTTTGTTTCGACACATAGAGGAGATCATATAATATTTGTCTTTCTCTGACTTATTTCACTTAGCATAATGCCCTTGGGGTTCATCCACGTTGTCACAAATGGCAAGATTTCATTCTTTTTTTATATGGCTGAATAATATTCTACTGTGTGTGTGTGTGTGTGTGTGTGTGTGTGTGTGTGTGTGTGTGTAATGATTTCTTTAGCCATTCGTCCACAGATGCACATTTAGGTTTCTTTCCATATCTTGGCTACAGTAAATAATGCTGCAATGGACATGGGGGTGCACGTCTTTTATTTTTAATTTCAAAAATTGTTTAATTTTCAATTGCGGTTGACATGGAATATAATATTTATCTCAGGAGTACAACATAGTGATTAGACATTTATATAAATTATGAAGCAATCACCCCAATAACTCTAGTACCCATCCAACACTATATATAGCTATGACAACATTATTGACTCTATTCCCTATGCTGGACTTTCCATCCCTGTGACTACTTTTCTAACTGGCCATTTGTACTTAATCCCTTCACCTTTTTTACCTATCCCCTCAACTCCCCTCCCATCTGTCAACCATCAATGTGTTCCCTGTATCTATGTGTTTGTTTCTGTTTTGTTTGTTCTTTTTTTTTGTATTTTAGATTCCACATATAAGTGAAAGCATGCGGTATTTTCCTTTCTCTATGTGACTTATTTCACTTGGCATAATACACTCTAGGTGCATAGATGTAGCAAATTTCATTCATTTTTTGGCTCGGTTATATTACATGTATACGAGTATATGTACCATTTCTTCTTTTTTTAATTTTTAAAATTTTTTGTTAGTTACAGGTGTATAAAACATAGTGATTAGACATGTATGTACCTCAGAAAGTTATAACCCCAATAAGTCGATTACCCATCTGACAATTAGTGATTTTATAGTTTCATAGTGTTTTCTGCAGTTTCTATAGTTGAGGCTACTACTCATTTTAAACCAATAAATTTGAAAATTTAGACAAAGTAGTCACATTCCTAGAAAAATATAAACTACCAATATTGATTAAAGAATAAATAGAATACTTGAAAATTCCTATCATCATTAAAGAAATGGAATCAGCAGTCCAAAATCTTCCCACAAAGAAGACACCAAAGCCCGGATAGTTTTACCAGCAGTTTCCAGCAAGCATACAAGAAACAAATAATTCCAATCTCATGCAAACTATTGCAGAGTTTAGAAAAAGAGGAAGCACTACCCAACCCTTTTAATGAAGCTAGCATAAATTTAGCAACAAAACCTGACAGAGACAGCATGAAAAAGAAAAACTAGAGCCAGATTCATTCATGAACATAGCTGTAAAAACACCTAATCATATACTACCTAACCATATCCAGGAATAAGAAAGATAACAGATCATGACCAAGGCAATTTGATTCCAGGAACAAAAATGTGGTTTCATATTAAAAATTTACTCAATGTAATTCACCACATTGAAAGATTAAAGAACAAAAGCAATGTGATCGTCTCAACAGATGAAGAAAAATCCTTTGATAAATGCATCACCCATTCATGAGTTAAAAAAAACCACAATTTCACAACTTCAAATAGAAGAGAACATCTATAATCTGATAAAGGATTTCAGTCAAAAAATCTAGAGCAAACATCATACCTAATGGTGAAACACTGAAATTATAACCTTTAAGACAGGAGACAAGATAAAGTTACCCACCATTGCCACTTGTATTAAACATTATATTAGTGATCTTAACCAGAACAGTAAAGCAAGAAAAAGGCATTTTAAAAATGCAACAGCTGCAAATAAAGAGACAAAGTTCTCATTACTTGCAGATTTCGATTACCAATATAGAGAACCCAAAAGAATCCTCAGATAAATTAACCACAATTAACTTAAAAGCATTTAGTGAAGTTGCTGGATACAAAAATAATGAACAAAAATCAAATCCATTTCTGGATACCAGCAACTAACAATTGCAACATGTAAGTTAAAAAAGAAAAACAGGGCCGGCCAAGTGGCGCATTAGTTAAGAACTGGCTTGGGGCACCAGCTCTGAGCAGCAGGGCCCCGGTTTGGATCCCACATGAGGGCCAGTGACACTGCCCTCTACAGCTAAGATGGTGAACAACAGCTCGACCAGGAGCTGGGCTGCTGCAGTGGGCTGTCATAAGATACCGTGCGTGGCTGGCAGCCAGCATGAATGGCCGGCAGCCGGTGTGAGCTGCCGTGAGCGGCCATCCAGAGGCCTGCGACTGACCTGCCTCAGCCGGGAAGAGTGCAATGATAATACCAACATGGGCCAGTGAAGCGACGTCCTCCACAACTAGACTGAAGAACAAAAGGACAG
>NW_017731664.1:164346-198583 GCF_001890085.2 Hipposideros armiger | reverse complement strand
CTCCACAACTAGACTGAAGAACAAAACGACAGCAACTTGTCTGTTCCCCTTCCCCCAATTCCCCAGCGCTGTTCCCATCCCCCCAATTCCCCAATAACAAAAATCTTTAAAAAAATAATAATGAAAAAATAAAGTAAGGGCCTCCATTTCAAGAACACACACATCCACATAACCCAACAATAATATACAAGTACTTTTAAGATCAAAACTACCACTCTAACTGTAGCATCATATAGGTTTTATAGATTATTAACCTTAAGTGTTCTTGGATACAAAATGATTTTTTCAGATAAATGAAAGGTAAACTATACTAAACTGAAGTATGTTCTACCTGCTCTTAAACTCTGAAGGGAAATAAAAGTTGCATGTACAATTTGTTGTTTAGATTGTTTCTCTTAAAGAAACCACTGTGTCCCAAAGCCCTCTTGCAAACCAGAACACCAATTCTAGTAATTCCAACATAGAGCAGTAAAAGATGAGCACCCTATATTTAAGTGCCCTGTTACCGTTCAGTTTTTATTTGATCTTCAAAAATAATTTTAGAGATTATAAGGCCTGAGAATAAACAACAGCCATTTTAAGAAGGCAAGTATTTCTGATGTAGGTAAGGAGCTAACTAAAAAGGAACCATTTCTTTATAAATTCCCAAGGGAAAACAGAACCAATGTGTAACTGCCTAAGCATGGTAAAGCGTTTGAGGTTAACTGACCCATCCAGGAAGCTCCTGGAGCACTGAGATGCTCCCCATTTTTGTATTTCTGATGTCTATTGTCCCTCCTCTAGTTCTCTGACTTTTCCATTCTGCAAGGAAGTGAGAAATGAACCCAGTGTCACCAAATGGCAGAGGTAGAAGGGATATTAGATATCACCTGGTTCAACCCTCTCCTTTACAAATGCAGAAAGTGAACCCCAGAGAATGAAAGTGAATGTACCTGACTCTGCAGTGCTGGTGACTGGCAGATCTCCTGACACAGTCCACCCCACAGTGGAAAAGAACTGTATGCAGGACTCTAAGCTCTATTAGCCTAGCAATAGTTAACAACACCGGTTTTGGAGTCAGCCAGACCTAGATGTCCATACTAGCTTGGCTATTTCCCAGCTGTGTGATCTTGGGCATGTTAATTAACCTCTCTGAATCTTATTAGCCTCATCTGTAAAATGGAAATACCAATAATAGCATCGATCACACAGGGTGTCGGGTACATGGTAAGCATTTGAAATATCGGTTGTGACCATTAGCATAACCTGGCAAATTGAAAGGCACAGCTGCCAGGTCTCTAATCCTGTCTGGGTAGGGAGAGGGCTCTGGGAATAGTAACCCAGTATCTCTACCTTGAATTACACCTGACTCTTCAGAGAAAGCCTCAGACTTGGAGCTAAATTTCTGACTTGGGAGCTAACAAGGAACAGGCTAGAAGAACCAGCCTAATGCTGGCACCACTGGGAACCTGCCCCACTGCACTAATTCTCAGGCCCACACAGGTACCTCCTGCCTCTAAGGTAAGTGTCACAAAGATTTTTTTTAAAAAAGGAGCAATTGAGCTGGAAAAGTCATAAACACTCTAAGCTTGGGAAAGTTCCTCAGAAAGAGTAGAAAAGGTGACATAATCAGACACAGAGGGGCTAGTCTGGTTGTTTCATTCAAGGGAAGTAAGCCATCTTTAGGCCTCTTAGGTATGAGCCATAATTCCTGTGGTAACCAGTCTTGGCCTTCCCCAGGCAAAGGTTTTAAGAAAGACTAAAATTCAAACCACCCTCCCTCAACCATAAGAAATCCTGGAAGCATAAAGTACAAAATGGAATTCTCGTTAAAGTTTTAACATGAGTCATTAGGTTCGCTTGTCCTTTGACTGACTGACAGAACAGTGTAATAGGACCTCAAAGTGCGGCGCCCTGGCTTGCCAGCTCTGTCTCTGCCATTCCAAGTGGTGTGACCTTGAGCAAGTAGCTTCCTGCTCCGGGCATCTTTCCCTGGCTGCAGAATGAATGAAGAGCTTGAGCTACAAGGGTTCAAAAGGCCCTCTGACCTCAAGCATTTCCTCTTATAAGTTCTGCATATAACCTGCCACTTAAAAATACAGCTATTAGATTATAAATGACCTTTGATAATAAGCTCCCTGGGGAGCAGAAACCATACCTGATATTTCTTGTGTATTTCACAGTCCCTAGTATGATGCTAGGCTGGAACAATTGCAGAATAAATGTTGAATTATACAGATTCTCCACACAGCGCCTGGCTTATCATAAGCTTTTCACGTCAGGCAGTTCTCCTCAAGCCTCTCTCCCACCAGACTTTTCGAATATGTCAGATTTTACCATTGCTGAGCTTTTAATAAAAAGAAGCATCGCACAAGAAAACAAAGTTCCTGTCATTTCATGTGACAATGATTAAACACCTAGATGCCAGGAGCTCTGCTCTGTACCGGGAAAGGGACAGACTGGGCTTACTGCTGGCATCCGTCCTACAAGCTGCATAAGTCGGAGTGAGTGAGTTAACCTAGCCTGGTATGAGGCCCACTAACTACAGTTACTATTACTGAGGAACTCCTGAAGCTTACATCTTAGATGTCAGATCTCTCCCAATGGACCCGCAACTAACTAGCATGCAATGGGACGAGCACTTCACTAATAATCGCTCACCCAAAGGCTTTGGGGATACAGAGGAGGAAATACGTGGTGAGATATTGTCACATGTACACATGTGGGCATGCATATGCACGCACGCACGCTTCTGAGGGCCAGTATAGGCTCAGAACACATTTAATGCAGTCTTCTACACTAGTGTTTCCTAATCCTGGTTGCACATTTGAATCATTTGAGGAGTTTTAAATATGCTGATGCCCAGGCCCCAGCCCAACGACTGTATAAAAATGGGGCGGAGGTAAGAGGCACTGATATTTCTTAAACAATTCTTTAGTGACTGTAAGGTGCAGCCAGAGTTATGGACTCCTGGCCTCCATCTTCTCCATCTCTACTTCTAGTACCAAACTTGGTGACAGGTCCAGCAGACAACTCAGAGACCTGTAAGAGTCACAAAAATTCCATTTTGGTCACTCACCAGACTATTCTCTGAGCCATTAAGATAAGTAGGCCACTGCCAAAACATTTAGGGCAACCAAAACTCAAACCAAAAGGGGCTTTCTTACCCCTCAGTTAATTACAGAAGTCAATTAGGAAGCCTAGCCTATGTCCCAACCATTCCATTTACGGGAGACTTAATTACCCTGAGATCTTATCCTTTTTGGGAGAAGCTTCTCTACTCCTAAAATTGATATTTAGTTTGCCCCTTCTCAACTGCCCTACTCTGTGCCTCATATTGATGTTTCCTTGCAGCTGTCCACTCCCTCTGCAGCTCAGCACCAAGCTTGTCCTGCCCCTTGCATGCATTCTGCCTCTGGGCCACTTCGCTCCGCTTCTACTTACCCCTCCCCTTTAAGCTGAACCTCCTGGCCAAGGGGTGGCGGCCTCATTCCAGCAGTCCTCTCTCCAGGCCCACCCCCTCACCCCCACCAGCCTCACAGGCAGCAGGGCCCCTGGAAGCACAGCCTCCCAAACACATATCTTCTCAGTTGCGAAATCATCTCTCCTGAGTTGCCTTCCTTCATCCATTGAATCTATTCTACTGAAACTTTTTTCCAGGCTCCCAATCACCTTTTTTTCTTTAGTTAAATGTTTTTTTCTTAATTACTAAAGAAATGTATACTGCACCAAATTCAAACAATACAGAAATGTGTTAAGTAAAAAGTGACAGGGCCCCCTTCCCCTAATCGCTCATGAGTAAGCACTATTTGGTATATAGTTGACCCTGAAACAACATTGGAGGTTAGGGGTGCCAATCCCCACCCGCAGCAGTTGAAAATCCACATAGAATTTTTGACCACTCCAAAATTCAGTCATCCCTTGGTATCCACAGGAGATTGGTTCTAGGACCCCCACACAGATACCAAAATCCACAGATGCTCAAGTCCTTTATATAAAATGGTGTAGAACAATGCATATAGTCAGCCCCCGCATTTGTGGATTCCCAACTGCGGATCGAAAATACTGTTTTCAATCTGCAGTTGGTCAAATCCATGGATGAAAAACCTGGGATACGGAGGGCCGACTATATAGTTATAGAAAAAAATCTGCATGTAAGTGGACACACACACAGGTCAAATCTGTGGTGTTCAAGGGTCAACTGTATATTCTTTTTTTTTACATTTCTTTTTTTTAATTATTTTTTATTATGAAATACAAACATGCACATATAAAAGAATTTGCTTTCTTAGAATAGGTTTCTATCATACATGTTGTTCTGTAACTTTTAAAAAAATTTTTAACAATATATTGTGAACATCTTTCAAAGTGAATACAGAGCTCAGCCTCCTTTGTAAAGGCTGCACAATACGAAGTTTAAACAATTACGTTTGCAAACTCATCCTAGAAAAAGCGCTACATACCTCATTGCTGAATATCACTATGGTCATCTTTGAAGTACTCCCCTTGGGAAGCTATGCACCAACACCAGCACCTAGTCCACCCTTCAAAGCAAGTTTGGAACTCTTTTTCTGGAATGGCCATCAGAGCTCTCATTGTATTACTCTTGATGTCCTGAATGTCAAAAAAATGTCTTCCTTTCAATATTTCCTTTATCTTTGGGTAAAGAAAAAAGTCATTGGGGGGCAGATTAGGTGAGTAGGGAGGGTGTTCCAATACATTTATTTGTTGACTGGCTAAAAACTCCGTCACAGACAGTGCTGTGTGAGCCATTGCATTGTCATGATGCAACAGCCATGAATTGTTGGCGAAAAGTTCAGGTCGTCTAACTTTTTCACACAGCCCTTTCAGCACTTCCAAATAGTGAACTTGGTTGACTGTTTGCCCAGTTGATACAAATTCATAATGAATAATCTTTCTGATATCAAAAAAGGTTAGCAACATCATTGCAACAAGTTCGCAAACTTAATTGTCTGAACCTTGTATTCTGCTGTCCAGATTTACCATTCTGCTAATGGTGGGCTATTTCCCAACATTCTATTTACCAACACTGATGTCATAAACATCCTTGCACTCAACCCTTTACACACAAGAATTTTCAGGGTAACTATTTAGAAGTGGATGGGTGGCTGGCCACAAGCCCAGCCTGTACTCGCCAATTCCAATTGCCTTTCCTCAAGTCCTCCTTGGGCTCAGCCTGTCTGCGTCACATGACAGAGGACCTGTGCTTGCTTCCTAAAACTCCTTCCTCTCTTGGGTCTCCTTCCACTTCCTGGGTGACTGCATCACTCAGTCTTTTTTTTTTTCTGCCTCCAAAAGTAGACATATCACAGAATACTTTTCTTCTTTCTCTCTCCTAGCTTGCTTGATGTTCTCATCTCCTCCACTTTCTTCTCTAAATGAATGCCTTTTAAATCAACATGTCTATCCCAAACCAAAACTCAGCTGCCTGCTGGACATTCTGGCCTCAATGTCTCAAACATCTGAAACTCAACAAATCCCAAAATGAATTCTAAGCCTCAGTTTCCTTGTCTGAAGAAACAAAGGGACTGGACTAGACTCACTTTTTTAATTAGAAGTCTAGTATGCACTAGATAATGTAGGGATCGAAAAATTAATAAAAACACAGACCTTGCATTTGAGGAACATGCAGTCCAAAGAGTGGGGAAGATACATAAACAATTATATAATACAAGGCAGAATAAAATGCTACAACAGACAAGAGTACCTAAATTTGGCAATGGAGGCTTAAAGAAAAGAGGGAGAGTTTGGGCTGAGCTTTGAATGGTGACTAGCATGTCAACAGGAATAGAACAGAAAGACTATTTCTGGCTGAGGGCACAGCATGAAAAAAATATAAACTCAGAGATGCATGGAAGTGCATGGTACATATATTGAAGAATGTACTAGAGGACAAGGCTGGAAAGGAAAGTTAAGTTCAAATTCATAGAAGATCCTGAATCCTATCATAAGGAGTTCAGGCTTTTCTAAAGGGTTTATCTACTTGCCAGCCCAAGTCTATGTGCCAACTCCAAGTGATTGATAGTAGCTGCCTGAAACACTATGCTAAGAGATATTTTGAGCCTACATGGATAAAGCATGCCTATGATTGATTAGCAAAGTTGTCCCAGGGCACCATAAGGTATAATAAGTCCTCACTTAATGCTGTCCATAGGTTCTTGGCACTGTAGTGAATCAATATATAAGGAAACCAATGTTCCCCAAGGCTAATTGATATAAACATGAGTTAAGTTCCTATGGCATCTCATGAAATAATGAAATGACAATGAACAAAACAATGTTATCTAAGGACCTGCTGTATATGTGTAACTTGTAAGGCAATAGGGAGCTATCAAAGGTTTTTGAGCAAGGCAATGGCATGACCCAACATGTGTTTTCCTTGTATCATTCTGGCAGCAGTATAAAAGATGGACAGAGCATGAAGACAACTAGAGAAGGGAAGCTCGGTCAGGAGGCTGCCGTCGTAAGCCAGATGACGATGATGATGACGACAGAGACAAACAATCAGATGAATTAGGACAGATGAATTAAAAAAGAAAAGGAAGAAACAGATGGAAGACATCATGAATGACAGAATCAAGAGGACTCAGGCTGTGAGGATGGAAGGGAGGGAAAGGGGGAAATAGAAATCCATCAAGGTTTTAAGGGATTAGTTTATTAGATTCAGGCATACAAAACAATAAGCTGAGTCACCAGATAGACTGCAGTGTCATTAACTAAGATAGGAGCACTGAGGGAAGAGCATCATTGTTTTTCATTTCAAATCCTCCAACCATTTTACTTGTGATGCATGCCTTTCAAGGTTTTCAAGCACCCTTGAATACACTGGGAAGGAAAAAGCATGATCTGCTCTGCTTGATGGCCTCAGCATTTATATAACATATAAAGCAACCATTCTTCCTTTTTTCTGGATAGCCAAAAAATACCCATGAATATCTAGTCTTCGAAACAATGGGTTAATAAACCTTTGAATGGTCATGCTCTCAAAAGATGCTTCTTCCCACTTAGATAGCACTCAGTATTCACATGCCTCATATCACCTGATGCTCATGCTTACCCTATGAGTCAGGAAGGGGAAGGATCAACTCTATGTTACAGATGATAACAGCCATAACTCATATTTACTGAGCACTTGCTATGCACCAGACACTGCTCTAAATACTTCACATGTACCCATGCATTTAATTCTCACAAGAACCCCACAAATTAGATACTGGCCCCAAATTACAGAGAAGAAAACAGGCCTAGAGATGTCAACTAACTTGCCCAAGGTCACGCAGCTAGAAAGCAGCAGAGCTTGGATTTCAACCTGGCCAGTCTGGCTCCAGGGTCTGCACTCTTAACTACCACACTATGTGTCTTATTATATAAGAAGATTGATGCACACAGAAGCTCCTGACGAGCCAAAACTACTAGGCTCTGTCAACCAGTCAGAAATGAAACCTATAACCAAGGCCCAGGTCTGGCCAACACTTAATCCAGAGCTTTCTATTACTCTTCACTGTTTAACAAGATGAATTGACCTCTTCCCCACTGGGCTCGCAGATTATTTTGACTTGTTTCCTCTTTGGCCTTTGTCACCTCTGCTAGAAAAAGTGTCTGGGTTCTGGTATTGGTCCCTTGCCCTGAAGCCTCATACAACTGTTCACTAGGATCAGATGCAGGCCTCTATTTGGAGGAAGGAAGTGATGATGTCAGTTATAGCTCCAGTTGAATGGGTCCCATTTCCAAACAACCACTACCCCATGGCAAAACACACTGGCTCTCCATGCAGGCTCACTGCGCACATGTGCCTCCCTGCACCACCTGCCCAGGGCAAGCAGCCAGCAACAGGGGAGCTGGGGCCAGGCTCCTCTATGGAGGAGAGGAAGCAAGGGCAGAAAAACATCAAAAAGCAGTTGCTATAACAGTCAGGTAGAGAGGAGACCTGCAGCCATGAGATCCACACGTTCAAGGCTGCAATAGAGAATGATGTTCAAAAAACACAAGATTCCTGTTTCTCTACTAGTGGGCAAGCACAAAAGTCCAGGTCTTTTTATGCTGGAATGGTTAGGGGCAGATGGAGGCCACTTATGGTATTATAGAAAGACAGTGAACAGGGAGTCAGGAGACCCAGCTCTGCTTCTATTTAGCTGTGTAATTTTGGGCAAGTCACTTCACCTCTCTGGGTCTTAGTTTGCTCATCTGGAAAAATGAAGGAGAAGTAAAACTACAATAGATGATCTCTGAGGTTTCTTTCAGCTCTGACTTGGCATAACTCTGCCATGTCAACAACCTGAGATATTGCTAGAATTCTTTATCCAGTATCTAGAGTCAACCAAAGGTGAAATCGGCTAGAACCAAGAGAAAGAAGAACAAGATGAAACAAAAATGACCTTTGTGGAAGGCTGCAAATGAGGTAATACACAGGCAGTATACGAAGCACAGTGCCCGGAGCATAATACATGCTCAAAAATGTTACAAGTCTTTTTCTCACTCCTACTCCTAACTTTTCAGAAAGGCTACCAATAGAACCAAAAATTATAGTGAACTCTTCCTCCTAAATTTGACTATTTTGTGCCCATCTGACCCTGTCCCAGGTTTACAGTGTTTAAAAGGTCCAAGGGGGATCCTCACTGAGCCACAGCACCAACTGTCCTTAATGTCAACGAACAGGTATGATTGGAAAGCAAGAACCCAATCCCAAAGGAAGGTAACAAGCAAACAAGTGTGAGGAGGCAGGATTAATCCTCAGTTCACTACAAACTGACCATGGAAAAGGGGGATAAAAAAAAAACAGATGTGGACCACAGTGTACTTTGCACATTGTTTTTCAGGTCAAACCCAAGCAGGGAGTAAGAAATTTGGGAAGATGATCCCAGCTTGGTTTCCACATGTGTCCATCTGAGCAAACACAGTACCGGCTGTGAGGTGTAGCCAAACACCACACACCCAGTCAGGAGTCCCTGTGTCACGGCGGGCTTCACATTCTTCTCCACAAATCTAATGCAGCCTTGGCCTAAAGGTCACCCCTGACCTCCTGTGCCCAAGACAGCACCGTCGAGAGCCCGGCCCAGGTAGAACAGCCACAGGGCTGGGGGTCAATCTGTTCTCCTCACTCACTGGTCAGAAACCCCACAAATAAACATGGACACTTGACCTTGGCTTGGTGCTAGCTGGCAGGGCTATTCTGAGGAAAGCTGAAGTGGACAGTTCAGTGAGCTGCTGTGCAGCGGAATGGAAATCCAAAGGTAAACGCAGCCCTTTTTCTCAGGGTCCCCTGATATTCCTCTTGGAACTTGGAGCCCAAGGAAAAAGGGAGAAATGCCCATGTGAAGCAGCAGCAGCAGTAGCTCCAGGGGCTGGATGGAAAATGGCTGAACATAATAAGGCATTTCTGCACATGACCCTCAGCCACATTCCTGCAGGGTGCAGAGAATAAAGTGCAGTGACAGGCATGTACATGCTCAAGTGCCTGGAACTTAAAAAAAGAAACTCTTAACAAATGCAAACTAACTGACAAGGAACAAGTGGTGATATGAAGAGGACCCTTTATTAAAATCCCCCCTAGGTCTTGGAATGAGTGACCTTCCACAGCTAATTTCTAAAGGTTGTTGTTTCTTTGGGTTGCTGTTTGTGGTAGAAATGCCCTCCAAGCCAGCACCTCCCAGGGAACCAGGATAATTACAGAAAACATGACCTTAGTCTTCTCTTTTCTCTCAACTTTAAGACAGAGGGACTGCCTATTTACTTACAATGATTGCGAATATGCATGGAGGCCTTCCATTGGTCTTGGTGGTGTGGGGTAGCCCCACCCCAAGGATGTGAAGTCACATGACCAAAGCCTCAGGCCTAGAAGGCTACACGTAAAGGAAGACTTCCTCTACTGACTGGGGCTTAGGCCCCAGAACAAAGTCAGCTCTGAAAGAGAGTACCAAAGCAAGAGAGGTTTACCATATCCTGGAGATACAGGAAGAATCACCTATTGTTTTTCCTGTCCATTTGCTGATATGTAAGCAAAGCACAATGAAAATCTACGCCCCCAAGGCGCACATTTTCCACTACACTGTGGTTCTCCTTCAGCAAAGGTACTGGTGTACTTTAAACCCATCTTTCTTCCAGGAGCTCTGGCAGCAGCCCTTTCTCCTCCAATAATTACCTAACCCAGGTAACAGTGGCACTTGAGGAAGTTGCACTCCCCTCAATCAAAAGAAATAATGTATACTGAATAAGTAAAACATAAATCCACACACCTGTTTCTGCTCACCCACCCCCAAACCACTCCATTCATACCTCTGGCATGTACTCACTGATTTCCTAGGCTACCAATCTCAAGATAGCTTGCACCATGGAGCTGGCCCATTGATAAAGAGCAGTAATAATGAAGCCGAGAGGTCTCTGGAATGCCAAGATCTCCACCAGTGAGAGCCATCGTCCAAATTCTTCAGAATGGGTGATTTAAGGTAACTTTCAAGTTACCCACAAAACTGTCCTTAGGCTGCAAACACCCAGAGATTACATGGGTGCCAACTTCATGGACCCAGTATTTTTGCCCACTGCGTCAAACAAAGATGCCAGGGAAGCTTTTCTTGGGTGAGCTTCTTAAAGCTGCCTTCCTGTATCTCATTCTTATTATCTTATCCCAACATCAAGCACCCAAGCTCGCAGCAGCAGCCACTGCCACCATCATGATGAGGCTCGCCCTCACTGTCATCACTATCATCACAGCTAAAAGTTATCGAATGTTCTTATCCGGCGTGCTACTGCTGCCTTGACATACATGGTAGTAATACTCCTACAATGAAAAACTGCTTCCATTTGTTGAGTGCTCACCGTGAGCCAGACCTTCTGCTATGTGCTTGACTTAATTTATTTCATTTAATCCTCACAACAACCCTACTAGGTAGGTACTACTATTATTCCCATTTTAAAGCTGAGTGAAACTGAGGTTCAGAGCTGTTAAGTAGCATGCCTAAGGTCACATAGTACTAAAGCTCAAATACGAACCTAGGAGATACGGTCCAAAAGCTCAATCCACTAAGCTGAACTTGAATTAGGAAAAGAGGCATTTCTACTGCCCTATTTAGTCAGGCTTCCTGATGTGTCCCAATCCAACCCTACAGGGTCCCAGCAAGAATCTGGCAGATCAATGCCAATGGAGAAGACTGTCTAGCCCTTCCATGTACATGCCAGCAACTTGGATTTGATTAGTCTAGGAAGAGAATCAAGACTCGAAAAGTCTCTCATCACTTCCATTTTCCCTCAACCTGATACCTAAAGAAAGCCCCTGATATCCAGCAGCCTCTGCTAATGCTCTGCCTAGAACATCTAATAAGTGTTTACCCAGGGCTCCCAGAACCGTACTTAAGGGCCTTAATGTGCAGTCCAGCTCTGCACCTTATTTAATCAGCACCTGAATGAAATGTCTTTTAGCAACAGCCAGAACACAGTCAGCCAGAGTCTTTCTGCAAACACAGCTGGTGGACTGGCAAAGGCGATTCAATTCACAAGCAAAATACACTCCAAGTTTATGCCACTGCTGTTGTGTGATGGAGACAGAGATGAAAGGCATGAGGATGGAACTAGAATGGGCTAAAGCTTCTTTTCTCCTCCAGATTAGCTTGCTTCTCCCTCTTCTACCTACCTAAACACCCGCCCACAGGGAGCAGCTTGAACTGTTTCTGCCAAACAGGCCAATTTTCTCTAACCTCCTGGCTCTGCCATCCATTCCTTTCCCTCAGAACCACCTGGCCCAGGACAAGATTCATCCCAACTTTCTTCCCTCTGGCATTTCCTCCAGCAGCTACTGGAAAGGAACCACAGCCAACCAATAGATTCCCCAAACCCTCCCCTTCAGGAACTCAGGCTGGCAACAGGTCCAAGTCCCCTGACATACCATGCACTGCCAGATGTGCAAGCCATGCCCTGTTTAGCTGGCAGAAGCTGAGTAAGCCCAGAAGAGGAGGAGTCCTCTCCAAGCCTTCGGATTTAACCACTGCACCCAAGCACCCTGGAGGCAGACTTACCCTGGGGGGTCAGCAAGTAGAGTAGCGAAACACTGATAACCCCAGTTCTCTGAATGGGGCAGGGTAGGGAAGAGGCCAGAAGCTTGGCAAGGAACATGGGAAAGGCCACTGCTCACAAGCAGTGGGACACACCCCACCAACTGGAGATCAAGTTAGGGTAACAAGGCCTTTTAAAAAACTCATCTTCTCCCCCATGCCCACTTGAGTCTGTGAGCCATTCACATGTTAGTATGAACCTCTTAAATAGAACTGCTTTCTTCCTAGTTCACTAGTGGTTATCACCTCCTCTGATGGAATGGGCATTTTAAATTTTAGAAGGAATTGTTTTGAAGCTTGGAGTACTCTGGAAGGAAGCAAGCTTGGATGGGTGGGTGAGGGGAGAGACTTGGAAACAGGGAACAACACAGAGAATACTATCTCACAAGCCCCCTATCAAGCAGGACTCAGGGGCAATTGCAGTTGTCTTATCAACAGTCCAGAAGTGACAGGACATTCCTACAGTATAACTTAGTTTGCCAAAGAAAAAAATAAGAAATCTTCCCCTGATAATAATATGCGAATGACTCCAAGTTACAGCAGAGACATTTTCCTGTGAAAGAGGAAGTAACTCTGCGCACATATCATTTCCTATGCCTCGAATTCCCATCCTTCCTACAACATACGAGCGCAATGAACTCCTACTCATTCATTTACACACGTTCATGGAACACCTACTATAAGCTAGGCCCTGTGAGATGCACTAGAATAGAAAATAAGACAAGCAAGGGTCCCTGCTCTCATGGAACTGATGTGTCTCCTTCATGAGCCAGCTGAAGTGTCACCTCCTCTAGGAAGCTTTCCTTAATTGCACTAAGAAAAAAATACACTGCCTTTTTGCTTTGTTCAAATCTGTTACTGTACATGTCATTGTGCAATTTAGTTGACCTCTTTGCTTGACTGTCTCATCTAAACTGTGAGCAACATGAGGGCAAAGAATGTTTCTTATTTATCTTTGTCTCTCCAGTGCCCCACATACAGAATGTTTGACACATAATAACAGCATTGGATACATGTTTGCTGAATGGATATAAGAATGAGTAAATCCCCATGAGCATTTAGAACAAGAGTCCCGCAAACAGAGTTAAGTTAACACGCAGTAACTATGTGTCAATATTTCCTCTTGTTAGTTCCAAGATCTTAGAGGCTGGAAGGAAGGGGGGCATGCAGAAGGGCTGGAAGGTGATGAAGGGGGCCTGGCTGAAATAATCAACTGACATAACTCCCAGGCACCAAACAAGCCACCAGAACTGGAAAGCCACCTCACAATAACATGGGGCCCTCAACCTCTAACTTCAGCCACATTATTTAACACCTACATAAACACTGAGGTGCTGCCAGAAGACTAAATGCCCTGTCCATAGGGCAGTCATGCCAGACAGGATGCGCATCTGAACCAACTTCCTACCTAAAACTTTAGCCACTAGATAAGGTCTCTCAAGTGGGGTCCACGTCTCGCTGGCCTCAGAATTACTCATAAATGCTTGTCATAAATTACTCAGAGCTTGTCATAAATGCAGATCTCAATCCTTGGCCTATCCCTACTCTGACTCTGTGTAGAGAGCCAGGCATCTGCATTATAACAAGCTTCCAAGGGAATCTTTCACGCAGAAAGTTCGAGAATCACTGGTCTCCACACCCATATTCTCTTCATGTCCACTCAGCCAGTTACTGGCAAAAGAGGCACACCTGAGACAAGATACTTTCAATTTAACAAAAGATATGAAAGACCATTGATGTGTTCGTGAACTCGGGGGTGGGGGTGGGGCATGGCTCTCCCTCCCAATGTGTACATCTATCAAATCATAATGTTGTAGCCTTTAAATATCTCACAATTTCCTTTGTCAATTAGAGCCCAATAAAGCTGAAAAAAAAAGTAAAAATAAAAAATATGAAAGACCAGGAGAAGCTGAGAAACTTGGCCCTTCTTGCAGAGAGTATTTCAATGAGGCATGATGATATGAGCTACCCACTGAAGAATACTGAAAGGGAGAAAGATGGAAAGTGAGTCACTAGCTAATAACACTTTTTTGAAAAAAAATGTATATGCTCTTAAAAAATGAAAAAAAGAAAGGCATGTCCATATGTCTACCGAGGGATGAAGACTAACAGCATAATTTCCTCACTGGGATGAAAGGGGACAGATACTTTGGTTAGAGAATGCGCTGCAGTCCTAATAACCAGCTCTTTGTGATGGAAATTCATCAAAAAGATGTGTGAGCTGGAGCTTAAATTGCTTCTCTCCTCTGGGTTATTTCAAAAAACAGACAGGAGACTCTCCTAATGGGCAGAAGAGACATAGGAACCGTGCCCATGAGACCTCAAGGGAACCCAGACAGGGCCACCAAAGGGAAAAGAAAAAAGGGGAAGAAAAAAGTCATTTCTGTCAGTCAGTCAGTTGGCATTATCCATGCACACATTAAACAATGTGCATATATGGTATTGTATTATGCTCTGCAGGGAATTACAAAGGGAAAAAAACCAAAATACACTACTCCTTTCTTTAAAAAAAAAAGTATTCCTGCTAATGGTGGAGACTGAACAAACAAGAAATAACAAGCGACCCAATCAAGCACATACAGAGTTACCTAGAGGTATACAAAGGTATACTTTAAAGAGCCAAATAGTCTGAGGAATGTTTAGAGAGTTGGGAAAGGAGGACAAAGGTGTTTCTAGAATGACTGGAATAACTGGAGTTGGGTCAAGGTCACCTGGAAAGTTTTACAGAGGAGTACCTCAGAGGGAACACATGACAAATCCCACGAAGACGATGACGAAGGTAGCGGCACATTTATGGCGCAGGCGCAAAAATCCAGGGAACCTGTGGATCACCCCGAGTAGGAACCAGCAACATACTGGTACTTAAAAGCAAGCCCCATGTTGGATTGTACCAACAGGTGGATGGAGAAAAAGCTGGCAAGTGCATATTTTCTCTCTGCTGGGTGTAGGCTCGGCCTCTGGTAAGAATCAGTGTTCAGTTTTACAGGCTGTGCATTAGAAGGGTATGCAGGCATGGGCAAGGATCCAAAGAAAAGCAACAGAAACGATTAGAGGAATGGATTCTACTGATTATCAAGAAAGGTGAAAAGGAGTTGAGGTTTGTCAGGTTTTGAGTCTGAGGTAAAAATGCATTTGTCATCTGCCACCTTTGATCCGCTCTGTCCAGCTTCTCTGTTTAAGTGACCACATAGTTACTCAGAGGATTAAAATGTTTTGTTTCCATGTGGCCCATTTCATGGAGAAGATGGAGATGGGAAAAGGTGAAATAATTTGCCCAGGTTCCCGAGCAAGCCATGAGCTAAGCTAACATTATAATTTTAAATCCTAGGGCTGTCTGTGGGTTGTTTAATCCATCAATCCACACCACTTCTCTTTATAATGGACACCCTCAAAAGACTGTAACAACAAAAGATAGAAAAAATTCTCTGCAAATTTCCTTGGGGTGAAAAATAAACTAAAAAGAATGTCATGCTTCATTGCCGAGGCCCATATAAACATCATCCCCGTGTGTCCCCCTAGACTGGTGACACAAGAACACAGTCCACCTGATAAGCTATCAGCAGATAGCTGGACCCCTCCCTACCCATTACCCATCTATGTCAATTCCAAGCAGGAGCCATTAACAGTGCTCCAGACAACAGATGGAGATGAGGCGGTGTGGTTGGTCTGAAGTCAAGGAGCGGGTCGACAAAAAGCCTAGTTCTTAAATCCATCAAGTTTCCTTTAAAGCAAATCCATCACAGAGCAAAGGGAACACACCGGTGTATATTCAGTTATTTCCAAAAGGTGTCACAAAAAGGTCAGGAGTGTTTTTAATATGTGCCATTCTACACTTTCAGCAAGGAGGGAGGAAGAAAATCAAACAGTGAACCAAAAGCAGATAAGCCATATTTGGTGGAAATCAGACTTCTAATATATTGTAAAAAGGCAGAAAATCAAATAGCAAATGGCAATTCTAAAAAAAGAACGGGACTAACGCAGTATTACTGGCTAAAAACTAGTGGCGTGGGGCTCTGGGACGATAACATTAATTACTATTTGCCAAATGTCCAACCTGCATCCAGCCTGCCTTATGTGTATAGGACGTTAGGCGTTAAATGGCATATGTTGTGCCTCACTAAGTTCAGTGCCCAATCAGGAGATGTTGGCACAGACACATACAACACCATCAGGATTGGACAATTAGACAAGACACTCAAAATGGAATCTTTGTGTCAAGTTCCTAAGACAGAGACAATATAACTGCATGCAAGGGAGATAAAAGGCCACTATTTTTTTTTCTTAAATGTGTGCTGAGTTTTTTGTTTTGATTTTTTGTTTCAGGTGTACAAAACAACATAGAGATTAGACATTTACGTACCTCACAAAGTGATCACTCCAATAAGTCTATTACCCATCTGACACTATACAGTTATTACATTATTGACTATATTCCCTATGCTGTACTTTATATCCCGTGAATATTATTTTATAGTTGGCATTCAATATTATTTTATATTAATTTCAGGTGTACAGGGTAGTGCTTAGATATTTATATAATTAAGAGGTGATCCCCCTGATAAGTCTAGGACCCATCTGACACTATATATAGTTCTTACAATATTATTGACTATATTCCCTATGTTGTACTTTACATCCCTGTGACTATTTTGTAACTACCAATTTGTATTTCTTAATCCCTTCACCTTTTTGCAGCCGGCTCCCCAACTTCCTCCCACCCTCTGGCAACCATCAGTTTGTCCTCTTTATCTATGAGTCTATTTTTGTTTTGTTTTGCTTCGTTTATTCTTTTGCTCCCACATATAAGTGAGATCATATGGTATTTGTCTTTTTCTATCTGACTTATTTCACTTAGCATAATACCCTCTAGGTTCATCCATGTTGTCACACATGATAATAATTTCATTTTTTTTATGGCCAAGTAATATTCCATTGTATATATGTATCACTTCTTTATCCTATCATCTATTGATGGGCATTTCAGTTAAGATCACCAATCTTTACAGATATAATCAGTCAAATTATCTGGCATTTTAACCCTTCTGCTGAGAACATGTAGATTGGAGGACTTAAATAACTAGGAGAATCTCTTCTTGCTAAAGGCCCAGATCCCACTGTGGCAGCTAACTTCTTAAGCCACCTCTGCCAGTAACTTGGCTGGGTGATTTTTGGTAAACAGCATAATCAGTCAGTAAATTCTATTTCCTGTCACCCACACCTGCCCAAATAATATGTACAAGGGGACTAGCCATGCTTTAAAAAATACTTATTGGTGTAACTGGTAAACACCACTGATATTCAGCAAGGAGTTTAATGATGGCATGCTAATCTTGGTGCTTACTGATCCCAAGAACCCTCAAGCATCTCCGGCTTGAGCTTAGATGTGAGATGGTGCTGCTTCAATCATACAAACCTCTGTGAGTCCACAGCCCCAGGGCCTCTGAGCAATCAGACAAGACCAAAAAGAAACCTGACAGCCTGAATATTAATCAAGAACAGAACTCAAACACAAGAAGTACTCTTCCTTCTGCTTCGAAAGCTGGCAGCATGGCTAGGATGAGGGTCTGTGTAACAAGGTCTTAGGAATAAATACTTTACAGACTGAAAAATGGGAGCTGGGGAGACTACCCAATTTCCCTCCGACTCTTCTATTTCCTGGCCGAAAGCAATACTATCCTTGTTACAGACAAACTTACACTGACTCTGAGGAGCAAGGCCTTTCTATAAAGCCAAAATTGAGTCATCCTGTTGCGAGACACACATCAGAAACGTTTCTGCTAAGCTATCCCTTTCATTTCAGCTAATGTCTGCCTTCCCTTATTAGAATCTCTGAACTCCATACAATTTATTGCCATAATATAGCCTAATTCAGCTAATTCACTTGCCAAAGCATTTCTTTGTACTCAAACTCTCCCCTTTGGAATACACAAAGTCACAGGGAACACTTGATCATCTCTTTCTCCAGGCCCGAAGCCAATTTATCACAACCCTAAATAAGACAATGTATGTAAAAGGGCCTTAGAATAAATATTAAAGTGCTAGATAAATGTAAGGTATCATTAACCATACTTACTATCATTAGTTATTGCTGCAACCAAGTCAGAAAACTGTTTCCAACCATCTGTTGTGAATTTTTTTTCAAGGACTCAGATCAACTTTTTAAAATCCATATGTTCCTGCATCCCAGGAAGAGCCATAGGTAGGGGTGGAATGTTGGCTTCATCAAAGGCTAGATCCCCCAGCAGGCCAGACACAAAGCAGTGACTTAGCAATAAAGGGTAAAGGAGTCTAATCTTGGGTGGGCTCAAGAATTCCTCAGCATGACTCTGTTCAGAGTTTGCGCTAAGCACAGGACAATCGAAAATGTACAGGTGAACAGGAATCAGTCCACAGTTCCCCAAATATCCATTTCTCTGCAGCAGCCAGCCGTAAGTGCCATCATCATCTACACGTGTCCCCAAGGGTGACCTGGTCAGGTTGACTTTACTGGGGAGACAGAAGGAGCAAAAGATGAACAAGAATGAAAAGATGAACAAAGCCACCTGACCTTGGCAGAGAAGAAACTAGTTTCCTTTTTCCACCTGAGGAGGCCCAAAGCATTTCTAGAATAGCTCTCTGTTCCATCCCAGCCACTGCTTATATAGGGTTGTTGGAAAAGCCATGATGCATTTTTGCAATGAAAAACACAGAAAAAAATACATCATGACTTTTCCGACAACCCAGTAGATAAAAGTATCACCGAATATAGACTGTCAAGAGCTAGGAGTACAACTCTGCCTTGTTTTGCAGATGGGCAAACTAAGGCCCAGGAAGAGTACTGTCCCCAAAGTTACACAATTAATGCCAGAACTGAGCCTCCAGAGTCTTCTAAAAGCCTCTAAAAACCTTTCCACTAAAAACCACGGTGCTGCCAGGTTTGACGTCATCACACCAGCAGCAGCCCCAGTCAGGCTGAATTTAGTCCTTTGTTGACCTTCTAGATATGTGGTTGCCAGAGGCCTCAAGACCCCTTTGTGGAAGAGGCACCCTCTGACCCTCACCACCTGCCATCCAAAAAAAGCACTCCTGTCCCAACAGCCTCACGCAGCAGCAACGGCTGAGACGTGTTGTTTCCTCTCATTAACAAAAAGCCCATTCATAAAAAAAGAAAGAAAAAGGACTGGCTCAAATTTACACAGAAGGTCTAGCTGGGAGAGCCCTGGGCTTCCTGTGAATGGCATCACTTCCCAAGAAGCCCTCCCTTAAAAAAAAATGCTGCCCCCTCCAGCCCTGCTCCGTGCTGGAAGCCACCCAATCAGTAACAGCCTCCTCATTCCAAAGTTATCCACACTTCCTTGCCACATCTGCAAAATGGGAAGGGCTTGAGGCCATTCCCATTTTACAGATTGGGAAACGGAGGCCAGGAATCTGCAATCAGAGTTCCTAGAACACAGAGCTGGCAAGCATTCGAGCCACATGTAGGCAGCACCATGCTAATCTGCCTCGCCCTCCCCACAGAGACTGCCCTGCCATTCCACTGATAGCTTGCAACCCCAAAGAGGGTTGGTTAGCTTTCCAACCCAGACGCTAATTCATCTTTTGACTGCAGGCAAGCAACCTCCCCATTGCCACTGCCAGGCCTATAAAATGGAGATAATAATCTTAACCTCCTGCCCTACACAGGGCTGTAACAAGTCTCCTGAGAATAACCTTTACAAATACAAAAGCAACAAAGATGCTAATGACAGGTTTCAAAATTGTCCCTGAATGAAACACATCAGGTTTTCCACAGCTTGAAATTTCTAAAATATTTTTTCCCCTTTCTCCTCTTCCTTTTCCTCCATGATTTTATAGTTTTCGAACATCTCTCCATATAGGCTGGGTACAGAAAGACAGTCTCACTTTTGGTACTCACCCAGATTATTTTTATGTATCTAGCAATTTTCCTTTTTCATCCCTTTTTTTTTCCTTAGCACTACTAATGGGGGAGCACTACTAATGGGGGACGTAAACAATTCAGCTGAGTGTCCCTGGACTATGACCACAGGAGATAGAATAAGAGGGATAAGATAGAGAGGTTTGCAAAACATAAATACCTTCTCACCATGGACAGAGAGCACCAGCCCAAAGTTAGTGAGACAGCCTGGGGGCCTGTTTCACAGTGCACTTAGTAGGAGCTTGGTGCTGCTCCAACCCTCAGAATTCGAAGGCAGACTGTACCCTAAGAATCATAAACTCCCAAATGAAAGACTAATTAAGAAAAACCATAAAAGTCTTTCCCCAGAGTACCACAGTGGAGACGAGGGACCTTATGTGACCACCTCCAAGAAAGTGTCACCAGGCCTCTGGGAAATTAACTATGGCAGAGGGTATGGGGGCTGGACCAGCATGGTCCCCAGATATGATTCTGATAGGGCACCTGGATGGGGTTGAACTTCCGGAATGCTTGTGAAGGGCCAGAGCAGGGCTGGGAGGGGAGGGGCAGCCAGCCTGAGTGCGGGTCTTTCCTAGGACTCAGGCACTATGTTCCTCCCCTCCACTGTGAGGCTGATGCATTGTGCAAAGCTGAAAGCCAAAAGGGAGATTTGCACAAAAACATCCGCTGGTTGGAAAATCATTTTTTAGGGTCCCACTTCCCGCAGGGATGAGGTGCTCTATACTGCCGAGTGTCCTGAGCACACGAATGGCTTATCACTGAGGCTGCCCAGGAAAAAGTCAACGGACTCACATGCATCATGGTGACCAGGTGACAGGGGTTGAGCAGGTAGATGACGGTCTTGGTGGCGAACTTAAAGCCCACCTCCACCCCGAAGGTCAGGCACAGGGCTACTAAGAGCAGATTCTTGCTCAGGCTCTCCTTGCCTTCCTCGGGCCGCCGGGTCACCTGCTCTGGCTGGCAGCCATGGCCACCCCTACCGTCCTCCTTCGTCTGCCTCAGGATGTGCCGCAGGGCCACCAGGATCTCCAACAGGGCCAGGGTCAGGACCACCACACTTTCCAGCAGCCGCTGCTGCCAAGAGAGGAAGGCAGCACAGTCGGGGCCCCCATTGCCTGCAAAGCTGGGGTCCACGCCCCCATAGAGCCAGTCCAGGAGACTTTGGTAGCTATACCGGGACATGTTGCAAAGTGGTTCCCCTCGACCACTGTGCAGGAAGCAAGAGCGAGATGGAACACAAGCCCGGAGGGTTGCCCAGGTGCAGGGACATGTACGGAGGGCACACCCCTGCACCCCCCTCCAGACACCGGGGCACCGAGAGCAGGGGAGGGGGAGCTACACGCGAGGCCCGGGATAAAGTGCTGGCTCTAACTTGTCCCCACGGCTGTCTGGGGAGCCCCCCGCGCTTCTCCAGTGGCCACCAACGAGGCAGGGTTGAAACGAGCCGTTGGCCAATCTAAAAGGAAGGAGAGGAAAAAAAAAAAAGGTCTCAAAGAGGCAATTGCATCGGGGATTACGAAGCAGGGAGGGGTAACTAGCGAGGGAAGAAAAGGGGAACCGGGGCCATGGCGAAGCAAGCAGGGGTCAGGGGAAGCCGGAGGCCGGGAGGGTCAGGGCCGAGGAGACCCGACACTGCCGCGGGAGCGAAACGGGGGGCAACCGGGTTTACAGCGAAGGGACACGCGGAAGCTAGGAGAGGAGCCAGCGGGGCCGAGCAGGCGGGGAGGGCGACGGGGATGGCAGGGACGCCGGACTCCTCGTCTCACGCACTCGCCACAGGGGATCGCTTACTCCTGCAACCGCGAGGGCCGTCTCTGCCCGCAGCTAGCAACTTCGCCGCCGACCAGCCCCTCCCGCCAATTTAGAGCCGTCCGGGTCCAGCCGCCCGCCCCCGGGTACACCCCGAGCCCGCAGCTCCACCCCCGGCTCCGGGCGCCCGCCCTCCAGGCAGCACTTCCCCCAACCCGCGGCCCGCCCGGGACCGGCCCCCCTCCGGCCCCCCTCCGGCAGGCAGCGGCGGGAGGAAGCGGGCAGGCAGAGAGGGAGGGAACGAGGGAGGCAGAGGGCGGGAGGCCGGGCCAGCCAGGGGCTGGGCTGCAGCCGGCTCGCGCCCTCCCTCCGCCCCAGCGCCGCATCTTCCCGCTCCTCCCGACCGGCCCCGGGGACCGGCCGCCGCGCCCCTCCTGGCTCCACTCACCAGCAACCCGGGGGCCCGCGGCCCTGACGCGGGCGACCGCTCGGCTCCCGCGCTCCCTGCGCCCGGGCGCTCGGCTCCCCCGGCGGCCGCCGCCGCCGCCGCCACTGCCACTGCGCACGGCTCCTCCTCCCGGTCTTCCTCTCCCTGCAGCCGTTGGCGCTTGCTTCCTCCTTCTTCTCCTCCCCCTGTCCTCCCCCTCGCCGCCTTCGCCTCCTCCCGTCCGGCTCAGCCTCGCGACCTCCCCAGCCCGCGGGCCACGACTACCCGCCTGGACTCCTTCCCTCGTCAGGCGCCCTCTCCCCGCCAGCCGCCCCCAGTCACACCTCCCACCCTGCCTGCCTCTTTTCGGCTCTCCCTTCCCTCTCCTTCCTCCGGGCTCAATCTCCGCCTCCTTCCCCTCCTCCCTGGCCTGCCTTGTATTCTGCGCTTTTGGAGCCTGCACGCGGGCACATCCACCTTCTTCCCCATCGTGTACTGAAGGCGCCCCCTCTGTGAAGCCTTTTGACTGACTCCACCTCCAGGGCACTTCTTTGTACACTAGGTACCTGGGGGGAACTTATCCGGCCTTCACTAAGTTCTCGTCGGCCGAAGTCTAGTGCTGAGCAACTGGGCAAGCCTTGCTCTGGAGTTGTAGACCCATACAGGACCAGGACGGCAGCTTCTCTCACCTGTCTAGCCACAGCCCCACTGCTCACTTCAGTGCCTAGGACGGAGGATTCCCCTCCTTTCTCCCCTGCGCCTCCCGCTCCTGCTCCAGTCTGGTATTTTTCTCTCTTGACCCAGGCCGCACAGCCCACCCGTGCCACGCCCTCTCCAGGCCCTCCTTGGCCCCTTTCTCCTACCAGGCCCTCAATCGGAGACAAGGCGCAGGAAAAGAAGCTTCCCCGGCCTCTTTCCCTCCTCCCTCTTTGCAAGGGAGCAGCTGCTTCGCAACCTGCTCTTGGCCAAGAGTCCTGCCGCTGAAAGGCCAGCCAGGACAATGTGGGTGTGGAGGGGCCCAAGAATTGGATAAGGGCAGCTGATGGAAACAGGGTTCCCTCTTCCCTGCTGCTTTCTACCCATAGAGTGGTTTGCTGTTCCTGGGACAAGGAGAAAGGAAAAGGACCTTCTTAAAATTTACCTCATGTTGCTTTAATGTTTACTGAATACTCACAAGGACTTAGGAGAAGATCCAGAAAAACAGTTAGGCACCTTGCCTAGGAAACACTTTCGGGTGTTGGCTGCAAGCCAGACTCAATATAAAATACAATCTACTGTATTATCAGGCCATTGTCCTCCCAACCTTTCCAAGTCTGATTTTCCTGACAAATTATAGCCTCAGAGCCAAGTAGCCTTGTCTAATTCCAAGCTTTTGTACAGCATCTACAGTAGGCCTGATGTTCTTCAAGTGCTAATAAAGAACAGCCACAGACAAGAATTGATTCAGAGGCTCACTCATTCATTCTCCTACAGCGTTTTGTTAAATCCTCTGCAACGTAACCAGAAACATTAAGGATAAAGCTGTGGAGCTCCTGGCAATGACATGAAGCATCTGCAGACCTCAAGTTCCCATCTTCAAGGAAGTAAGAATGAGGTGGGAAAAAATAATATAAACGGAGCCACTTCAACATGGACTTGGAGCTTCCATCCCAGAGGAACGGCCTTGTACATCTTCCTCCTCACACCTTTGGGACGTTAAAACTGGGCGAAATACCCTTCGGACTGGGGCTGAAGCAGCACTGTATTCCAAACAACTGTTTGCAAAGATAACAAGAAAGCAGACAACGTGACGATGGGACTGAAAATTAAAGACGTTCTTTAGGATTAGCATCACTGTGTTAGCTTATGTGCACCTTTAGAAATTCCTTTCTTCTATTTCTGTAATGCTTTCCTTCCCTTTCTCATAAATGCCCCTGCCTTCACCTCCTGACTTGGGTCTCTGCCTGAATCATTGCTTCCGGAATAGCTGTTCTCTTGGATCTCAAATAAATGCTTGTTGCCCCTCACTTTGGCCTTTTATTCTAGGTTCACAGAAGTTAGAGCAACACAATAAATGGCTTCATTATTTCCTCCAATCTCCATGCTGAATTCTAGGGAATTTGGCCTAGAGTCCTTGTGTTTCCAAAATGACCATCTTTAATGACTGTAGCGGGGCCAATTTCCTCACCTGAGCCACAAATTCCTCTTTTTCATAGGTAGAATAGCCAAGTGTTTTTAGGACCTGATTTCTAGTTCCATTTATGTCTTTTACTTGCTGTGTCACCTTGGGCAATTGACTCAACCTCTCTGTGCCTCGATTTCTATCTATTAATTGAAGGGTTATTAATTATCGATTGTCCAATTCCTAGGATTATGCATATTTAAGTAAGCGGGATTATGTACAACATTATGCAGTATATGGTACATAGAAAGCACTCAGTAAATGCTACCCATTATTTTTACCCAGTTCTGCATCCATGCACATTCACACTCAAATTCTGAAATTCAGTGCCCTCCCCCACATTTGCATAAACGTCCCTGACCATCCTTCAAAGCCCAAGTGAAATCCCATTCTCCCCACCCCACCCCCAGCTCCCAGAGCTCTCTCCCTCCTCTGAACTTCTACAGCAGTTATTGCCTGCACTACTCATTTTATTCTGAATCACATACTGCCTTCCATTGTTCTCTCATTGTTAGTCCTTTCTCCCACACTCAGATCTTTGACAGCAGGAGATGGGTCTTAATCTTTTCTAAACCCCTCACAGCACCTAACAAAGTAGCAAAGATGGCAGGCACTAGACAAACACTAGGAGATGTATAGTTTAAGCAATAATTGAACAGAAACGGTGTGTCAAATTTTAGAAACTCAAAAAGCTTCACACAAATGTCCTGATCATTTTCTTGCTGGGACACCGGCCAGAGGCTTCTTGTCTCCAGACAGTAACAAGAGCAAATGAGCTTTGCTTTTTAAGCAGAGCCTTGCAGTGCACAGTGAAAGGGGAACCCGGGATCTAGGCTCCATTCAGTGAGAATCTGGGGGGCATCATCTCTCTGTGCTTCAGTGTACTCAGATAAAATGAGGGGGTTGGACTAGAATAGTTTCTAATATACCTGCCGGCTCTGATATTTTATGATTCTAGGAATTCAGCCTTCTCACCTTTTAATCCAAGTCTTGTTTGAATTTTAAAGCAGACAACTGATATACCTGGCTTGGTGATGAGCCACTTATTTGCCGGTTGTGACAATACCTTAATTTTTTTGTCCAAAGTACCTTCCTAGCTATGAGCTCTGCTGACCGCCTTTGGACTGCAAAAGGTTCAGAAATTATCACAGACAAACAGGCTCAGAGAGGTGCAGTGACTTGACTAAGATCACACACGTTAGTGACAGAGTAAGGACTAGAATTTGGGGTTCAGCAGCATGGGCCAGAGCAAGCTTGCTCTTTGACTTGGCCATCTAACCTTTTCTCTTCCTGCATTTTATATTCTCCTGTCCCTCTACCCACAATCTAACCTGAAAGTCAAATGCATGCATGATCACCCACAAGCAAAAAACAATACACAATCCTGATATTATATCAAACGTTATCAGTAAAAATCAGCTGCATGTGTATGGAGGAGAATGAAGACAGAAGCCTTTGTCTTGATCTATCTGCTTACTGCTTCTTTCCCCCCCCCCCTCAATCATTCTACACCAGCATTCATTCCACAAATATTTACTGAGCCTCTATCATGGGCATAGGAATACTCGTATGCTAGACATGTGGGCAATCTCTGCCTTCAAGAAGTTTTAAATCCGGCTAGGGAGACAGGATTCACAAACAGGGAAGGTTGCATAGCAATACTTGAGGAAGGTATAAATATTAATACAAGCCTAGCCGATAAGAGCTGCGGCCACAAGAGCAAATCTTGCATGTATCAAGTGAGCTGCAAAACTCATCTCTGGGGAGAAAAGTCAGTATGGCTGTGAAGGGGGCAGAATTTCTTACCCCAAAATATGCCTCTTTGGCATAAGGATTATTTTAGGCTGCTTTTTCTTTTAAAGAAACAGCAGACACAGGAAAAGCCCTGAAAACCAAGTATAAGTTAACTTTTTGTAAGAAACATTTACATTTATCAGGGTAATCTCCTTCTGTAAGGATGTCTCCCTCTCTGGACCAGGAAGAGAAGGATGACTAAAACGCTAGAAACCCTTATTAATGTAGTAGACAGGGACTTAAATCCACAAAACTACCTTGCATAACTGCTCCCCCAACTCCCCCCCACCCACCCCCACACACACATCTTCTTTTGTCTTTAGCTGGAGGTGGCTTGGGCTGTTTTAGGGAGTTAATATCCCTGGATCTCTCCCATGTTTACAGGAGGTATTTGTGTTATTAAACGTCTGTTTGGTTTTCTCCTGTTAATCTTTTATTACAGGGGAGTTCAGGCAAGAACCTGAGAAGGTAGAAAGGAAATTATGTTTCTTCCCCTGCAGCAGTTACTCCTGGGTGGTGTTACTGCTAGGGAAGAAGGAGGAAACCACCTTCTGGAGTGTTGGCAATGCCCTCTATCTTGATCTGGGTGGTGTTACATGGATGTACACGTATGCAAATGTTCATAGAGCTGCACACTTTATAGTTTTGCACTTTACACATATCAGTTATACCTCAATTTATTAAAAAGTTCAGAGAAGAGAGAAAACACCTGGAGCTGGAATTGCCAGTGTTCAACAACAACAACAAAAACTTTCATGGCAGAAAGCCTTCATGAAAGAAAGGGTTTATTGAACCAAATGCTAACCAGAAAAGGACCAGGTCCTGGGACATGCAGTCTAAACCACCAGCAGCAGGGCTAGGTGGAGAAGACAAACATAACTGTCGTCCTGGAGTTGGCAGGCTTCTTTATACCTCAAGTTTGAGGAAGAAAGATGTAAGTTGCTTCAAAATAATTTACATTGGCTACAGATAAGGGAAGCAGAAAAAGGTGAACAGGGGGACAGTTCTAGGAAAGGTGCACAGTCCATAAGGCAGAAATAGTTCCTGCTTTTGATTGGGTGGTGAGAAACAGTCCGGCAAGTTCATGCATAAGCAGTACGCAGTGGCTTCTAGTGGTCGCTACAGAAGTTGATTCAAAGCTCCAGCATACATTTAGGAATAGGAGCAGTCTTTTGTCAGTTGGCCCACAGTTATTAACTGGTTAATTACTATTGTCTCTTTCTCTCACTGTCCAGATCACTGTAATTTAATTTAGGACATCTCTGAATTTTTCTCCTGACATCAGAAACATCTTCATGGAGGAAGAGGTGGTGTTTGGTTTGAGATGTGAATGAATCTAGTCAAGTGGTTGCCAGCAATAACTACACTTTAGAATCAACTGGGTAGCTTTTTGAAAAGACTGATTCTTGGGGTGCACCCCACACCAACACAATCAGAAGCTGTTAAGTAGGACCTTAGTATGGATATTTTTTTAAAAATCAATATTAAGAACTACTATGGGTCTAGCCACTACAGCAAGGAAATCTAACTAAGACTGCTCAGACACCATTAAGTGGCCAAGGACTCTTGCAAATAATATCTTATTTAAGCCTCATGACAAACAATCCTGAGAGATAGGTACTATTGTTGCGATCCTCACTTTACAGACAGGAAAATGGAGGCTCAAGTCATATTGCCTATAAGTATCAAAGCTGGGATTTCATCCTAAATCTGTTATCCCTAAAGCCAGTGACCTGAACTCATACACAATATTGCTGGTCAGCCAGTCATGTCACTAGGGAAGCACAGTCAGGGGCCTTTGATAGATGGGTTGGCTGTCCATGAAGAGATTACACCTTTTTAAATGGCCTTCCTCCTCCTCCTGTTCCTCCTGCTCCTCCTCCTCCTCCTCCTCCTCCTTCTTCTCCTTCTTCTTCTTCTTCTTCTTCTCCTTCTTCTTCTCCTTCTTCTTCTTCTTCTCCTTCTTCTTCTTCTTCTCCTTCTTCTTCTTCTTCTTCCTCTTCTTCTTCTTCTTCTTCTTCTTCTTCTTCTTCTTCTTCTTCTTCTTCTTCTTCTTCTTCTTCTTCTTCTTCTTCTTCTTTTAATTTTATTGGGGAATAGTGTGTTTTTCCAGAGCCCATCAGCTCCAAGTTGAATAGTTGTTTCAATCTAGTTGTGGAGGGTGCACCTCTGTGGCCCATGGGGGACTAGAACAAGCAACCTTGGTGTTATGAGCACTGCGCCCTGCGCTCTACCCACCTGAGGCAAGCGGCCATCCCTGACCTTTCTTCTTTTATTAAAGGTTAACTTACATACACTAAAATGCATTATTAGTCTTAAGTGTATAGCTCCATGAGTCTGACAAATGTATACACCCCTGTAATCACCATCCAGATCTTCTTGCCCTCCTCCAGTCAATCTCCACACCCAGAGGCAACCATTGTTCTGATTTCTATCATCATAGATTAGTTTCTTTTGCCTGTTCTTGAATGCCCTATAAGTGCCATTATACAGCATGCACTCTATTGTGTCTGCCTTATTTTGCTCACTGCTCTGTCTGTGAGGTTCATCAGATCACTTATTATGTAGGGAAATGAATACTCAGTGTCTAGGAGATGCTAAACCAATCAGACTCAGGACCCACCAGGGCTCAGGGCTTTAATTGCAGAGCTGGGAACTGTTGTCACTGGGAAGCCATGGAACTATAGTTCCAACCATGCCATGGAACTATAGTTCCAACCATGCTCCCAGGGTAGATATTCACAATAGGGCCCCCATGTCATATTTCTACTGAATTGTTCAAGACACTTGGAATACATTAACCTCATACAATCTGGAAAGCTGCAGAAGCCACCTTCCTGGAGTGTAGCAATGAACTCGGCCTCTGGACTCCAGGACCCCCAGGAAGACTCTGGGTCCTCCCAGTTTCAGACAGGTCCCAAAGAGCATGATTAATATTTGGCGGGAGGTGAAGAAAGCATTTCTGGTACAACCCCACTTCAGGAAATTCCATTAAGTCTTATATTCCCTTATATTTCCCATCAGCGCTGAGCCCAGAATGTCATGTCTGATCCCCAAATAACATAACCTATACACAGCCATTCTCCTTCTCCTTTCCTCATCCTTCCACCCCAAGTTAATGGCAGCCTCTTGTGTTCAGCTACCTTCTTTATTTTTGTTGGCAATTCCAAATTTCTAGATTTTCTAAGTCCATTGCTATGTGCTAGCTCTTCTCCCCATATAGAAACCACACAACCATTTTGAATGGGTTTAGTCATACGGACACGGCTTTACTCTCTCTCTCTTTCTATTCAGGGTCTCCAGCATGAGGCGACAATGACTTGAGCTAGCATAATGTGTGGAGTTCTTCAATCAGAGCTGTAACAGGCAAAGAATCACAATCCTTGTGTTCTGTTTCCTGGCTTTATTTTAAGGTTTTCCATTCTGTAACCTTGAGCTTTCACCTTTGGACTTTATTTGTCAGTCTCCTGTAGTCTCCAGATATCAAGTTAACTTTTCCATGTGGTGCCCTAGTATCTAGTGGAATTTTGGTTTGTTTGCTTCGTTGTTTGGCTCCCTAACTTCTAACGTAATTGATCTCTCTAGCAGCGATTTTCACTTGATCCCCACTGTGTTGCTTGATAAGAAAACTGACCCACTAGTTGAGAAGAGCATTATGTTCAAAGACAAACTCCATCCAGTTTTAGCCTTGAGTCCTTGACTTGCCGCCTAACCAACTTCATCCTTTGCTTTCCTCATGTTTGGCAGAAAGGTTCAAATTCCAACTTCTCCCTGTTTCACAAGAATATACCCAGAACCAATAAGATTATACAGCTGAGGCTCTTTGCAATCTTGCTGATATATAAATTCAAAAGATGATTACCATCATTAAATTTTAAATAATGGGAAAGTCATGCTTTGACAAGGGAAGCCACTTAGAAGTGGCTATCAGGTACATACTAAGGAAAAATAGAAAATATAATAACTTCAGTAATGGCACAAAACAATAAGGTCTTTGTTTGGGGATAAACTAACTTTGAGCAGAAACTGGCATTATTAAACCTTTTATTTATAATCTAAAAAGCCAAGTTAAAGAAAAAGTTCAAGACTAACAAATTACTCCTCAAGCTTCCAAATTTAAACCTCCCCTTAATTCTATTAATCGACTATGAGTGGGGAAATGTTTTTTTGGCTTGTAGTCCTTTGCTACCACTTGCTCTGTCATCAGAAATTCAATTTGGCATTATTGGGCTATTTAAAGCATGAATCAGTCAGGCGGTTGTCTTTTTTCCAGGGGTTCCAAGAAAGGTCTGTGGTTAAATGTCACAAGCTCGGGCAGAGCCAAAAACTTGCTGTGGCATACTGGGCAAAGCAGGGGACTCTTCAGGACTTGAGCTGCTCACTCAGCCCTTGACACAGCCTGGGGAAGCCTGGCTGGGTGACAACGTCATGTAGTTGGAAGCACAGGAGGGGATAGGGAACCACTACACCTGGGTTGGATTTGACCAGCTTGAGCTAGTCACTCCTTTTCTCTAGGCTTCAGCTTTCTGTTTTGGAATCTGAAAGGATTTTAGTCACTCACCTCCAAATATTCTTCTAGCTTTAATATTCCTTGAAAATAACTGGGGATGTTGGTGTGAAAGAAATGGCCTTGCAAATTGGGCTGCAGTTTGGAATTCTGGATATCTAGCTCATTTATCTCTTTTCTGTCTATATCATGATGCAGTAATGAAGGAATTGCTCCATTGAATAGAGACCTAAACCGATTCATTCCAGGCTAAGCTAGTCCCAGGTGCATGGAAGATGGCAGACTCAGCATCTTCCTGAGGGAGGCTCATTTCTACTGGTTGTATTTCCTCACAACCAGTTGTTTTTAGTAAGCATGTATTGAAGGCCACTATATGCCAGGTAATAAGTACAAACAAGTATTTGATAACTTCACAGACGACATATATTTCAAGCATTAAAATGCATAATGCACATACCTTGTTTGTGCAGAAGTTGAATATTGTAAGAAATATTTTAAGTCCCTGATGCTGAATTAACATAAAAGTATCAACTTTGTTTCATGAATCAATATTTGAATAACAAAGTAAATTAACAAATAGGACCTGAAATCAGAAAGACCCAAGTTCAGACCAAGCATCTGGTACATGTGCAGTTGATTTGGAGATGCAGGCAAGCTGGCAGTTTGTAGCTGCTCTTTTCCTGAAGTGCAGCGCTGTCAGAAATTAATATGCTGAAAGCAGTTTTGGAAAGCTAGCTCAGGAGCCCCTGGAGGCTTCTGAGAACTGTAGCTGCATCCGTTCTAGCTCCAGGCAAGTCCCCTACTCTGACCTGTTACTTACTCTCTTTGTAAGATAAGCAGTCAGGGCCCTATCTCCTCCCTGTTACAGTGAAGATAAAGCTATCCAATCCCTAGGGAGAGGGGGGGAGGCCAAGATCTTTGATTCATTGTTTAAGCAGTGGAGATGGGGGAAAGGAGATAGATTTCATTTGACTTGAGCTTACTACAGAGTGTTAAAATAAGACCCCCTCTTGGAGTGGGTTAGTCAGGTGTACAAAACAATGTAATTGTTAGACATTTACACCCCTCACAAAGTGATAACCCCCTCCCCCAATCTACTACTCCTTTGACATCATATATAGCTGTTACAATTTGCATGTTTTCTGACAATTCTTGAGGGGAGCATAACAGTAGCAATCAACTTCCAAATTTTCACTTAGCTCTTAATCTACACCCGAGAATAACAATGTTATTAGTGATGATACAAATAATAACAGCTATCATTTATTGAGTAGTTGTGTGCAAAATTTTCTCAAGCCTGGGGGGAAACTGAGGCATAGAGAGACAGAGAGAGGACAAGTAATTTGCTTAAGGTCCCACTGGTTGTAAGCAGAGGGGCAAGGTCCCAAGCCAGATCTGTCTAAATGCAGAGCCTGACCAGCTAACCTCCACACCACCCTGGTCTTGTCCAGAATCTCATATGACCTGTGGCTTGTTTTTGCAAATAATTGACAAGGTCTGAAGGACCAATTTGTGGACAGGAGCATAGTCTATGCCATTTGGAACTAGGGAGTTGAGAAGCAAATGAATCACACAAGGTTTGGAGCCAGGACCTCAGCCTCATAGTCACAACATTTTAATCATCTGAGCACTTGCTTATACCTCCTATCATTAAATATGGGTAGGCTTTTTAAAAAAGATTTCATTGGGGAATTGGGGGAGGAGAACAGTGTTGGAGAATCGGGGCAGGGGAACAGACAAGTTGCTGTCCTTTGGTTCTTCAGTCTAGTTGTGGAGGACTTCGCTTCACTGGCCCATGTTGGTATTGTGATCATTGCGTTCTTCCCGGCTCAGGCAGTCACTCGCCTGCCATAGGACTAGGTAGGCTTTTTTTACTTGCTGCTTCAAATCAGGAAGCGATTTAGCTTTTTCAAGGACTCATTTGGCATCTGCTTTCAAAACATTTGGGGACTGAATATCTTCAGAGTAGCTCCCTCTTGGATGGAGTTCCCTGGATAGTGATGGATTTGTTCCTAATGAAACAGAAATGGAAAGAACAGAGGAATAAGAGACAAGAGTTCCCATTTTGTCCTTGGACTGGCCCCTAGCATGCAAATCATATATATACAGCAGGGGTTCCCAAAATGAATATTTTATACTCAGATTCTTAGTTTATCTCCATGCACCCCAGCCTCTTTCTAAAGCCTGTCTCACTTGGCACTACCCTTTACAGCAGAGCCTTAACTTCAGGGCCACTTCCTGCAGCCTTCCTCCATCTCGTGTCTTCATTAGCTAATCATCTGTTCTTTCATCCACATTTTATTTCCAGATGCCCTCCTTCCCCTGTAAGGAATATGCAGCATGGCATTCGTGACCCACACAGCTCAAGATATACTATTAGTCCACAGCACTATAGATTCCATTTCTTTCCATATTTGATGCTTTGTTTACTTTGGCTTAGAACAGTTTGCAGGAACTATATAGAGAGAAAAGTACAATTTGTCATCAAGGCAGGTGAATAAGATGCGATGACTACATGAAACTCAGATGGAAGTCTCTGTTTTCTCCTTTAGAATGGGCCATCTCTGATCATCTGTTACCCTTGGCATTTCCTGATTCTTCAGAAGTTGTATAGCATAATGCTATATAAATTTAATCACAGGGATGAAGAGTAAAGAGATCCACTATGGTAAAATCTAATTGGACTTTAAAAAGCAAACATATTACAGCATGGTGCCAATAGTTAACAATACTGTATTGTATACTGAAAGTTTTCTAAGAGGGTAGATCTTCTGTTAAGTGTTCTTATCACAAAAGATAAATAAAAAGGGAAAGAAAAAACGTTTGGAGGTGTTAGATATGTTCATGGCATTGATTGTGGTGGTGATTTCATGAGTGTACTTATCTCCAAATTCATCAAGTTGTATACATTAAAAATGCACAGCTTTGGGACGGCTGAATGGCTCAGTTGTTTAAGAGTTGGCTTAAGAGTGCGAGCTCTGAGCAACAGGGCCACCTGTTCGATTCCCACATGGGCCAGTGATGCTGCGCCCGAGCTGAGCTGTCGCTGAGCTGCCAACAGGTGGCAGGATGGCTCAGCTGGTATAACAACAAGATGGCTTGTTCGATGGTGGGCTACGCCCACCCGCAACTAAGACTGAACTTGGCACCTTGAGCTGAGCTGCCGCCCACATGGCTCAATGGATAGAGCGTGTGCTCTTAGCAACGAGGCTGCTGGTTCGACTCCTGCATGAGATGGTGGCTACGCCCACCCGCAACTAATATTGAACACAGCACCTTGAGCTTAGAAGCCAGATAGCGACTGGCGCCCTCCACAATGAAGATTGAAGAACAACTTGGCTGGTCTCCTTCCCCAATTCCCCAGCACCGTTCCCTTCCCCCAATTCTCGAATAAAATATATTTTTTAAAATGCACAGCTTTGTGTATGTCAATCATACCTCAATAAAGTGTTTTTTGTTTGTTTGTTTGTTTTTTTAGAAAAGCAAATATAACTGGGTAAAAGGTACACGGGATCTCTGTATCATTTCTTATCATCTCTTCAAATAGAGCCACCTGACTGGGAAACTTGGCATGCAAATCTATAATTATCTCAATTAAAGAGTTTAATATTTAAAAAGCAAGTAGAAAATCTTTTTTTTTAAA